>NC_083732.1:6506111-6815925 GCF_028564815.1 Eubalaena glacialis | reverse complement strand
CTCTCTCACCCCAGTAGGTTAAAAAGTCGCTTATGAAAAAAAAAGATCTCTCTTTCCTCCTTCAACCATGTGATGGCGAAACTATTGAAAAGCATGATAAGAATTTTTTTTTTTTTGAAAATTAGTCTCTTTAAGACTACTCAAATTATTCTAAACTAAATTCCAACCAAAAAGTTTCTTTGTTCATACTATTAGCAAAGAAATTGGAGGGGGGAGATGCCATTTTGAATAAAAACAGAAATCTATGCTCACTGCTAAGATAAGCCTCATCTCTTCTAGGCGATGTCTAAGAGAGGGTGTCCTAATTCCTGCTCTGAATAGATTTCTGCATGTTGAGCCAGTCAATTAGTTGCTTTGAAGTATGAGTCATATTAAACTAATATTATAAAATATTTTTTGAAGTCATACCCCATCATGGCTCTTATGACCAAAAAAGGCTTGATAACACTTGAGACTATTTGAGGGAGGGGAATTTTTGAGATGTTTTTCTATGGCTTTTAGTGCTATGCTCTCTCCTGCCATGAAGCAGCTGATGCTGGTGCATTTCTCACTATTCAGACACGCTCCAAATGCCAGCCTCACACCCAAAGCCACCACCAAGAGAGTGCCAACAGCCTCGTACCGGAAGAGCAATATGGGTTCTTCTTACTGGCAGCTCTATTCACGGTGCCATTTCCTGGGAAAACACCAAGCATCTCATTGGGCAGAGTATCGAAGATGACTTTCAGAGGCTAAACTGCTAATCTACTCACCAGATGGTATAGCTCAGTTATAAAAATCAGCGCATGTCCAAACGGCCGGAGTCTAAAAAAAAAATGCAAAAGTGCCTCATTAACCTAATAAAAATTGACAGCTCTCTGCCTTACACCAGTGTTTCTTTTGGTTTTGATTTTTGTAATCCTGTATGTTTGAGAAAAAAACCCTTAGTGGAAAACGTGGTCGATGCCAGTTGCTCCTGGTCTGTCTTGAGGAGGAAGGTAGATGACGTGGGCAGAGCCAAGGACACTGCTCTTGTGGAAGGGACTGTTCCAGATTGTTTAGGCCACGTGCACTGGACAAGCTCTAACCTCCCAAGGCCATTTGCAAGGCTTTAGAGGAAGTCTGTGAGAGTTGGTGTCAAGAGGCTTTGACTCAAAAGCCAGATCACACATCATCTGAACCAAGAAATTCATGTGGATGGAAAGGGGCGGTGCTCACAGTTACAGCAGAACAACAGAATGAACAGGGGCCACGCTGAACAGACCGGCAGGCCGCGCACCTCAGTCATGAGCCGCGCAGGCCACGGGCAGTCACCTCATGGAGCCTCCGTCTCCTCGGTAAAATCGGACAGCAAGCATTCCAGCGTCTCGGGGTTTGACAGCAAGCACTGTGCAAGCCGAAGGCCCTGTGTCTGTGAGTGATATTTGGAAATGTGTCGCTCAGGAGCAGGACCGCGCCACCTCCGGGACTGTCTGCAGACCTCCACAGAACAGCCCCTGAGCCCCCGAGAACTCACCAGCTCTCCGCAGCCAAGGTCGCAGAGCCAAGAGTCCTCCGGGAGGTGTGTGTTTCTCTGGGCTAAGAGCCCACGCCCCTGCCCGGGCTCCGCAGAGGGATCACAGACCGCTCTCAGGGGGGAAACGCTCGCTTGGTCATCCTGTGGCTACAAACGCTCGGCACGCTGTGGTCCTTAAAGCCACACCCAGGCCTGGCAGAAGATTTTAAATCATATACATTTTCATTTCAAAAGCACCTCCCCCCTCTAGCCTTTGTTTGCCTCTGCACACCCAGAAAGGCCCATAACATCTGAGCCCACCGGCATAGCACACCTGGGTAGATACAGCCATAGATCATGTGATATAGCAATAGACACGGATATATGATAGTGGATGTGTATACACACACACACACACACACACACACACACACTGCACAGAGGAACTTTAACCCCAAGACTAAGCAAATATACTGATGGGAAATGAAGAGTCCCTTGGGAAGGAGATGCACCAGGCTTTGCAGACAGTTAAGAGCTAAGTCACACAGGAGCGTGTGTTGGCTGCCATCACGGGCCACCCAGACCTCCCCCTACACAACTCCAGGCTCGCTCTCCAGCTGTTGAAAGTGTTAGCTTCTGGGATCTCAGCCGAGTCCCTCTCTGGGAATTGCTCTGCCTTATCCAAGTTCACGGCCCCTCCCCAGGGGCAACACACATCCCGTGGCTGGCACTGTGGTTGCCTCAAGCCAGAACAAACTCTGCAGGACCGTTCCCACCCCAGAGCTCCCGCGGGGTCCAGCTGCAGCCTGTTCGGTGGCCGTGTCGCCGTCCTCCCTCTGTCCATTCCTCCTTCCTTCATCCTGCACAGATGTGGATCCCCGGAGCCCTCCCCAACCATACTCATGCACACAAAGCTCTATCCCAGGGTTGGTTTTCTAGGAAACCCAACCTAAAACAATGCATCGTTCGTCTTTTGGTTTCTTGGATGAAAGAAGTACTAATAAATAAAAAGAAACTGTGTTAAAAATGGTACCTGCTCTCTCTCAGGAGTGAGCCAACCGTCAGCCATGCGAGACTCAAAGAAAACACAGGCACCACCGGCACACAGCATAAGGACTTGTACCTGAACGGCTTTAACTAACCAACAAGCACTGAGTCATTTGACAGTTATTTTAATAAAGACATTTTTTTTAAAAACTTACACTTATAAAACCATATTTTTAAAATTGCCTATTATTCCAATTATCTGACATCACATTAATCATGTCTGAAAATAAAACCTATCCAGTTATTATCATCCACCTGGGGAAACCTACCTGATCTGCAGATAGCTCCAAGGAGGAAAGGTCCCTCTATAGAGGTCCAGCCAGAAAATAGGAAGATTCCATTGCATTTTGATAATGCAAACATCAAAGGACTAGTTTTGTGTTCCCAGAACCTAATTCCAGGTGCATCTCTCCACCACAGAGTTCCCTCCTCACTCATTTCTTTGGCTGGGTACTGCTGGGAAGGAATATATGTCTCATATTTGACCTTTTGTTTTTCTAGAGATCTGTATAAAGAATCTTGCTGGAGGGTTTTCCCTCCAGCTTCTGATTGGACCAAAGTTTGACAGTTTGACAACGGGAATTCTCTAAAGCTGATCAGTGAGAAAGGTAGCCCTCTGGACAAGTCAAAAAGTACCCTTCAAAGTCTAGTTTCTTATCCTCTACAAAGCCCTGTGAGCTGAAGGGCAGAAAGATACTACAGAATAAGAGATCAAGAGTCCACTTTTGAAATTGTTCTGTGCCCATAAATCCTTCCTTTTAAATTATGAACCACAATCCATTCGTAGTGAAATTGAAACTAGGTGAATGAAATTCAAGGACCAGAAATTATTACATAGGATTTGCCATGCAGGATCCTGGTCTATCTTGAATACCTAAAGGGGCTGTGAACAAAAGCTACACAGGTACGGTGTTAGCACTGACCCCACGGATCCTGTGGCCGCACATGTAAACCCTTCCCTCCCACCCACAGGCCTGAACCCCCAACCCAACAGCGAGCTGCAAAACCACGTGCATCAGATGCGGCCTGCCCTGCCCTCCCCACTCCCTAGCTGTTCAGAGTAGCTCCCCCTCCCAGGGCAGCGTGGGAATTGAAATCACCTGCTCCTGTGGTATTACTCTTTTGTGCGATGAATGATTTCGTTTGATTAATTAGTTTGATACAAGCTAACCTCTAAGAGAAGGAAAATGGAGGCCTCTCACCTGCAGAGTGCAGTCCATCCCCAAATCCATAGCTTTTATGTACCTAATATGAATTTATAATTTAGAGATGTGCCCAGGAACAGCCCTCAGAAATGATGTGCAAGGAAATCTGAGATTCTAGAAAAGGATAGATCAAAGTGACCGCTCACGGCAAAACCCCTCTGTGTCTGGCCTTCTCCCTCCTTCCTCTCTCGCTCTCTAGCTTCCTAAATGGTCCCACACTGCAAATGGAGATTGGGCGTCCCAAACTGTCAGAAAGACTGTTGAAGGGACAGATGCTTTTTGAGAAGCAGATTCAGAGAAATGGCCCAGAATCTCCTGAGTTGCCCCCAGCAGTGCTGGAGCTGCTGGGATTCGCCTCCCCCCAGCCCGACACACCAGGACATCTCCTGCCATCAGGCTCTGGTGGATTCCTGGGGGCCCATGAAGAATAGGAGGCTGTGACCAGGTGCCGCCCGGCCTGGCAAACCAGTAGGAACAGGGGCAGTGTTCTCTACAGAGAGATCAACGCAACAGGAATCAGGTCACCGGTCCAGCCTGCCAGGAGACAGTAAGACGGCGCAGAACACCCACCAACAGAATTTGGGAGTTCCATTCTTATCTGCCTTTGATTCTATTAAAACTTTCTCTTTCCATAACAATTTGAATATTTTCTGTGTATTCCCATCTATGACTTCATTTCACTCGAAGACAAATAGCACCAAAAGTGCAACAAGACAATGGACATAAAATATCTGTATGTGCGCACTGCTGGGGAAGGACCGGGCGACCAGGAGGTGCTCATGGACGCTGCACACCCAGACCACAGGGCTGACCGTGACGTCACCCAGCAGGGCCCAACTGCTCCATGTCCCAGCAGCGCCCTCGCACAGGCAGCTCATTTGCGGATGTCTTTTGAGAATTGTGGGACCGGAGTTTGCTCCTACTTTTGAAGAATCATCAGAGTTCTGGTTTAAAGTCTCTGGGGCTTTCTTGAACATCCCTTTCATTGTGCTGTTTGACTTTCCCTTGAGCCCTAGTCTCAAAGGTAAACCAGCAATAGGGAGGGTAGAGGGAATTTTGAAACAAAAATTTTAAGATTCATGTGACTTTCTCCTGGTTACTCTCTGGACATTCTGTAAACTCCAGTAGCATCCCATTGCAAACAGAACGTATTTTTTCTCACTCGGTGAGTAGACATCATCTTACAAACTGCAGAAAGGAAATGACTAAAGGTTAGTTCACACTGGCTTTGCATTCAAGTCAGAGTTCCCCCATCTATTTTGCCGCATGGCCAACATCATAGCTCGTGAAAGACTGGCTATGGCTAATCTCCTTGAAGAGGTAAAGTGAAAAAGTTAGGTGCCATCCGGGAAAAGAAAGCTGACGGAGGAGTGACTGAACGGCCTGGAAGCTCTGCTTTGGAGAGCTGTCTTCACACGATGCTATTACTTTCAGCAGCAAGACTCCTACCACCACGCTGAGTTATCACATCAGGACTCCATCCCGTATCTGAAAAGGACTGTTTTGGCAATTTTGGATCAACATAATTTATGTGGCCCACAAGTAATTTCTAATTTATCTTTTACGTTATCCTAGGATCTAGAGTTAACATGTTATCTTGATCCCAACACACTCAAAATTTTAGCTTTGCAAATAGGAAGAGAGAGGGAAAAAGAAATGAGAAGAGGGGAGCTGGTCTCTTTATGAGCAGCAAATTGACTACGCCAGGCGGGAGGTCTGCGCCCCAGGACCCTGATTCCCATCACAGAAGCTGGGTGGGTAATGACGGGGTGTGGGAAGAAGCCTCTCATCCTTAGGCATGATCCTGTCATCAGGCAGGGAGTCAGCGAGCAAAGCAGGAGAGCTTATACTCCTCGGGGAACCCGAGCTTGTCATTTAAGGAACAAGGAAAACCCAAGCTTCTCTGTCTCTCTTTTGCCTTCATAAACCAGGGGAGAAATGATCGGTTTTTGAAGTTGATAGGTTTCAGTCTATACGGCTCTTAACTGGTTGAGGGCAACAAAATCCTAGTTGCTCGAGGGATCACCACTGTCTCCGAGCTGCCTAAACTGTGTGGCTGGAAATCAGAGGAGCAGTAAGGAAAATTCCAGCAGGAGGTAGTTCTGTGTTCTAATGATGAAAGCTCAATGCCATTCAGTTGTACTTATGCAAATACTTATCCCCTAAAACGTGCCAGGGCGATGGAAGGCCAACATATCCCTGGTACGGGGAAGGACCAGCCTAGGAACAGAACCCCAGGAGTCCCAGGAGAAAAATGGTGAGGTAGAAAATTTACATTTGTTGCTTCGACCGTTCTTCCACCATCGTGCATAAAACAGGTGAGTGATTTGAAGAACAGTAAAAGTGACAGGAGTGGTCCATGATGTGCCTGGCGCAGGAACAAGCAGAGGACTGTAAGGGAGTGGGTAGGAAGGGGAATATGTCGGCTTGTTTTCGCCGAGGCTTTCCGGAGGTGCTGGGGCCGGTGGGGGTGCGGGGGGGTTATCTTGAATTACTCAGCAACCACCGCGAAGACTGCCACAGCAGTAGGCCCAGCCACCGAAAGGAAGACTCAGAGGTGCCAGGTGGGATTTCTGTCCAGGCAGGGGGGTCACATGTGGCCATTTACTGCAAGGAGCCAGCAAGCGGTGTCTGGATGCAGCCAAACCCACGAGCAGCCGCCTAAGGGCAACATCTGCTCACCGTCACTCCTGGGCCTCACTGCAAGCATCTTCTCACCCAGAAGTATGTGTCTACAGGCCCTTCCTTACGTCCGCAATCAAAGAACTACCTAGACCCGACCCGCACAAAAGCAACCCAGAAGTGCTGACCTGGGTTATTTGACTCATAGCTGGTACTGTCAGCTGGTTTGATTAGCTTCTTTGATGATGAGGACAAGTACAGAAAAATGAACATTGCAATTTGAAAGAACTGCTTTGAATTCTTTATAAAAGGCAGTTTGAGTCAGGCAGGAGTTTGAGAAACGAAAATTAAACTTATTTTCTTGTTCCTGTTCCTGCCCGGAAGTTTCTCCCCAGGTGAATCTACAAGTTCCTGCATAGAATGAGGGGTTGATGGGTACATCTACTTCGTCATCACAATAATATCTAAGTGCTTCAACAAAAACCAAGCTAAGGCAGAATGAAGCTGGAAACCCCTTAACCCCCTCCAGATTCTTCCCCTTAGTTTTCTGGTCCCATTGCCTTGCTGTACTGGGGACTGGAGATTCAAATCAAAGGCATAATTCCTGCCCTCACTGGGCTGACATTCTAACTAGAGACATGCAGAGGGCACATACAGGCCTTTCTTTAGTTTTCCCTGTTATACTGTCAATTTAGTAGAAATCCTTGCCCAAGAGACACACAGCAAATCACTAGTGACAGAAGAGAAAGAACAGGTTGGAATTCCTGCTTCCTACACTGTTTTTTGCTATTTGAACCCAGATGACCTTTGTCCTGCCCTCTAATGCCTGTTCCTACCACCTACAGATTGTGCACCATATTTCAAATCTTTTTCTGGAAACTCTTTGGTTAACCCAACATAATAAAAGTATTCACTGAATTTGAGGAATTCCCTGACCATCCAGTGGTTAGGACTCAGCGCTTCCACTGCAGCAGGCCCAGCTTCGATCCCTGGTTGGGGAACTAAGATCCTGCAAGTCATGCACATGGCCAAAAAAATAAAAAGATCATTCTGTTAAAAAAAAAAAATCACTAAATTCATTTATTTTCTTGTGAAAGAATTAAGTAGCCGTATCTTTCTGGGATAATATCCAGTGAGATTAATGAAGACCAAAAAAATCTCAGGGGACCCTAAAGAAAAAAATTTTTTTTAAGTCTGTTAACTCCACTACAGCAGATGAAGTTTTATATGCCTATCTTCTCTAGGGTTTCTATTAGGTAAATATAACTCAGCTGATATGGGTACTTTCTGGGTTTTGGGGGCCTGATTTTCAAAACCGTTCTGTTCATACTCTCCCTTAAATAGAACCCCTGCTATGGAGGATGAGAGGTAGTTTTGTAGGGATACGAAAATCTTTCATTAGAACATCTGCTCCACATAGAGTTTTGTCCAATCCTAGAAATTATTCCAGGAACAATTATAACCAAGTCTGGAGAACTGAGTCATTTCTATATTAAAATGAAGGCCAACTTCTGAGCATCAGTTCAAAGACAAAGTTGTTCACAAGTGGCCTGTCATGGGCTGTCGGACAATTGAATCTATCAACCTTTCACTTATTAAACAACGACAACAAAAATATTCACTATTTTTAATACTAACACTGGGCTAAAACAATGGCCAGATGTCCATTACTTTAAATCTCCAAATTCCATTTATGTGATCTTATTTCCTTAAAGTAACTCTTAAAAGATGATACCATAGTGACTCTGTGGGTTCTTCTTTTAATTGCATGAAATTTTTGGCAAGTATTTCTGGTAGGGCTGAGCCCACTTCCTAATTGGGGTTTAACCCTTCCTCTTTCTCAGTTCCATTCAAGATTTATGGGAGACACACAGTGAGGAAGGAACTATCTTAAGTGCCAGAAATATGCAATAAACTAGAGAAAGAGAGTCCTTCCCGCCCAGAGTTTCCTGTTCACTCTCTCCTTTTTTTTGCTCTTTGTGCCTCTCTGCTTTTCTCAGACTCTTTCTAACTCTCCGTCTTTGTCTCTCTCTCATCACGAATGAACTTCCCAATCAACAAATCCAATGGTGATCCTTTTCTTACTTATACGACACTGAACTCATTATGTCCATCCTTCTTAAAATCTGCTGGTTTTCTCATGGCCCTCAACTCATTTCTCATCCTTCACTCTCTCCTCATTGATCCCAAACCAAGACATGGAAGCCACCTTGTCTCTTTCTTCTTATCTCTTTCACCTCCTATAATGAAATGGTCACTAAAATTAGCTGTAACCTTCTAAAGCCCTTCTTGACCTATGCTTTCTCTCCATCCCACTGCCACTGCCTCTGCCTCAACTATAGTTCTCATTCGTTCTCACTCAGACTTTGCGGTAGGCAGATGGTCTTCCTGCTGGCCATCCCTTCATTCTGGTCCATCCCTTTGTGTCACTTAAGGGATCTTTGTAAAATAGGAAACATTCAAATTCCTCCTACTTAAAAGTCTTTCAGTGGCACCTTACTCACTCCCTGCAGATAAAATTCAATCTCTTCCATGTAGCGTCTATGCGTGACCCTTTGTGATCTGTGTCCTGCTGGCTTTTTCAGCTGCATGTACCTCATATTCTTGAGCCCACTCAACTATCCCTCCCCAAGCACCACGACCTCATGACCCCTCTCCTTTACCTGCGTCCTTCATTGGTAACACCTGTACCTCCCTTTTCTACATGGAAGTTCCTCATCAAGACTTAGCTCAATATTACCTTTTACCTCTGCCAAGAAACCATCATGATTCCTTCTCTCCCTGCCCTCTTCCTCTCACATAATTTTATTGTGCCATTTACCTCATTGCATTTAAATTATTTTCACATCTCTCTCCCACAGCATATTGGAAGTTATGCGAAGGTAAGTTATGTTTTGGATTTTCTTTGTATTCCTAGCTTCTAGCACCACGCCCCACAAATAATACTCTCTCATGAAGCAATGGCTAAGGGAATGCTGACCTTCATCCTCCTCCGAGTGCTGCAGCGTTCAGCACAGCTGACTGCCAATCCTTCTAGAATTTTCTAGGCATGTGTTCTCCAAAACACTGTTTTCTCTTCTTATCTCCCCATACCTCTCTGGACCATCCTTTATCCAGATCCTCTGATGATTCCTAGTCTTTCTCTTATTCCTGTAATAGTTGACATTTCAGTGATTTCTACATTGGTTCTTTCCTTTTCTCCCCTGCATCCTTTACCTGTATGGTATATTGAGACCTTTGCCTGTGAACATAGTCTGAGATATAACCAACATTACCATCAGCCAGAGGCAACCAGCCCTGAAATGGCACTTCTCTGATGTTTCCTTCTATTATCAGAGGTGTTTCACCAGCAATGAGGTATGTTTTCAGTTGTTCATGGCACAATGAATATCTTTATTTTTATACATATTCTAGATTGAATCAAATTAGTATCTTTTTGTCATTCATGAGGAATCAGTTAATCAAAGGTCTAATGAGATTTCAAGACCATAATAACCATGGAAATAAACAAAGCTTATGTACATCAGAACCAAAAATATCAGGGTGGACCTAAGAGAAATCAGACAGAAAGTAAAAACAGGCCACCTTACTTTCTATTTCTATTTAGGAGGCTGTTCATGGCAAAGCATAGTGATTATACAACTCTTAGAATTATAACTCCTTTCTAAAATGTAAATCCTACTGCCTTGGCCTCACCTAACTGATAAGGTGTGAGGGATTTCACTGGAGTCCAGAGTCCAAATCCGAGGCAACTGCTTAATTCTGGTGGAGGTAAAGCCTGTACAACACTGCCCTTTGAAGTCACCCTCTCCTAGAAGGACAACTTCACTCTCTCGGTGGTTGAAGTTTTTTTACAGCTGATCTTTCACCAACTTCCTTATTTGTCCTCATTTGGTTAGAGAAGGCAAGAATCACGTTCACTCATCACTCAGTTCACAGCCTTATCATTGGCGGTTTATTCAGCTTTGGCATGGTGCTCAGGCCTTGGCCTTAACAGGGAAGATTTTAGGATCTGAAAGGATAGGGGTTATTTCACAGTTCAGTTTATTTCACCTGATGGACAGAGCACAATTTACCATAACATCTAATATTTTATTGTGTGTGTGTGTGTGTGTGTGTCTGTGTGTACACGTGTTTTAAAGCAACATTTTCCCCATAACTACACAGCTTGAAGGTAAAAGAAAATCACCAGTCCTCTCTCTGACTCACCAGAAATTGTCCCAGGCCCTGGCCGTATAGCTCTTAGCAGGGCTGATTTAGTGCAATGATGAGGTCCCTGAATGTTCACTTCAAGTGACCCATCTTCTCTTCCTAAATGTCCAGTGTCCTCCACTTTGCCCCAGAGCATTATACTTGAATTCTGACATAATAATTCATGCTCTACAGAGCTGGGGAAAAAATAATTCCCTATAATAACTCCATAGCACTCATATCCTAACTCTCTGTTTGTCTTAAGCTGTCCAAGCAAAGGGGGAACAGGCATCATTGGCCTCCTACATAACATTCACCCCCCCCCCCGCCTCTTCTGTCAGAAACCAGATTTGGGAGAAATGCCACCCCTCCTCCACATGGCCATACATCTCCCCTCCCCTGAACGGTGATTGGGTTTGAAAGATGTGATACAATCTTGGCCAAGGAAGGACTTCCCTAGTGGTGCAGTGGTTAAGAATCCGCCTGCCAATGCAGGGAACATGGGTTCAAGCCCTGATCCTGGAAGATCCCACGTGCCGTGGAGCAACTAAGCCCATGCGCCACAACTGCTGAGCCTGCGCTCTAGAGCCCGTGAGCCACAACTACTGAAGCCCGCGTGCCACAACTACTGAAGCCCACACGCCTAGAGCCCGTGCTCCACAATAAGAGAAGCCACCGCAAAGAGAAGCCTGCACACTGCAACGAAGAGTAGCCCCTGCTCACTGCAACTAGAGAAAGCCCGCGCACAGCAACGAAGACCCAATGCAGCCAAAAATTAATTAATTAATTAATTTAAAAAAAAGACACATACATAGATGCCTTGTTTTTCTCTGGGTTTTTCTCTGTCATGTGACATGACATTTATTTTGCGATGTATTAAAAAATAACAGACATCAATAGATATGAACGTTATAACATTTTGGCGATGGTAATTTGAAGAGACAAGAACTTATGTGAAGTAAACATATCTATTTAACATTCATTATTAATGTCTTTGATTAAAGCTAGCCATTATGAAGCTTTGAAATTAATGCAAAGGGAAAATTTTAATTTATAAAATAATAATGGGTCTAATTGGATTAAGGATTAAGGGAAGTAGCCCTGACTAAAGGGGGTCTTCGTTTCTGTGCGAGGGCTTTCTCTAGTTGCGGCGAGTGGGGGCCACTCTTCATCGCGATGCACGGGCCTCTCACTGTCGCGGCCTCTCTTGTTGTGGAGCACAGGCTCCAGACGCGCAGGCTCAGTAGTTGTGGCTCACGGGCCCAGTTGCCCCGCGGCATGTGGGATCTTCCCGGACCAGGGCTCGAACCCGTGTCCCCTGCATTGGCAGGCGGATTCCTAACCACTGCACCACCAGGGAAGCCCCGGATTATCCAATCTTAATATCCTGATTGATGGTGTTGGGTGTGGGAAGGAACAAGGTCCAGTTTCCCAACCTCAGGACAGATCCAGTTCTCTAGCTCTACATGTGGGTAAAATCACCCACCAGGATAGAAAGAGCAACTGGTGTGTGACGAGGAGGCCGAAACCCCAAGCAGCCCCGTGGTGGACCTGCCATGACCTCACTTCTCTTAGGCAAAGAGTTGAACTCTTTGGTTCAGAAGCCCTTCAGTTAGACACCCTTCATCTCGATGGTGCTGACTGGTGGCCCCCATCCCAGGAAGGAGTCTCTGGGCCTAAGGCATTCAGAAGCCCAGGAGGTATGAGGACGGGACTTCCTAACTGTTGGATCAACTCTAGGGCATCTCGTTCTTTTACTTCTCTGTGGGTGAAAGACTTAATGGAATGTGCGCCTCCTCACGCCCTGCTCTCCCCCCACTTCTGTCCTCTTTCTATGCCCTCCTACTTCTTGGCCAGCTTTATTTTCTCTGATCAGGACAGGGGGCAGCCTGGGTGTCCCTCTGCCCAAATCCTCCTCGGGGCCACTGACTCTCCCTCACAGCAGGTGCTGTTTTCCTACAGAGGCTCATCACCCTGAAGGCACCAGCCCTCTCCACTTTCACTCAGCGACAGTCCTGCCTGAAGGAAAATTACACCCCTTGCAATGATGGTTAATTTCATGTGTCAGCTTAGCTAGGCCATGATACCCAGGTTTTTGTCAAACACGAGTCTGGATACTGCTGTGAAGGTATTTGTTAGATGTGATTAACATTTAAATCAGTAGACACTGAATAAAGCGGATCACCCGCCATAACGTCGGTGGGCCTCGTCCAATCAGTTGAAGGCTTTAAGAGAAGAACACTGTGGTCCCCTGTGGAAGGAGGAATTCTGCCCCCAGACAGCCTTCAGTCTTCAGCTGCAACATCAGCTCTTCCCTGGATCTACACTACACTGCAGGTTTCGGACTTGCCAGCCTCTACAATTGCATGAGCCAATTCCCTAAAATAAGTTCAATCTCTCTCTCTGTGTGTCTCTCTCTCTACACACACACACACACACACACACACACACACACACACACACCCACATCCTATTGGTTCCGTTTCTCTGGAGAACTCTGATATACCCCTAAAAGCACAAATATAAGGCCTCCTAAAACTGAAAGAGAGAATCCGTAGAACCAACCTATTTTCTGGCACGTTAGTGCCTCACCTGGTTTTTATGCCCCACCACTTACATGGACTGCTTTATGAGTGATCATCCAGAGGAATTTTAAGATCTCCCTGGAGTAACCACCTGATTACAATGAGACTGAACTAAGAAATATGATTTTATGTCTAAATTAAATTTTCAAATACGATGGTTTACTAAAGCTGCTTCCTCTCTCTGGATTGTTTCCTTGGTTGTTTTGTCTAAAACTTGCATTTTGTTTCTCTGTTCTGTTGTAAAGAACAATTCCTCCTGGTTTTCTGTAAAATCTTCCTAGTTGGTCTTAGTGCTTTGCCTTGTGTCTGTAACCTTTTTCATTTTTAAATTTGGTATAAAGTCTGGCACATAATAGGGTCTCAATGTATATATTGAGACTTGAGAATGTTTAAGATAGATACATAAATCTTCTTATAGCTGAAACATCTAGGATTTTTTGGAGAAAGATGCCTGGGACTTTTTTCTTCCATTTTAAAATTTATTCTAACACTGAAGAAAATTATTGAAAGGGTAGAATCATCTGTGTTTGCTCTGTCCTAATATATTCTTCTAATTATTCTATGATGTTCAGGGACTTTTAGGAACTGAAACACCAACTAAAAGTCAATATTAGGAACTGTTTTCATTTCATGCTCCATGATTAATAGGGGTTAGGATATTTTCATTGCTGCCATCTCAGACTTGCTCACCAAATCATGGGATGGATGATATGGTGGGGACGCCTCAACACACCTAATGGATCAGACATAACAGAAATGGATTCCTTGCTCACATAATCTTGTTCCAGGTTGGGTTAGGGTCCTAGGAGGAGGAAGGGTGGGTAAGGAGGCTCTGCTCCACACTGTCATTCAGGGAAACAGGCTACTCGGTTTCTATCATCTTTAACAGGTTGCCCTGGATATTTCCATATAGGGCAAAGCAGAGAGCTGGGAGGGTCACTCACGGCTGGTTTTACAGCTCAGACCTGGAAGAGGTGCCCATAACTTTCATTCATGTTTCATTGGCTAAAACTCGGTCACATGGACATACACTCACTCCTGCAATGGAGACTGAGAAATGGATCAAGCTGTGTGCCCAGGAAGAAGCAGAAGTAGTTTGGTGAACAGCCAGCCTGTCTGTGATTTTAAATCAGAGTAACCACTAAAAATTTTTACAAACACTATCTGGACAAAGATGCATGAGCCAAACATATTTGAAGGCTGAATGTAGCCCAGGGGCCTCCAGTTTACAACTCTGCACTGTATAAAATGGGAAGCACCATTTTTTTAACTGAAGTATAGTTGACGTGAAATATTATATTATCAATAGTTTTAGGTGAACAACATAGTGACTTGACATTCCTGTACCCTAAGAATTGATCACCACAATAAGTCTAGTAACCCTCTGTCACCATACAAAGTTATTTCAATATTATTGATTATATTCCCTATGCTGTACATTACATCCTGTGACATTTCTTTTATAACTAGAAGTTTGTACCTCTTAATCCCTTTTACCTATTTTGCCCTTTGCCCACTGCCCCTCCCCTCTGGTAACTACCAAATTTGTTCTCTGTATCTAAGAGTCTGTTTCTGTTTTGTTTTGTTTTTTAGATTCCACATTTAAGTGAAATCATATGATATTTGTCTTTCTCTGTCTTGCTTATTTCACTAAGCAAAATACCCTCTAGGTCCATCCATGTTGTTGCAAATGGCAAGGTTTCATTCTTGTTAATGGCTGTGTAATATTCCATTACTCATCTTCTTTATCCATTCATCTGTTCATGGACACTTAGGTTGCTTCCATATCTGAGCAATTTTAAATAATGCTGCTATGAACATTGGGGTTCATGTATCTTTTTGAATTAGTGATTTTGTTTGATTCAGATAAATACCCAGCAGTGAAATTGCTGGATCCTATGATAATTCTATTTTTAATTTTTTGAGGGACCTCAATACTGTTTTCCATAGTGCCTGCCCTAATTTACATTCCCACTAACAGTGCACAAGTGTTCCCTTTTCTCCATATCTTCACCAACACTTGTAATTTGTTCTCTTTTTGAGGATAGTCATTCTGACAGGTGTGAGGTGATATCTCATGGTGGTTTTGATTTGCATTTCCCCTATGATTAGTGAGGTCGAGCATCTTTTTGTGTGTCTGTTGGCCATCTGTATGTCCTGTTTGGAAATGTCTATTCAGATTCTCTGCCCATCTTTTTAATTGAATTATTGTGGGTTGTTTTTTTTTTTTATATTGAGTAGTGTGAGTTCTTTATATATTTTGGATATTAACCCCTTATCAGATATATTATTTGCAAATATCTTCTCCCATTCAGTAGGTTGCCTTTTTTTTGTTGATGGCTTTCACAAAACCTTTTTAGTTTGTTGTAGTCCCATTTGTTTAATTTTGCTTTTGTTGCTCCTGCCTGAAGAGACAGATCCAAAAAATATTGCTCATATTGATGTCAAAGAGTGTACTGCTCAAGTTTTCTTCTAGAAGTTTTATGCTTTCAGATCTTACATTTAAGTCTTTAATCCATTTATTTTGTATATGTTAGAAAGTGGTCCAGTTTTATACTTTTGCAGATAGCTGCCCAGTTTTTCCAACACCCTTTATTGAAGAGACTGTCTTTTCCCTACTGTATATTCTTGGCTCCGTTGTCATAAGTTAATTGACCATATAAGCGTCGGTTTATTTCTGGGCTCTCTATTCTGTTCCATTTATCTATGCATCTGTTCTTGTGCCAGTGCCATACTGTTTTGATTACTATAGCTATGTACTATAGTTTGAAATCAGGGAGTGTGATACCTCCAGCTTTTTCAAGCACCATTATTATTAGCTAAGATGTAATTCTTTGGGATATTGAGATATTACTTGGGATATTGAACTCACTTAAAGTGGCAAATGATTGCTTTAGAATGTAGTGGGTTTCTTTTAACCTTTCATGCTTTTCATATGAAAGCTTCTCTAATTCTTTTATTATTTTCTACATGATTTTCTGTACCACTGCCATTTGAAGGGCGGCATGCAGGAAAGTATTCCTGCACCACATCTCTCTTGTATGATGCTCCAAACCTTCCAATAGTAATCACCAGCCACCTCCTCTCACTTTTGCCCCAGATGATTTTCTTCTTGGAACCACGCTTGCCAGAATCTTTTCTAACACACTGACTGGGCACAGGGTTTCTGTCTGGCTGGTTAGGTGAGATGAGATAGTCATTTCTGTGCTTGCCCAGCAACCTCTCAGATTACCCCTCCTCATCCCATTTCTGTCCTTCTGTCCTGCAGCAGTGGGTGCAGCATTCAGCTCGTCTAAATCTATTCTACTTGAGAAATACCAGCAGGAAAGAAAAGGAGTTACAGTTGAAAGAAAAGGAAATTCAAAATGTAAATTTAATTTCTAATCACTTGAAACCCTCTGCCTCCTCACCCACTCTTTAACAAATAAATAGGTGACTTTGTTTAAGGCCTGGATCAACTTTAAAGCAGCAAAGAATTGCTGAGGAAAGAGAAGTGTTTACTCTAGATTCCAATGAAGTGGACCAGTGACTCGTGGACACAACCAAAAAGAATGAAGGTTTTTTCCCTCAAGAAGCCCATAGTCCAGAGGAAATAAAAACACGTGCATTTTTTTTAAAGCTTGGGTTACTAGGGATATATTGACAGGTTAAAAGGATAAATGAAAAAATAAATCTTGAGGAAGATGTAAATTCTTGATCAAAGTCTCATGTTGAAAACACATCTAAAATAGGGATGGCCCCCACTGGGGGGAATAATGGTAGATTCAACTAGCCAGGAGGGCAACATGTCGATATGTAAAAAACCTGTAAGCATATTTCCTTTATCCAAATAACTTTATTTCTAATCATTTGTCTTAAAGAAATAAGATAGGGTGGAAACGTGTGTATGTAATTCATTTGATTACAGGGTGGCATATAATGGGAAAAATTGGAAACACTTGAATATTCATTTGTAAGAGTGATTAAATTATGGTACACATATATAAAGAAATGCTACGTTAATTATTTTAAAAGATGAGGCAAAACTATATGGGTTGAAATTTAAAGACATCTACTATTTACAATGAATGAAAAAAGGAGATTAATTAAGCATATTATAATCCTAATTAGAGAAAATGATGTTTATAAAGGCATTGGGCTGTCCAAAATGATACTTACTAAATTATGTATCATATTAAGTAGAGGGGGTTTGAGGAATTGTCAGAGTTATAATTTTAGCATCATCATCATTATACTCACCATCATCATTATCATCATTGTCATTTGGGGGACACATCCTAGGGATCAGATGATTTACATATGTTACCACATTAAACCCCTATGACAACTCTATGTTAGGTAGTATTATTCAGAATTTAAATATGAAAAAAATAATGTACAGAAAGGTAACTTGCCCAAGGTCTAACAGTTAGTGAGATGCAGAGCTGGACTCAAACACCTCTGCCTGACTTTAAAGCTCACACTCTTTTCAAAACACCATAAATACATAAGATATGTTACCCACTTTCAAAAAAAGTAAGTTTATAATCTAATGGGGCAGGAGAAGAGGAAAAATATGTATATAACTGAGAACGATAATGATGATAATAATTACTAAAGCTTATTTAGGTTTTACTGTTTACCAAATTCTATTCTAGGTGTTTTATATTTAATCACATGTTTGAACTTTCTGGCAACTATGTGACAGGTACAGTTAGTATCCCTACTTTACAGAAAAGAAAACTGAGGGCCAGAGAAGGTCAGAAACTTTCTCAAGTTCACACAGTTTCAGGACCTTACTGTTTAGCTACTCCATTTACACCACCTCTGAAAGTAGCATAAGAAAAGAACCAATGAATTTTCATGAGACATCAAGGGACAAGATTACTTCCAGATAAGGACTTGTAAACTCTCTGAGGTTGGGGACCTTGTCTGCCTGTCCCCCCTGTGTTTCCAGGGCCTAAAACAGAGCCTGACAAAAAGCCCTGCCATAAATGTTTGCTGCATGAACTAAGCATCACGGAGGAAGCATTTCCTCAGAACCGCACAGAACTGTGAGATTTGGGTGAGGGTAGAGGGAGTGGGGAGGGGTGGGAAGGCTGATGAAGACACACGTTTCAGACAGAAGAAACTCTGTGAGTTCATACTGAGGCGGTGAAGGGTGGGTACTGCAGGGGAGAAATTAAAAAGGGATGTTTGCTGAACGTTAAGCACATGAAAGGGCCTATGGAAGATGAGTTTAGAAGTTAGGTTAGCACTAGGTGATAAAGGGCCTTGATGGCAGGCAAAGGAGCTTGGATTTTAGTTAGTAAATAAAGAGGGATTTGTTACGAATTTTTTTTTGGCAAAAGCTTGGCAGACACAAAATTGAACATTAGTTAACATCCAGTAAGATCAAATGAAGGGGAGAGAAGCCAGGAACAAGAGACCAACTAAGGGCATCATCTAATGGTACAGATGAGAGACTGAGAATCCAAGCTAACGAAGTCACACTAAAGATGGAGAAGGGGAAAGGATGCAAAAGATACTGAGAATGTAGAATTGGTAAAAGTCTCCTTGGATCCTGTCTATGAGTATGGCATTGTGGTTTTTAAAAAATGGCTGCAAATTCTCTGACTTCCTCCCCCTGGAGATGGGGCCTACGTCTGCTCCTCTCGAACGTGAGCGGAGTGGGTCAGGAGAGACGCTCTGTGACTCCCAAGGCCAGGCCATAAAAGCCCATGTGGCTTCCAGCTGGCCAGGCACCACATTAGAGGTTTGACTACCCTGAAACCACCCTCTGGAGAGGCCACATGGAGAACTCCAGTCAATCCTCCCAGCTGACCCCAGCCTCCCAGCTTCCCCACCAAATGCCAGAGCCTGTGAGTAGAGCCTTCTTGAGCCCGTCTGCCAGTCGAGCACCACAAAGGGCTGCGCTCAAGGCGAACAGAGGTAAAAGAATTGCCCAGCTGAGCCCTACATGAATTCCTGACCTACAGTATCAGGAAGTATATTAAAATTATTGTTCTTTTAAGCCACTAAGTTTGGGGAGTGATTTGTTACATAGTGATAGATAACTGGAACATAGGACAGTAGTGTAATTTATCACCCAAACCAGCACATTTTGGGGAATGCAAGTAGGTGTTAGTCATTATGGCAAAAGAAGGGCTTAACTAGGGTATGTTTATCCTATCTGTAAGCTTCATTATCAGCAGCACCTAGCATTGTGTATAAGCACACCTTTATTGATCAAATAAATCCATTTCTTTTTCTTTCTTGTAAATGTATAACTTCAATAAAGTTTACAAATCTCAAGGGCACAGTTCAGTGAAATTTTAAATACAGATAGACCCATGTAACCACTACCCAGATCAAGATATAGAACATTTCCATCTATCCTGAGGTCTCTCTTATGCCCCCTGCTAACCTATAATCTGCCCAAAGGTAGCATTATTTTCATCTTTAACACCATAAATCAGTTTTGTCTGTTGATGAACTTCATAAAAATGGAATCATAGAGTATGTACCCTCTGAAATTGTGTCTGTGAAAGTCATTGTGTGGTCAGGCCACTCAAGATGACTGTTCTCTCGCTCTCCGTAGATTCCCTGCTCAACCAGGCCCTGCTTCACTCACATGACTATCCAATCCTCTTAATTATAGGGCTTAATTAGTCTCTGGTAACTGAGTCCATCTGACGTCAATTCCCCATACTTCTCCCCCGAGTAGTGAAGATTGCTGCCATGACCTGCCCGCCCGCCCGCCCGTGCGCCTGCCTGCCTGCCTGCCATCTGCTGTAAACGGTAGGGTGTCGCTCCAAGACTGTGTAAGGTCCCCCATCCAGCAAGCCATTCCTGTCTCTGTCGCTGTCTCCGGGCTCTTTCTTCAGTCTCAAGGCTGGGCAACACAAAGCTTTCAGGCCTGCAATCGCAGCCCAACAGTCATCCATGTTGTATGTAGCGACAGTTCTTTTTCATTGCTATGTAGGATTCCATTGTATCACTATGTCACCATTTATTTATCTATCCTACTGTTGATGGAGCTCTGGGTTAACTACTCTTTGGACTATTATGAATAATGCTGCTATAAACGTGTTTGCACATCTCTTTTGATCTATCCACTGACAACTCAATTACATCATCCTTTTTTCTAACAAAGGTTTGGAAACCACTAGCTCATTATATTTGCTTACTTTATCAATATCTGGGAAGAATACCTTAAAACTTTTACCAGTATACAGTAAGTGATTATTAATTTACCTGCTACTCTTTCACTAAGTGGTACATTTAGCCCAGTATTCTCAGAAGGGGGCATGGGAATTTTAATAGTGTTATCTTCAAAACACCTTTGTCAATGTTTATTGTCTCAAGTTAATTATGTATAGAGCCTACTTTCACTCTCAGAAATGCCCCTAAGGTTTGGATCATAGGTTTTACGGTCACAAGAGTTTCTCCACTCTAGGCAGGATTCACACTGAGTGAGAACATGCTTTTCTTTTATAAAGTGGAAGAAACATGATAATGACCATGGAGGTGATTTGCATGTGTGTTCTCAGGAAAATTAATTTTAGGAGAAAGAGCATATGTGGAAATCAAACATCCAAATGTTGATTCCCTTAAAGTGATTTTGTCTGTGGACCACCTGGAAAATCTTTCCCATCCCCAAAAGTACTCGGATCCCAGTTCCAAGACAGCTGATTCAGTTCACCTGAAGTAGAACTCCCCTGGATATCAGACAATTGAATTTACTAATTAAAAAAATAAATAAGCTAACTGTTCAGGAACTTAAACTCATTAATTATAGGAAAAGAAGTCCTTACACAAGAGCCTTTGTTCAATTGCTAGACTTTTCGAAAAGTCATTCGTTCATTTATCCAACAAATATTTCTTGAGCACCAAGTATGGACCAGGCATGGAACTAGGCTCTGAGAGGACAGCAGTGGACAGGGCCGGCATTTCCCCACGTGTGGGAGTTTACAGTCAATGGAAAATGCCACAAATAAGGAGGGTTGATGAAGAGTCCTATAGAAGGAACTCTGAGAAGAGACTTTCCAGTCAATCTCAAAGGACATTTTCATTGCTTTGGTTTACAACTTAAAAGATGTGTCATATTCAAGTGTATATAAATGTATGTTTAAATGTAATTTGCTAATTAAAGCCATCAACCCTATAACAGATGAAACATTACTGATCCACGTGGATCCCAGATCCTGCAATGTCACTGTTTAGAGCCCTGTTTGCATTTCTGTTGGGGTGTCTCATTGTGTATTGCCTGTCAGTAAACTTGATAGACACATTCAAATTTTATACATTTTACTTTTAAAGTTAGGAAGAGAGTAATATTTCACATATTAACACTTAAAATCAAAGCCATGGTGTTTCATTTAGATTTACACGTTATGATCCTTCACAGAGCTATAAACAGAACTCTGGTTCATTAAACTGGTAATGACTCTTCCCTGCTGAGAACGTTTATTTCTATTTAGTTGTAAGCCATGGTCCATTCCTACTCATAAGCAAAGGGACCTCTGGTGAGTTGTTATCTGAGGTTTGCCAAAAAGTTTGTTTCACAGTAACTGTCCCTGTTAGCCTGTAGAGTTCTATGAAGAAACCAACAGCACAACTGTGTGTTTCCAAGAGCCAGTGATTCTGAAATCACCTAACATGTCTGGCACATAAATGTTCATAAAATCTGAATGGCAGATAAAATATCCTTTAACATTGCAAGTGTATTGGCCAGAAGACCAATATATGAAGCTTTTATCAATCTAAGTGAGATTGTATTATCATTTAATTTTCCAGTTGCCAAATAAGGACTCAAGGGAAGGGGAAAGAATAGCCCTTTCCTAAAACCTCTCTTCCTTAAATGCCTGATTAGAAGAGGAAGCTGGGACTGTTCAGGGGTGTTGAAAAAAATCACTTATTAGAAATGCCTCATAGACCCAGAGCTGCACCTTGAACTCCCTTTTTCCAGTCCCTCAAGGGACTCCCTTTTTCAGTCCCTAGAGAACTAAAAGTTTTGCTCTCACTAAAATTTTTTCCAGTCGTTGGGTTTCTGTGGACTCTGCTGAAACAGATTCCTGACCACATCTGGGCTCCGTGGGTGCTGTGATCTATTAGTACTGTCTGCCACAGGCATAGCAGGGAGGACAGGCAGGACAGATGGCATGTATTTGCCATTTCTGTGCTCCACAGTGATGTTTCTGGCAACCAGTTGGGTAAACTTCAAAGTTCAGGAAATTAGAATCGTTCTCTCCCTAGTAGATGAGATTAGATGATCACATGGGTCATTTGATGTCTCACCCCTCTCTCCTTTAGGTGAGTCATCCAAAAAGCACTTCATTTACTGCAACTGGTCTGGATATTTTTTTCCTTAAATAAGGCTGCAACATTTATTTTTAATGGAAAAAGATGTTAAATTGATTGAAGTGTCTTGTAGTTTTTTAACTAAAAGTCTATCTGTCCAAAGTAATACAATTCCATGATTCAGAACATTTCATTAAAATACCAGTTCACACAATGTAAACCATCAATTAAACAGTTAATTGAACTGGCTGGTTACATTCACTTGTAACAGGCAGGGCCATTATGATCTCCAATTCTCAAGCCAGCCACTTAGGTTCCCTCCTGTTTCTTTCACTTCCTTCCCCTATAGCTTTAGGCAAGTTGTTTAAATCCTCCAAGCTGTGTGTTCCTTACTGTAAAGTGCATATGACAATGATTCCGTCTTTGCAGGCTGTTTTGAAGAAATACTGAGATGACCCTAGTAAAGTACATGTGGCACGCTGAGTGAATATCATTATCACAGTTTAGAAAACCTGGGAGGCTGAGCTTTTAGCTCCTTCCATAGCCAAGTGGAAATAGAATTAATTCGGTTGTCACAAACCATTTCATATCTCTTCTTTCTTCCGTGATCACAAACAATTGACTTCTGTTTTTGAAGGTTTTAAATACGTTTATGTTTAAGAATGTTCTACTATGGAAGGTCCTAGAAGATCCAGATAAGTAAAGCCAAAGTGAGGTAGCAATTGAATTATATTTGAGCACAAAACACATTTGCAGAGACTGCAATGTTTGGAAAGATTCCTCAAATGTGTGGAATTTCTCATAGAAATTCTGAGATTCCATGGGCTTTCACAGAGGCAGAGAGAAGGATCAGAGATACAGCTCTAATTACTCAAAAGGGAATAACTATATTTAAAAGGTAACTATTCATTTACCTGGTAGCACCCACCTTGGCCTTCCTGCACATTTTATCTTACTCTCCCCATAACTATGAACTAGCCTGATGATGGATTAACCTATTTATTGTCTTAGGATATTTATGTGTAACTCTTCTTCTTTCAAACCTGTTGATCACTGTCTACGTTTACAATGTGGGAGGATGCTCCTGGGAGAAGCATACAAATATTAATGTCTGATCATACCTGCTTTGTATAAAATAGGTTTACGTGAAGTACAAACACTGCAACTTCAACAGAGCAAAGGTGCCTATTCATTTTGTGGCATTATTTTTAATGTTGGTTTGGTTCGTGTGTGTGTGTGTGTTTCTTAACCAGAAAAGGCCTTAATTTGTCTGTTCAGAACTCCAACTTGTTTTATTCTTCAAATGTAATGGGCTTCATCATTTCACTAAGTAACTTAAAAATTTGTTCACTCATGTATAGAAATTAAAGAATCAGGTTACATTAACCTTAATAGTATCTTTTTTTTAAAGTATAGTTGACTTACAAAGTTGTGTTAATTTCTGCTGTACAGCAAAGTGATTCAGTTATACATATATACATTGTTTTTTATATTCTTTTCCATTATGATTTATCACAGGACATTGAATATAGTTTCCTGTGCTCTACAGTAGGACCTTGTTGTTTATCCATCCTATATATAGTAGTTTGCATCTACTAATCCCAAACTCCCAATCCATCCCTCCCCCAAGCCCCCTCCCATCCTTAATAGCATCTTGATGTGTGTTGCAAGTTCACTTTTCCAGAATCAGATGCCGAGATGGAGTTTGGGTGCAAATTTTTTATTAGGAATCCGCACCTGTGAAAGGAAGGAAGTGGAAGTAGATTTGGGCAGAGAAAGAAGTAGAACCACAGTGCAGGCTGGACGAAGTCTTGGCTACAGTACGGGCAAGTCTGGAACAGGGGCTGACTGCCAGTGACCCACATCCAGCTGAAAGGGCCAGGCTTTCCCCACCAGCCACAGTCAGTCACAGACGCCCCAGGAAGGACATCACCCCAGCCAGGTGGCTGTCCACAGCAGGCAGGTCCCAGGGTGGCTGACAGCAGACTGTCCACTGAGCACACTCCCTGCAGCTGGGCAGCCCGTCCTTCTTGCAGGGAACTGGGGGTGCGGCTGTGTGTCCATCACCAGCTGCCTGTGGACACACTGTAAAACCAATGGCCTCCAGACTGAGGTAAGTAAAACTCATCCACTGGAGGCAGGAAAAAATATTAAGAACTTGAATATTTTATATTTTGTTATTATGATAAAATGCACATAATATAAAATTTACCATTTTAACCATTTGTAAGTGTACAGTTCAGCAGTGTTACATATATTTACATTGTTGTGCAACCAATCACCAGAAGTTTTTCATCTTAGAAAACTGAAACTCTATCTATTCAACAACTCCCTCCCCATTCTCCCCTCCCCCCAGCTCCCGACAAGGAACCTTTTACTTTCCATTTCTATAAACTTGATATTCTAGGCACCTCATATAAGTGGAATCATAATGGCATTCGTCTTTTTGTGATTGGCTTATTTCACTTAATATATTGTCCTCCAAGTTCATCCATGTTGTAGCATGTGTCAGAGTTGCCTTCTTTTTAAAGGCTGAGTAATATTCCATTGTATGTATCTACCGCATTTTGTTTGTCCATCCACTGATGGACACTTGGGTTGCTTTCACCTCTTGGCTATTATGAATAATCCTGCTATGAATATGGATGTACAAATGTCTGAGTCCTTGCTTTCGATTCTTTTGAACATGTATCCAGAAGTGGAATTGCTGGATCATATGGTCACGCTACTTGTAATTTTTGGATGAACCTCAGACTGTTTTCCCTGTCAGCTGCACCATGTACACTCCCCCCAGCAGGGCACAAAGGTTCCAACTTCTCTACATCCTCACCAACACTTAGGACGGCTGCTATGAAAAAAGCAGAAAATCACAATGGCTATGAGGTGGTACCTCACTGTGGTTACGTCATCTTTTTAGCTTTTGTCTGTGATTATAATACAAGTGCTCTATGACTACAGTGACAGGTGCATGAATTCACTCACTCAACAAGGAGGGCTGAGTAGAAGCAGGGGCCAGAGCACGTACAGCCTTGCGGGCCCTGGGAAGGGCATTTCAGCATCTCTAAGCCAACTTAGAAACTGTTAGATGACAAATATGTAAAACTATATTGGGGTGCTGATTAAATATTTTATCAATAACATTATAAGATCAAAAAGCTTCCAGACAGTTGTTTCAAGGGGAGTTCTTTGGGGCTCCAGAAAACGGAGTCCAGGATCCTGAGACAAATGTCTGTTTCCTGGTTCTCAGCCAAAGACACACATGAAATTGTTATTATTTGGCTATACGAAACACACACACATCAAGACCTAAATTAAAATGTGCAAAACTCTTTTTTGGCAAGGAGTAAAAATTGCATAAATAGTAATAAAATGAAATAAAACCCAAATACATTTAAATTAATATTAAAGAATAAAACTAAATAAAACCTAAAGACATTTAAATTACTAGATTAGAAGAGAGGCACTTCTCCTTAGCTTTCTAGTTGTTCTCAAAGGCAAAAACCCAAGTTAGCACATAGAAAATGTCAGTGTTTAGGTGTTTAGGGCAAACTTGAAATTATCCACATGGCATTACCCAGTTTTTTGGAGACTGGCGACTTAAATGACTGCATGCCAAAAACAGCCCTGCAAGATGATAACAAAAAATAAATAGAATCAGACAGTCCCATTAGACACGGCTCTCTTCCGCATAAGTTCACCTACTGAGTAAGTGTCAAAAGACACAAGTGCACAAATGAATGTTCCAAAGGCTCTCTGGTGGCTTTTGTACTAAAAGCCAAGTCATCTTTTTCCATCCAATCCTTTCAAACAATAGAGTAGCCTGGGCAAGATTGAAAGTAGATAGGAGATTTCAAAGATACTTGGAGAACATAAATGTTAGATATAATTATGAGCTCCTTATAAAAATACAGAAGACTAATGTGGGTTAATCAATTTATGCATTAAGTTCTACAGAAGAGTTACATTTATCCCACCAGAAATCAAGAGGTGACTTGAGACCAACAGAGAGTGAGCCAGTGATGTGTTCCAAAGGGAAGCCTTGGACTTGATGGCAGCCATCGCAGGCTCTCCATAGCTGAGTCGTCTCTTAAAAGAGTAGCAACAGTGAAATAAAGCACTAACAAATTTGGCTTCTAAGGCTTTACTTGCATTTAGTTCCCATATGTTTTTAGAAACCCAACTAGCTCAAATGATCTCTAACTTCTCAAAAGTCATAGAAATAAAATGTTATCAGTGAGGTTTGATCCGTTTATGAGGACACAGTTGCCTGAAAAGTCAACAGAGTTATCGAAACCATTGTAATAATAAAGTAATCTGGACGTCTCCCACAGTGCAGGGCTGAATGTGTTATTCTCCACGCTACCAGATGCAAAGCCGAATGTTCCAGGTTCATAAAAGATGCATCTGGACCTGCCCCATATTCATAAACAATATTTGCAGGCATGAATTTTCCACTTCTTGTAATATCAGAGCAGTGATAAAGTAGCAAAACTACTCTCCTAGACCATGGTTAAAAGAAGATAAACCTGTATAATTAACAGCGGCCACTTCCCTGAGATAAGGGAGGTTTTGTGGGTTTTGTCATGATTAAGTTGACACAGTGTGGGAAAAGCAGATGTAAGCCCAAAACGTGAGGTCAGTTCAGTTTCTCAAGGTGATCGTATCGTGCATAAAAAGATAGGCTATTTAGCAGTGATGATTTTATGATCAAATCGTTTCCATCTGTTCTACAACAGTGGATAAAGTTATTTAAAAAGAAAAAAAGTAAAGTCAAAATAAAAGATTTTAAAACTAGCCTGAGAGCATTGGTATATGAATACCAAAAAGGGTGCCTTAGACTTGTCATATAAAATTCAGCTAACTCATGTGCTTTGGGCCCCAACCAAGGGATGTTAGCTACCCGAAGAATCACAATGGACACAGACTAGACCCGCAGAGTTCCCTAGCCTAGATCATAAAGGCAAGGGACACACCAGGGCACAGTCACTCTGGGTTTAGAGATCTAGGATCTCATTTACTAAGGGATCAAGATATCTTATATCCATTTTGTAATGGTCACAATATAATATTAATGATGACTTCATTTATTATGTATTTTTTTTACTATTTTACTATTTCAATAAGGCACTGTGCTAAGCGTTTGTACACATGGATTTTTAAAAATTTAACTCTTAAAAAAAATGAGGTAGGTACTATTACTGTTTCCATTTGACATATAAAGAAAGGGTACTTAGAAAGGTACTTTCTGATACTTAGAAAGGGTAACTAGGAGGTAAACTTTATTATTTGTTTGATCTATTTAGAGTCACCAGGATCTAAACCCTGGCAGACTGGCTATTAGAGCCCCAAGTTTCAAACTACCCCCTAGGAACGGAAGTGTGTGTACACTGAAATAAATAAATAAATATATGTGTAATTTTTTGGGGGGGTCAAACCGCGTGGCTTACAGGATCTTAGTTCCCCAACCAGGGATCGAACACGGGGCCACATCAGTGAAAGCGTGAAAGTGCCAAGTCCTAACCACTGGACCACCAGGGAATTCCCTGAAATATATATTTTTAATAAATATATATATATATATATATATATATATATATACTTTCTTTTCCCTGCAATGTTGTGTCGTAAGTAGAAGTTCTCTTTAGAAAGAACTGCTAAAGCATCTCGAGCTAATCTGGGTGAGCCTTTCATTTTGAAGCCTAATGAATATCCCAACTTACTCTTTCCTTTTACCATCAATCTCTCCTATTTCTCATGTCCAAGATGTCCTCTTTTCCAAGGTATCAAAACACACGTGGCCAAATCAAACACAACAAGGTTTCCAACAACTCTGAATTTACAGAGCCCTGTGGCTAGGAGCAGACTTGCAGAGCTGTGGGCATAGCACTTACCCAACCAGACAGGGTGCCTCTTTCCCTCACTTCCAACTCTTTTCTTTAAAAAAAAAATAAATTTATTTATTTTTGGCTGCATTGGGTCTTCGTTGCAGCGCGTGGGCTTTCTGTAGTTGAGGTGAGCGGGGGCTACTCTTCATTGTGGTGCACGGGCTTCTCATTGTGGTGGCTTCTCTTGTTGCGGAGCACTGGCTCTAGGCACACGGGCTTCAGTAGTTGTGGCTCGCGGGCTTAGTTGCTCCGCGGCATGTGGGATGTTCCCAGACCAGGGATTGAACCCGTGTCCCCTGCATTGGCAGGTGGATTCTTAACCACTGCGCCACCAGGGAAGTCCCCTCACTTCCAACTCTTAACACACACAGGCACCATCTCTCTTACTAGAGGAATTAGAGGAATTGGAGATGTCCTTCCAGTTAGGCCTGTTTGTCTGCAGGCCACATCTTGAAATAAGCTTGACTTAGATCCAGTGGAATAGTCCAGCAGAGGAGAAGGCAGAGGTCTGGCTGAAGAAAAAGTCCTGGGTTTCCTTTCTGTAACCTTGAGTAAGCTGTTAAACATCCGGGGATGATAGCAAGAGTGCAAGGAGAATACTGAAAATTACAGTCAATCTGCCAAGTATTACAATCCACACACCACACGCTTCAGTCACTGCCTGGAAACACTCCTGTCTGCACAGCAGAAGGAGGGTCTGGAGGGAACCCCGGGGCCTCAGTGTTGACCCGGAGGGCAGCCATCGTGTTACGGGGAGTCACACCAGACTGCATCTGGGACTGAGCCAACTGTGCTTTTGAGGAGTGTGGAGGCAATGAAGCAGGAAGCTGGGTTCAAGTCTGTGTTCTCATTATCACACATGTGATTTGGAGAAAACAACCTTTCAAAACCTCACTTTTCTTATCTGTACAATAGGGACATGAATCTCCTTCTCACAGAAATTTTGTGACTATGAAAGTAGGCAGTGCATGAAAAATTAACAGAAATTCTGGCATGTGGGACATACTTTATAACGTTCCTTTATTTTTCTTTTGTTTTACTGTGATAAACCAGCATTGGCCTATTTTCCCCTCAGTGAATCACACTGACTGAATGCTTTGGCATCATCACAACACAGACTTTATCTTCCTTTCACACAACTGTTTAGTGGCTCTTATTTATGTTTAAAATAAAGGAGAGATCAACTTTGAATATGTTTTTAATAAGTAAGCCCCAGTAGTAGTAATTACTTTGGTCCTGACTGTTGAATAATTTTGTACAGATAAAAAAAAAGGTATTGAGCAAATTTCTTTTATCTGTTTGAAATTATTCAACAGTTTAAAAAAAAAGGTATAAATGGACTTATCTATAAAACAGTAATAGAGTCACAGATGTAGAAAATATACTTATGGTTACCAGGAGGTAAGGGGGGGGAGGGATAAATTAGAAGATTGGGATTGACATGTACACACTGCTATATTTAAAAAGGATAACCAACAGGGACCTACTGTATAGCACAGGGAACTCTGCTCAATATTCTGTAATAACCTATATAGGAAAAGAATTTGAAAAAGAATAGATACATGTATATGTATAACTGAATCACTTTGCTGTACACCTGAAACTAACACAACATTGTAAATCAACTATACACCAATAAAAATTAAATATATATATATATAGAGAGAGAGCATATTATGGACAGCAACTCTATTTTTTAAACCCAAATATTTAAAAATTTTAATAATCCTACCAGTTTTTGAAAATTTGGCAGAAAAGATTTTCTTCTCTAAAATTGATAAGACCCTGTAGGTTACTTTTAGCTTTTCAGAAATAGGACTGCATGAATAAAAGATGTTCGTCGGAAATATTTTTGTCCTCAAGGGCAAAAGAAGAGAAACCACATCCTAACTTTGCCTGCACCCTCCTCTGGGACCCAGTGCCTGGTACCTAGTACTGGCCTGTAGAGGGCGCTGAGCAGTGTACCCCACACGCACTTGACTATTTCACCAAACACCCTCCCCTTGCATTTCTATCTCCCCAAACTTATTCACTTTCCAACATACTCTCCAATAATCCTTTCCCTGCTACTGAACTCACCTTCTTCAACTTCTACAGCTTTTACAGTCTGAATACACATTCAGTGCTCCGTCAGCCAGTGTTGATCTCAGCAATTCAGCCTTGTCGTCCCCAAGCAGATTATAAATTCCTCAGTGGTAGAGACTATACCTTTCTTTTACCCACCACCGATAAGACATGACTTAATTGTTAAGTGCTTGTACTCTGAAATTGGGCAGTCTGGGTTCATACCCCAGCTTCCCACTTGGTAACTGTGACCTTGAGCAAATTGCAGGAATAATAAAAGTACTTTGCCTCGTGGGGTTGTTGTGATTTAATAACATGAAATTTTAGGAAAGGGCCCAGCTTATCACAAGTGCTGTGTAATTGTTAGCATTTGTTATCGTGCTGGGCCACATATTTAAGTCTCTTAGGTCTCTGTATCGATGAACATGAGAAGTGGTAGATGAGACGACGTGTGGGATGAATAGTTGGTTCCGCACCGATCGTGTGGCAACACAGAGGAAAAGATGGTCCCTGATATCCAAAGCTTACAGTCACCCAGTCATTTATGGAGTAGAGAGAGCACCTCAGGGATAAGAGCTATGTGAGACTCATTTCTGCTTCTCGTGGTCCAGTCCACAGCACATGGTAGGTGTTTAACAGATGCCTGTTGAATTAAGCAATCAGTGGACTGTGGAAGGAAGTCCATTCGGTAGATACCTACAAAGACACACCGCTGCTACGCGATGGTCCAAGGACAACTGTAAAATGAGAAACCTCATTGAACTGAAAAACATGGTGGTATTTAAAAATGGCCCCTCAAATTCATCATCTCACCAGCTCTTGCTTGGCTCCATTTTTGTCCTTGGATTGGTTTCTGCCCAGACTGACTGGTATGAAATTAGCAAGCCTGGAGCATCATGACGACAGTGGCAAAGATCACAGGGACCACACTCCAGGATCATAGCATCACCACCTTCTCATAGCTCCACCCTGGCCTACCAGGCCTCCCCATCCATGAGACCTTCTAACTGGGCCCCAGCTTGGAGTCGCCCTCTCCGTTAAACCATCTAGGGCTGAGGACCAAGCTAATGAGGTTTCTGAGTTGAGCCTGAGTTGTCACTCACTTCCCCCCTTACCTGTCCTGAGAAGATGGCTTTAGGCTTGATTTCTGAAGTCAGCTTCCCACACACCTCTCTACCCTGTGTGCCCCAGTCTCAGGAAATAATATAGTGACCCATCTTCCTCTGATCTCCTCCCCCACCCTGGCAACTTCTTCCTCCTTCCTGAATCCCACCCATCTTTGACCCCTGCTACCAATCGACAGACCTCTCTAGTTGTACTTCTTTCCTGAACCCCTAACTGGATCCCATCATTGTCTTTGCTCTGTCCACCTAAGAAGACACACCTGGATCCTTCGGTGCTGGTTATTGACAGAAACTGTGACTTAACATTGAGTTTTTTAGATACCATGCTATGCCTACCTGAATCTCCAATTTTACCCAGGCCACTCCCAAGCATTAATGGCAGCCCAGTGAGTGAATCTCATGAAAGGCCATAGTTCCTTCCCTATATTCCTGCCTCAACACGGAATCCTAATATGTAGCAACTAGAGCAGGGTCCTACCCCAATGGCCCCTTTGCTAGAGTCCCAGGGGTGGAGAATGTCCGAAAGCCCAGAGCCAAATTTTTACTCATAGGCTCTCACTATGAATGTCATTTCCCAAATACTTATTGTCCATGGTACTTAGGCTTTTTTTTTTTTTTTCTGGTCATGCCATTTAGTAAGAATAAAATGTTGCTGCGAATGATATAGAAATCTGTTTTTGTTTTTTCAAGCTTATGGATATACCATAATACATTTATATACTTATTATCTCTGGATGAATATTTTTATTGCTTCCAAAATTTTTTTATTGTAAACTACTCTGCAATAAACAACCTTTTACATACAAATTTGCACATGTCCATTTATTTCCTTAGGGTGTATTTATGAAAGTGGAATTGTGTAGTCAAAATATGTTATCATTTTTAGGGCTTTAATGTATTTGATATGTGTAGTCTTTCAGAAAGGGTGTACCAGTTCAGAACTCCGTCAGGGTATGTACGAGCCATAGAATTCTAAGACTAATAGGAGCCTTGGGAATCACCTGCCTAATCTTTTACTTTGAAGGTGAGGATACTAAGACCAGAAATGGTTAGCCATTTACCTAAAGATGGAACTCAAAGTGTAAATTTTGACTTATGCATTTTTTTTAACATCTTTATTGGAGTATAATTGCTTTACAATGGTATGTTAGTTTCTGCTGTGTGACAAAGTGAATCAGCTCTACGTATACATATATCCCCACATCTCCTCCCTCTTGCGTCTCCCTCCCACCCTCCCTATTGACCTATGCATTTTTATGACACTTTTCCTTGTCTTCTAGCACACTGCTATCATTACAGATTAAGCAACCAGAATTGTGAATTTAAGGATTTAAAGGTGCACAGTGAATTTTATATTTACACCATCACTCTTATTTCTAAATTTTAATATTCCATAGCACATTATAAACTCACGAAATGGAGTTTCAATATTCAAGGAAAATCTCAAGCTTTCACTTATCAAGAAGGAAATTCTACTTGGAAAACTGCCTGAGCTTAATCCATGGTCCTGCCTTCTGATCTCTCTCTTTCAAAACCATCTGCTTTATTGATGGACAGGGCTGGGCTCAGAAACCAGATGTGTTTTCCAAAGAAGTTGCAGTTATTCTAAAGGACAGAATGTCTGACACATGACAACAGGCAGGAATTTTCTTGCTTATATTAGTTGTTAAATGTGGAACAAATCGACAATATGTCTCTCCTTAAAAATACTTTGGCAGGCTGTAGCTCTTTTCTATTTACAAATCTTTGCTGACATAATTATAAGATTGCTTGCCTTAAATATCTTACTCTGAAGTTAGCTAGCCTGTAGCTCCCACAGCACAGCCCAGAATTCTGTGTGCTCTTGTGGAAATTTTCACAAATACAGCACTAATAGCAAACAAATGTGCCTTCTCATTTTTGCCCTCACATAATAGGGCTCAAGGACCGAAAGAATAACTGGATGTAGCAAGTTTCTGATGATCACAAACATTTTGAAGTTTAAGAAAATAGAGTAAATTAATTCTATACATTAATTCAACAAATATTTATTGAATCTTAATTATATATCAAGTCCTCTGCCAGACAATAAAGCTACAATACAAAGGTGAACAAAACAGATGTGAACATAACTTACAGTGATGGAGTTTTCTTCTTTGGGGGTTTTCCATTGCTTTGCTTAAGTCTATTATAAAGAACTTTATCAATTTAGCTTTGGTTTCCTTGCAATGCCAAATATAACATCATAAACCTTTAATCAATCCTCAGTGAGGTCTGTGGTGGACCTCTCTCTTGCAGCCTAAAAGCTTGAAAGTATCACGCATGTTCTACTCTGTCAGGTAGAAAGTACACAGGACTTTAGAAAAGATCAGATGTGACAGTTTTATTTCCCCCCAAGTCTATTCCAGTAAGACCAACAATATCCCATTCATTGATGCCAACCTTGATCTGCATAGAATGGAGAATCCATTCTAAGCTAAGATGGAATCTTGGTACAAAGATTTGGCTTATTATACACTGTCAGGGATCTGTAATTCCAAAATATGTTCAGTAGGTCTTGACTGATTCATGCTTTTTTTTAATCATGCTTTTTTTTAAGTCCTAAAGTTTCTTCTAAGAGCTCTATCCCTGTAACAAGTTGTTTTCTTCCACAAAATGTCCTTTTAAAGGTCATTTGCACTCAGGCCAATCAGCAAATGTTTTACAGGCTCAGGCTAAGGCATAACCAGGCAAATTATCCCTTAACTTTAATCCAGAAAATTTCATTTTGGTATATCCTTTAAAAAAACTAACAACCTCCCTTCCCCCCGACCTTACTCCTCCAGTAAATCCATACGAGACCAAACAGACAGGGTTCTAGGTCTGAAGAGTTCCAGAAGCCTCCTGATCTGCTTATCTCCCTTTCAATCGTGATGCCCAGAAATCCACTATTAAAAGTCACTCTTCGGCTTCCCTGGTGGCGCAGTGGTTGAGAATCTGCCTGCCAATGCAGGGGACACGGGTTCGAGCCCTGGTCTGGGAAGATCCCACATGCCGCGGAGCAACTGGGCCCGTGAGCCACACCTACTGAGCCTGCGCGTCTGGAGCCTGTGCTCCGCAACAAGAGAGGCCATGACAGTGAGAGGCCCGCGCACCGCGATGAAGAGTGGCCCCCGCTTGCCGCAACTGGAGAAAGCCCTCGCACAGAAACGAAGACCCAACACAGCCAAAAATAAATAAATAAATAAATAAATAAATAAAATTAAAAAAAAAAAGGCCACTCTTCAGTGTTTCATTTTTTTTAATGTCTTCAGGTGAGTTTCCTATGACTATAAGAAGAATAAGTCCCCATTCATTCATTTTTCATTTATTCAACAAATATTAGGAGGAACATTTTTATATACCAGGCGCTATGCTCCTTTGCAGTGTTCAGAGTGATTTAAGAATCAATGTGTGGTAATAAGCTATAATGGAAAAGAATCTGGAAAAGAATGTATATATGAATCACTTTGCTGTACACCTGAAACTAACACATTATAAATCAACTATACTTCAATTAATAAAAAAAAAGAATCGATGTGTCCACAGAACTCATACACGACAGCACACAGGGTCAGACTGTCAGTGCAGATGCACGTGGAATCAGAGATCTGGCCCAGCCTCAAGCTTTAGTAATAATTTCAAGGATACAGGTCACTGTGAGTCACAGACAAAGCAGAGAGAGGTCTGTCACCCTCACGCGGCTCTCTGGGGTCTTCCCGGCCATAGCAGGCATCCTCTAGTCACATTAACATCTGAAATCTGTAAGCTACGTAAGAGGTTTGCATCACTGACACAGAGGAGCACCGTCTCAGGCACGAAGTTTTTCCAGCTCGTAGAGTTGCACAGCTTCTGTGAGGGGTTCCAGGGGTTCCAGGGATGCCATGTCCCATATATCCATAGATTCCAGATTTGTTTACCATAAACAGTCCTAAAAAACATTTAGCTTATTTGTCAGGGATGTCATTAGCGTGTTTACACAACGATTTCAAAGAGGTCCCATAGGAAGAGAATGGACTGCAAACCTACTGCTTCATCTACGCACTTCCCATACCCAACGGGAGACCAGCTCCAAAAGGGAGACAGTGTGACCCACCCTTTCCAAACTCGGGGCCCAATAAGGGTCCTGCTGCCCGGTATCGTTGGCACTAATAGAATGAGACCAAGTTGGGTTCAGAAGCCAAGGAAAGCTTTGTTCTTTGATCAAAGAATGGACAGGTGCGAGCTCTCTAGCTAGAGCACAGGCTCCCTGGACTGGCTGTGGGCGGGGCTGCTTTGTAGGTCAGAGGGCAGGGGGCGGGGTTCTGGGGGGAAGGGCGCGCGGTGCTGCTCAGGCCCCAGATCCCAGCGCCGTGCGCAGCCCCGCCGCCCTCCGCCGCCGCCGCCATCTTGAAGCCACCCTTTTGCACCAGGAGCTCCGCTGGGAAGGGCCGGGGCCCGGCCTCAGCACACGGCACCCTGCCAGCAAGTGAAGGTAAACTAACACCAAGGAAAAAAAAAAAAGGTGAGACTTCATTTTATTACCCAGGATCTGTCTTTATCCCGCGGAAACTGTTACCGGGCTTTGTGGTGACGATGGGAGGCCACCAGACGGCTGTGGAGGAGAGGTGATGACTTCTGTCCACCGTTGGCCTCGACAGATCAAACGGCACCATCGTGCTGTGTGCACGGGCGTTGAGAGAGGAGAAACTGCGCACTGTGACATGTCCTGGGGATGTTGCTAGACGTTTCCCGCAGCCGGAATCCCCAGAGCCCCGAGCACCGAGCGCCCCCGCAGGGCAGGCCGGAGGCTGAGCGTTTGCAGGTAGGAGCTCATTTAATTCCCGAGCCCCGAGGGCGGATACTCACGCCACTTCTGAGCCCCGGAGGCTCGGAGAAGTCACGCAGCTGCTCCCCCCAGGTGGCCAGCGTCCCACCCAGGTCAAGGTCAAGGTCTCAACCACCACCCTCCCCAAGTGGGGGGGGGGAACAGGAGGAGGGGGCTCAGATGCGCCGGGGGCCCTTTACTGTCCTGAGGACCCCGAAGCTGCAGGAGAGAATCCACCCCAAAGAGCCAGCTCCCTTTCTAGATCATTCTCTGGTGGCACCCACATACCAAACAGTCCACTTTTCTGGGGAGAACTCAGGTTAAAGAGTTCTGTAGAGCACAGTGCCTGTGTGGGCCTAGATGGGAGATGGCAAAGGAAGGTCTTAGAGAAGCATATTTTGGTCCATGCCAAATCAGGAGCCTTGACTCACCTCCAGAAAGTCCCCAGAAATCGTTCATAACTTTTCCTATTCAGGCGTCTTCTAAACTGTAAATTCATCAAAAGACATGTTTGAGGGAACAGACATTCCTGGGGTGATGCCTAGCAGTACTATCTCCTGAAAGATATTCAAGGTGCATCTCTGTCCCCTGGTGGACACAATGTTGTGATGGCCTCGGCTGTACACGTGAGAAAAAGCAGAAGCCCCTCCGCATCTATTCCCCGGGCTAGTGGTGTTTCAGAGCATTTCCTTGATTTCAGAACTCTAGATATTGGATGAACTCATATTACACTGCAAAAAGCCCTTCTGGCATTGTTCTTAAGTTTTAAAGAACACTATAACTAAGAATTTTTTGGAGATAAAAGATAACACTTCTCCAGGACTAATAAGCAAAAAAAGATTTTAATCATATCAATTTCATAATTTGGGTATTTTTTTTTTGTCCTGCTGTAATGGAGACAATTTTTAGAAAGAAATTGGATGTATGCAACCAAGACAAAGAACATTTTGAGGCAACACACATCTGTGGCTACTGAGTGCCTGTTTTGAATTACATTTAAATTGCCTGAAGAGCATTTGGCAAATGGAAAATTTTAAGTTGGTTTAAGCTTTTCCATGGACAATTTAGGTTTTGTACTGTTATTGTTATATCTGTGCTTTTGCATTCAAATCTTTTCAACCAGCCTGGAAAAGAGAAAAACATTGTGTTAAAGGCTTTTTAATGACATAGTAACTCCTCTTGACAAACAGTGGATCTGTTCCATTATCTTATCTGCCAAAAAAGAAATATCTTCCAGGAGAATAATATGTGCTTAATCATGAAAGGCTTCAGCTTTGAAAGCTTCAAATGATAGAATCAGCAACAGAAATAAGTACTCTACATCCCCAAATTAGATGTGTTCTTTTGATTATCTTGCAGTAACATCTGTGGTAACAATACTTTCTGGAAACCACTGCTGATATACTCAAATAGCTTTACCAAGTTGGCCTGGTTTGTCATGTAAAAAATCAGTGACCTAAACAAGCATGGGGTTGCCCCTCCCCTCACCATTCGCCCTGTGGCCTTGCTGCCCCACTGGGGGCTGCTGTGAGCACCGACTCCAGAACAGCCGTCCTCTACTTTTGGTACCTCTCCACGGAGGTGACTGTAATCCCATGTACAATGAGGCCAGTCAGCTCCAGTGAAGCCATCATTACTTTTGTTGCCTTGACACTTGCAGAATTATACTCAAAAGACAATTTATAAGTTAGAAAATGCACCCACTCAGAATGGTTGTATTGTCCTGCTTCTAAACAGTTCTTTGTAGACCTTTTCTTATCCCCAAGGCCAGGCTACTTTGCAGGTGAGAACTGAGGTTCAGGAGTTCTAAAGTCCATCTTACCTGTGTAGGCCCAGATCAGGGGTAGCACAAATAACATGGCAGTCTGGGAGTCTTTGACTGTGAACAGGAAATTCTATGATTTGACCTCATGAAGAAATAGAGCCTGTTCTCCCTCTGCATTTGCGCGGTTTTCTGCTCTGGGTTGTGCGTTTATCGAAGCGACATTAATATTACAGTGCTAGAAAGGACAGACTCCATGTGGATCAGCATCAGGCGTTGGTGTGTTTGTGGAGGGTGGTTTGCTGATTTTGGGAGACGGTTGTGAGTGGAGAATCTGATGAGAGAAATATTGAACTATCAGAGGTTTGGATTCAAGTGTGTTCTTGGTTGTCAGATGGCTGACAGAGGCTAAATTTCTGAGAGATGTTGAGCTTGTGGGAGACTAAAGAAGAGAATGCTGAGAATTTCCACGTCACTGCTTTAGGATGTTTCATTTCTGGCCCTGCTTCACCTCTACACATGGGAGAACCCGTGTTGTGCAGCAGAACTAGAGAGAAGCACTCATCCTTTCAGAACCACCAGGTAGTTTATTATTCATGATCCATCCACATCGGCCCCTAGAGACAGAAAAAGCTGTCCTATATCTTAGGTGAAGTATTATCGGTGCTGAGACAGAATCAGGGGATTTGGTTTCACAATGTTATACTTCATATGGAAAGTGTAGAAATGGAAGTAGAAAACCCTGAACAAATGATATAATCTGAAAATAAATTTCATATACTCTCCCTCTGCCTCCAAAAAAAAATAATAGTAACACAATTAAAACACAGCCAAACAATATTATCCATGAGAAGGATTGCTGTGTTCTTATGCATACCTTATCGGTAAGATTAGCTATAGCTCGTTTTACAGAAAAAAAGAACTTTAATATAAAATCATTTTGATTGCATATTAAGTTTTTAAATAGCATACAAAATTTAGGTTTTGAGTATGCTTACATGTGTTAAAAATAAGTTCACTTTACTCAGAAATCATTTACTCATGTGTAATGCATGGTAAGGAGTTTAATGATGGTGATGGTGGTGATGGTGTTTGGAACAGCTGTGGAAGTAGATTCATACACTGATTTTATTTGGTCTGTGTGACAATCCAGGTGCAGAAAGATTCCACCCAAACTTGGGGGAAAATGTATGGCCATTCAAAATGAACGGAAATACATTATTTTTGAAAAGGATATTAATAATAATGCAAATGCCTTTTCTGTCTGAATTTTGAAAAGCAGAATAAAAATGAAATTCATTAGCGGGTATTTGTGGAAAACTTAGATGTTAAAAACCTGACTTAATTGACTGAAAAACAAAGAGTGCTGGAGTGAATGTGACTTGAGTTAGGGTTTATTTTAATTAAGAAAGAGCTAGCAGTCGGAATGATTTTGAAGGAAACTATGTAATTCTCTGCACTTGAGCAGGGCTAATATGGCCAACTGCCAACATGTGTGCCTTTCTGCAAATGGGCATTTTAAGCGGTGCTTCACCACAATGCTTATAAGGCTCAACTGAGTCTGTCACAGTTTGGTTGTATTTTTCTTGGTTGCCATAGGAGCTGATCACAGAGTCCTCAAATCACTAGTTAAAGGTCAATTTGATATGAATGCTAAAATTATCTGGGCTAACCCTATTGTGGCCCAGTTATTTTGCTAATTGGAATTGGGTGAATTGTGTGTTGATATAAACAACTGTGCTACAATTACTCTGAAGATGGTTGATCTCAGAAGCTGTAAGACATGCACGTTCTCATCCTGCAAATCACACTTGGGAATCAGGAACGTTCCTGAGTTGTAGCCGGTCAGCTCCGAGGTTCTGGATCATACAGCTGTCTTTCTGCTCTAGATTCCCAACTTTCAGCAGTAAAATCAATTAAACATCTTTCCTAGAAAACTTTTCTGACTAAAGCAATGCAACTAGCTCCCTGCTTACTGAAATGACTTAGAGAAATGCCTGAGGGCTGAATGTAACTCCGCTCCCTGCTTTTCTGTTGTTCCCCAGTACTGAGAGAGGGGACTCTTTGCAGGTCATGTTAAAATGCCCCACACATATTTACTGCCACCACTGGGTGCGTGGCCAAGGAGTGAGAGCAAAGTCATGGTCGTCTGCAGAAGGCCAAGTACAAGCAAGAAATAAAAGGTAACATGCCAGCGACTCTTCTTTCCTTGGCCCAGAAGGAATGTTTAGGCAACAACTCAATGAATTCTCCCACTGCTATTTAGTTTTGTTGTCCATAATAAACTAAGCCAACTGCGGACACGGGGTGAGATCTGGTTTATCCTCTTTGTAACATGACATTCACACAGAGAAGCCATCGTAGTTGAAAGTGACATTCTACCATTGCTCCAGAAGTCATGGTAAAAAGTGAACCTTGGAATTTGTGATAAAGAAGGAGCATATCTTTAGAGGAGTGAAATCTAATAGCATCTTCCCTCCACAGGACAGGCAGAGAATCAAACAGTATCTAAACCCAGTGTGGAGAGGAGTCCAGAGACACACTCTAAATGCACTCGCGGTGATTGAATCCGCGGCTTATCCTATTTCGTTGCATAGGCTCTTGAGGAAAGAATGAGTTAAGCCTGAAGCCTGGTGCTCCAAATTATCGTTTTTGTTTTTTTTTTTTCATTTTCTTTGTATATATCTGTAAACACATACGTATCTTTCATCTTCTGTTTTACCTTACCATTGTGAATGTGTAGTTTAGATAAAATTAAACATATAAATTGGATAAGTCAGCTATCTTTTATTCTCCCTTAATTATGCTATGCTTAATCAATATGAAAGAGGATCAGGAAATTTCTCTTTGGTGTTGAATAACTACACAGTTAAACAGAGTGAGAGGTCGCCATCTAATCTGGTGCAGTAACCCCCCTAAGAACTGCCTTATTACAGAGAGACTCTGTTATTGTGCTCGGGGAAATGTCTGAAATAGTGAACGGCTTACCGGGGAAGGAGCACGTATGAGGGAAGACTTCTTCCTGAGCTTGTTCACTTGCTGTGTAAGAGAAGGGTGACGACTAACATTTAGTAGCCCCAAGATACGGAAAGCTGCTCTGAGTGCTGAGAACAACTCAATAATCAATCAAAAACTGAACATGCTCTGATGTCCTGGTTTCAAATTCTTGTAACTTGTCAACTATATGGGGAGAGGATTGGAAAGGATGAGGGGGCAGAAAAAGTGCTGTAAAGGGGTTTTCACGCATTCCTGAGTGGAGAGATTTAGAGAACAGAACTGGGTCTCACCCTATGCCTTGTCCTGGCCATGTGTTAGGTAAGTCCCAGCAGTTTGGCCCAAGGTATATCTAGCACAGGGGAAAAGAGTGTTTGAAATCAGAATTTACCTCTGGGAGGGAGAGTCTGTTCTAAAAAAGAAATTCATCTGGAAGGAGGAATGTGGTACTTATCTCCCAGGTGGTCAAGCATCTAAGGGTATGTATGCCCTTGTCGTGGCTCACATCTGATGTGGTCAGAGATGTGATGACATGAAAGAGGCAAGTTCACACCTGTGACCAGGAAGGAGTGTTTCCTGGGATCAAAAGGAGACAGTTCCAGAATGGGAGTGTATTTGCAGAAGCTGTCTGGTTATGGAGATCCGAGGCTAATTATTGCAAATAAGTGTTCAGAAACTCAACCAACCATTATCTTCTTTGGGAACTATGCAGAGGCCTCACCACGGACAAGTAGCCTCTACTACTGCATGCTTCTAACTATAGTGCACGTTCCATGGAGAAAGTGACCCCTATGGACTATATCACTGAAGCTTCCTGCCCTCCAGTGGATTCCACCAATAGGAGGCATCCTATAGCAGGACGAAAAAGAGGTCAGGATCTTTCTCTCCTTCTCCTTCTCCGTTTGGTGCCCCAATGCTGGCAGGAGTTATTACCTTTATAACCATATCTCCCGCCAGACCTCCCCTACTCCATGACTCCAGCCCTTATAGGCTCTGATAAAGCCTTCAGGCTCCTTTAACCATGCCGACACCTTTGTAAAGGATTAAATTATCTTCAGCTAACTCCATTTGCTTCTTGCTGTGACCCCAACTGGTACAAAAAGCTTCATTTGCCACTTACTTGCTGACTTGCAAAGCTTCATACCCACCTTAGGCCCTGTTCTTGTGTTCAGGCCCATATAGTTATCCAACAAGTAATCATTGAACACTTATTATTTGTTAGATGTTTTAGTAGGCTTGAAATTTATAGCAGTTAACAGGACAGTTTGCCCTCAAAGAGCTTACAGTCTCATTCAGAATATGTATAAGGAAAGACATGTACATGTATATATACGTGTATATGTATAACAACACCATGTTGTTAAAAATGGTAAGTTGTACCTTTGACTATCTAACTATGTGCCGGGTATTTCTTCCTGGATATCCCACTGGATCTGCACACCCAACGTTTGTAAGCCTGAGCTCACCTCCCCCTTTTAAGCCAACTTCCCATCCTATTTTGCATCTCGTTGGCAGTGACATCAACATACCATGCACCATTGAACCACTTTTCAGAGTTAGCACCCTTGGAGTCATCTTAGAATCCTCCCATTCTCTTTTACTCGCCAATTAAATATCCAGTCCTGGAAATTGCAGTCCAGAGAGCTCTCAAATAAGTCACATTCTCCTCATCCCCAGTGCTCCTCCCCTTGTTCAGATCTCCACAACATTCCTCTCCCTATCTCCACTCTTCCTCCCTCTCATTCATCCTTCACTCTGCCACTGTCAGTCCCTGACAACATATAAATGTTATAATTTTATTCTAGTTTTTTATTTGACCCCATTCGCAGATGAGGCTAAAATGTATACCCCTTACCCTTGTTCAGTGTTGCTGGGAATATAAAATGGTGCAGCCACTGTGGAAAACAGCATAGACGTTCCTCAAAGGGACTTCCCTGGTGGCGCAGTGGTTAAGAATCCGCCTGCCAATGCAGGGGACACGAGTTCGAGCCCTGGTCTGGGAAGATCCCACATGCCGCGGAGCAACTAAGCCCGCGAGCCACAACTACTGAGCCCACGTGCCACAACTACTGAAGCCTGTGCGCCTAGAGCCCGTGCTCCGCAACAAGAGAAGCCACCGCAATGAGAAGCCCGCGCACCACAACGAAGAGTAGCCCTGGCTCGCCACAACTAGAGAAAGCCCGCGCGCAGCAACGAAGACCCAACGCAGCCAAAAATAAATAAATAAATAAATAAATTTATAAAAGAAAAAAAGTTCCTCAAAAACTTTAAAATAAAATTACCATATGATCCAGCAATTCCACATCTGGATATATACCCAAAAGAATTGAAAGGAGGAGCTTGAGATATTTTTATACCCATGTTTATAGCAGCATTATTCACAATAGTTAAGATATGGAAGCAAGTGTTCGTCAGCAGGTGACTGGGTAAGCAAATGTGGTACAAACACGAGATGGAATTTTCCTCAGCCTTCAAATGAAGGAAATTCTGACAGTGCTACAACATAGATGAAAGACGTGTTAATCGAAGTAAGCCAGTCACAGAGGGGACAGATAATTTATGATTCCACCTACGTGAAGTATTTAGAATAGTCTAAATCACCATTCTAGAAAGTAGAATGGGGGTTGCCAGGGGTTGGATGCAGGGCAAGTGGGAATTTATTGTTTAGCGGGTTTAGAGTTTCAGTTTTGCAAGATGAAGAGTTCTGGAGATGGGGGTGGTAATGCTTGCACAACATTATGAATGCATTTAATACCACTGAACTATACATTTAAAATGGGTAAGATGTTAAACCTTTCGTTAAGTGTATTTTACCACAACAAAAAAAGATTGTTTTAAAAAAATGTGTATTCCTTTGTATATCTTACAAGGTCTCTTATGATCTGGCCCCTACATATCTAACCGGGCTTGTTTCACCCCAGATCCTTGCCCAACTACCGCCTGACCTCTAGCGATGCTAAAGTAATTGTGATTCCACAAACACGAGAGCCACATTCTTCTCGTCGTGGCACTGACAACATTCTATTTTTCTTTCAAGTCTTGCTCAGATCCTGCCATGTCTGTGAAGTCCTTCCTGTCTTCTAGAGGCACCTGTAATCTCCCCTGATGTTTACTTCTCCCAGACGCTGCTCTTATTGTAACTGTTGTCCATCTCATCCTAAGGCTAATTAATCCCTCACCTGCAGGCACTAGGTCTTTTCTTCTGTGAATCTGTGACACAGGCATTCAGTAAATACACTTGAGAAACAAATGAACACGTGCTTTATAATTTTCAAATCACATTGGCACCCTTTGTGTCATTCACTCCTCCCCAGGGGTGGCAGCCATTACTAAATAATAAGGAGTTAACTGGAGCCAATTTTGGTTTGGGGGATTTTTTTTTTCCCCAACTTTATTGAGGAATAATTGACAAATATAATTATATGTATATATATATATATTTTTAAGTGTACAATGTGATGATTTTATATATATATATATCCATTGTGAAATGATTGCCAAGATCAAGATAATTAGCACATTCATCACCTCACATAGTTAACTCTTTGTGTGTGTGGATAAGAACCCTTAAGATCTGCTCTCAGCAACTTTCAGTTATACAGTGCCATGTTATTAATGACAGACACCATGCTGCATGTTAGAGCCTCAGAGTTCATTCTTCTCATAACTGAAAGTTTGTACCCTTTGACCTACATCTCCCCATATACCCCCCTCCCCCCAATCCCCTGACAATCACCATCCTATCCTCTGTGTCTATGAAATTGGCTCTTTTTAGATTCCACATATAAGTGATACCATATTTGTCTTTTTTTCTCTTATTCCACTTAGAATAATGCCCTCAAGGTCCATCCATATTGTTTCTAATGGGAGGATTATCTTTTCTAAGGCTGAATAATATTCCATTGTGTGTATATGTGTGTATCACCTTTTCCAAAAGAAGACATACAAATGACCAAAGGTACATGAAAAGGTGCTCAACATCACTAATCATCAAAGAAATGCAAATCAAAATGACAAGGAGATATCACCTCACACCTGATGAGATGGCTATTCTCAAAAAGACAAGAGATAACATGTTGGTGACGATATACAGAAAAGGGAATATATATATACATATATATATATATATATATATATATGTATATATATCACATTTTCTTTATCCATTCATCCATTGAAGGACATTTAGGTTGTTTTCATATCTTGGCTATTGTGAATAATGCTGCTATGAACATGGGTGTAAAAACACCTCTTCAAAATCCTTCTTTCAATTCTTTTGGGAATATACCCAGATGTGGAATTGCTAGATCATATGGTAACTCTGTGCTTAATTTTTTTTGAAGAACTGCCATACTGTTTTCTGTAAAGGCTGTACCAATTTGTATCCCCATAAACAGTGTAAAAGCATTCCCTTTTCTCTACATCCTCACCAACATTTATTATCTCTTGTCTTTTTGATAATAGCCATCCTAACAGGTGTGAGGTGATATCTCCTTGAGGTTTTGTTTTGCATTTTTCTGATGATTAGTGATGATAAGCACCTTTTCATGTACCTTTGGCCATTTGTATGTCTTCTTTGGAAAAATGACTATTTAGGTCCTTTACCCATTTTTAAAATGGATTATTTGCTTTTTTCTATTCAGTTGTATGAGTTCTTCGTATATTTGGGATATCAATCCTTTATCAGGTATATGTTTTGCAAATATCTTTCCCCATTTGATAGGTTGCCTTTTCAATTTATTAATTTTTTTCCTTTTCTGTGCACATGCTCTTTGGTTTGATATAGTCCCTCTTATTTTAGCTTTAGTTGCCTGTGGTTTTGTGTCTTACTCAAGAAATAATTGCCAAGACCAATGTGAAAGGGCTTTTCTCTCTGTTTTCTTCTAGGAGTTTTGTGGTTTCAGGTCTCATATTTAAATTTTTAATCCATTTCAAGTTAATTTTTGTTAATGGTGTAAGATAGTGGTCCAGTTTTATTCTTTTTCATGTGGCTATTCTGTTTTCCCAGCACCATTTATTGAAGAGACTATCCTTTCCCTATTGTGTGTTTTTGGTATCCTTGTCAAAAATTAGTTGACTCGTGGGACTTCCCTGGCGGTCCAGTGGTTAAGACTCCAAGCTCCCAATGCAGGGGGCATGGCGGATTCCATCCCTGGTCAGGGAACTAAGATCCTTCATGCAGCTTAGTGGGGGAAAAAAAAAAATTAGTTGACCATATATGTGTGGATTTATTTCTGGGCTCTCTATTCTGTTCATTGATCTATTTGTCTGTTTTTATGCCATTGCCACACTGTTTTGATTACTATAGCTGTATAGTATAGCTTGATATCAGGAAGTGTGATGCCTCCTGCTTTGTTCTTTCTCAGGATTTCTTTGACTATTTGAGGTCTTCTGTGGTTCCATTTAAATTTTAGGATTGTTTTTCTCTACTTCTGTAAAAAATGCCATTGGGATTTTACTAGGAATTGCATTGAACTTGTAGATTGCTCTGGGTAGTATGAACATTTTCATAATATTAATTCTTCCGATCCAAGAAAATGGGATATCTTTCCATTTATTTGTGTCTTCTTCAATAGCTTTCATCAATGTGTTATAGTTCTCAGTGTACAGGTCTTTCACCTCCTTGGTTAAGTTTTTTTTCTAGGTATCTTAATTCCTTTTGATGCTCTTATAAATGGGATTGCTTTTTCTCTTTTTCAGATAGTTTCTTATTAGTGTATAGAAATGCAACTGGGTTTTGTATGTTGATTTTGTAACCTGAAACTTTGCTGAATTTATCTGGAGCCAATTTGTTAGTAAACCTCATTCTGGTAAGTTTATTTTTGCGGCAAAGAACACAGATGTGGAGACTCCACAAGTCTGAAGCCCCCTAACTGTAAGATCTCGGTCAAGTTACAAAATCCTGGAACTCATAGATTCTTCATATGTCAAATATAGTGATAATAATAGTAACTATCTCAGAAGCTAATGTAAAAATTTAATGAGGAAATGCAAACTTAGCATAGCAACTGAACGATGGTAAATCTCAGTATTTGTTCACTCTTTCCTTCACCACCCCACTGCCACTGAACATGTTCCTTGTAGCAGAGGCCAGAAGACACAGGGACAAGTAATTGATTTATGCTCCCATAATGAAATTGCCTTGACTTCTCATATTTTTATACATATGTGACTATTAGAGTATCAGCAGAATTCCTCACCTGCCCTGAGCAAGAGTCTTACTTCATTCATTGTGCATTAATCTCATACATGGGGGGGACGGGGGGAAGAGTGGTAGAAAGTGGAGAAATTAATAGCATAGAAGGGAAGGAGAAAGTCAGTTGCCAGTCTTCTTAATCTACCTTTTAATAGAAAAGCTTCAGTCAAATAAATACTGTGTTTACCCTCCAGCTAAATGGCATCTCTCTGCAATTCCCATTGTCAGAATAGGTAAATGTGAGTAGCTGGCAGAGCCCCAGATTGGTCCTCTGAATTCAGATTGCACAGGCCTGCGTGTTCTCTTTTATTTTGCCCACATCTTTTTCCCATTGTCAACATTTATTATAGCTATCTTTAGCACCTCTAGCAATTCTAGGAAAAGCGTTTAATATCTCTTTGTTGAAGAAGCAAAACACAATATGAAAAATTAAGCCATTTTTTCCTTGAAAATTTGTTTTAGGATAGTGTGCAATTAGAAACTTTATTGCCACCGTTTTTGTATATTCTCATCAAACATACATTAAGAATTTGTTTGAACTTTTAGAGCAACTTTTCATTTATCTTTGTCGATATAATGTTTCCATTACACTTATGGAGCCACATAATGATCTCTAAGAAGGTAGAGTGGAGGAAGTGATAGTAACGCTTGACATACTTCTGGTTTAGCTGATGAGTTTCCATTAAACATGCTATTCAAGTGAGAAGGGGTGATTCAAAGGACCAGTAATGGGCCACAAAGCTTTTCACCTACATGCCAGTGGGTGCAGCATCTGTGTTAGAAAGGTCTGACTGTATGACAAGTTTTCAGTAATGCAAAGATATAATTCCAGTAGCGTTCCCTGTAGGACAGCCCATTCTCCACATGGCACTTAGAGGAAAGAGCACTAGATTAGGAGTTATAAAACCTGAATTCTAGGGACTTCCCTGGCGGTCCAGTGGTTAGGACTCCGCACTTCCACTGCAGGGGGGCGTGGGTTCAATCCCTGGTCGGGGAGCTGAGATCCCGCAAGCCGCGGCTCAGCTCCCCCCAAAAAAACCTGGATTCTAGTCTCAGCAATCACTACTTTATTTCTGTGTCTCTTAACTTCCCAGGGGCCTCAATTTCTGCATCTGTCAAAAGAGCATATATTAAAGCCCTATTAGTGTCACAGAAGCCCTATTAACTTCACAAAAGTGAGGTGCTTTAAAAGTGCTGTGGAAAGTACTAATTGCTATACAGATTGTAATCCTGTAATCCCAGAGTAAGGTGACTCTGTTCTGCACCACTAGTCCCTGAGGTCTTTGAGCTCCAGGGCTGTCTCACACGTTGTATCATCCAGGGTTCCTAAATGCAGACGCCGGACCCACAGTAGCTTATACTGGAGAGTTGAGTACGGAGTATACATGACTCACGAAGCTGTTGGGAGGGCTGAAGAAGCAGACTCCAGGCTGAGGTTCCAGGAAGAACTCCTAATACGACACCGCCCACGTGGGCCACCAAGGTGACTGCTGCCTCTCGTACAAACCGGGGGACGCTGGAGCACATCTGTGCACCCGTCACCTCGGCCATATTCACACCCTCGACACCGATGCCTCACGTTCTGCTTCTCTCCTCACTGCGGTGTTTTTTCAAGTCAGAGTCCTGAGTGATTGTATCTAATTGATGGAAAATAAATCAAAACCCTCTCAGGAAAGTCTGGGAAATGTAGTTTTTGGTTTTTAGCATTTTAGAAGGGAGTTGGGATGGGTACTGCCACAGACGAGAGTCAGATTCTACCATATGTGCCTGTAAAATTCCTGGCACATCAATAGACATTCTTGGACTGAATTCAGTATAATTAAAGAAAACATTATAAAAGCAATCAGGCAACAAATAGTAATTGGATATCTACTATGTGCAAAAGACATTCTACCCAAATGAGAAAATCTGAATTACTAGAACAACAGTCCAGTACAGAACTGCTTGTACTTTCGCAAGCACTCCATACTGCTTTGTATTTCTAAGCTTTTGAATAAGCTCTTCTCTCTGCCTGGAGCAAGCTCTCCCTCTCCTCTATCCAGCTAACTCCAGGGATAAATATCTTTGGTCCTTTAAGGCATTAACCAAGCTTCACTTCTTTGGGAAATCTCTATATTAGTTAGGATACTTTTGACTGAATGTAATGGAATAACTGAAAGTGGCTTCAATAATAAGGATTTATTATCTCATTATAACAACAACAAGAAAAGATAGATAGAGACAGAAGATTGCAAGTTTGTAATTTAGCAACACGATGATGTCAACAAGGACCCAACAGCTTTCCTTATTTCTGCTCTTCAATCCTCAGCATATTACAGCTCATTCTCAGGCTGTCCTTTCATGATCGTAACATGAATGACACAGCTCAGATATCATGTTGTCACACAGTTGTGCTCAAAGCCAGAAAAGAGGTTTCTCCTTGCATGGCTCCTTCTATCAGGAGAAAAACCTGTCCCGAGTCCCATCTGTAGCATTACTTTTGCATCTTCCTTCCCAGGGGGTGTGTCACATGCCCTCACCTAAACCAGTCATTGAAAATGAGCATAGGAGTGCAATGATTGACAGTGACTGAGTTAGACTTGAGAACATTCACTTCCTGGTCCCACTGGGGAGGAGGAGAGGGAATCATCAAATCAGGGCTCTTCCAGCAAGGAAGAAGGAGAGAAGCAGGTCACCCAGAGGATCAGCTACACCTTCCCACCCACAGCCATCACCCCGTCCTGAGCTGTGTGAGGTGCCCCACCTCAGTGCTCTCATAGCAACCCGTAATTAGTGTAGCTGCAGTGCTTATCACATTGTCAACTCATTTATCAGTCCTGCCTCCTCTGAGCTCCTCCAGGGCAGAGGCTATTTATTATTCATCTCTGTCTCCAGACTTAGCTCAGTGTCTAGCACATAGAATGTATCCAGTAAACACTGAACTGAAATAAGTCAGATTACATAGGTCATAATTCTATCCATGTAAACTGATACTAGCCATTCAAAGAATTATTATTTTATTACCTAACTAGATCACATTTAGACAGATCATCTGAAATATTTTTGCACAATTAAATGTAGCTATTTCAAAATGCCAGTAAAGCAACTGGTAAGATGCACATAAATAAGCAAACCAAGAACTATCTTGCTTATCTTGTTCCTGTAAAGTAGCGAATCTTTGTAGTTAATCATTTTATGTTCAGTCCTTTCAATTATATCATGTCTACATAAACAAAAACATAAGTTTGGTAATTTAACTAAATGAAATCAATTTTGAATGAAGTTCAAAAACATGTAAACAGTCACACTAAATTTGTGTGCTAATATGTGGAGCAATCTGAAAGGGAGGACAAACATTTTATGGTCATTTATTCAACACATACTGGTCTCACACAGCCAAAATGAAGAAGCAGGGACTGGACTTATCCTCCACCTGAAACAGCCAATAAACAAATATATATGAGGGACCTCCCTGGTGGTGCAGTGGTTAAGAATCCGCCTGCCAATGCCGGGGACACGGGTTCGAGCCTTGGTCCGGGAAGATCTCACATGCCGTGGAGCAACTAAGCCTGTGTGCCACAACTACTGAGCCTGTGCTCTAGAGCCCGCGAGCCACAACTACTGAGCCTGCGTGCCACAACTGCTGAAGCCCGCATGCCCTAGAGCCCACGAGCCACAGCTACCGAGCCTGCGTGCTGCAAATACTGAAGCCCACGTGCCCTAGAGCCCGTGCTCTGCAACAAGAGAAGCCACCACAATGAGAAGCCTGCGCGCTGCAACAAAGAGTAGTCTCCGCGCACCACAGCTAGAGAAAGCCCATGCACAGCACTGAAGACCCAATGCAGACAAAATAAAAAAAAAAAAACAAATATATATGAAATAACGGTTCATAACACACTAGGCAGGCAACAAAGAACTGTGATCCCTGAGAAACAAACCAAAGAAGTCAGCCCTACAATTGTCCCAGCTTACTGCCTTGAGAGACTTTCCAGGCAGTGGTGCAGCATGGGGGCTGAGGGGGAACCCAGAGGACTTGCTGGATTGAGATAGGCTGAGAGTTCCAGGTGACCAAGGCAGCTAGTGTTCGTAGAACAATACGGGAGAGAAGAATGCTGCACAGTGAGAGATCAGTAGAGAGTCCCACTTAAATATTCAGCTGAGTCCAGATCAGAACATGCAAAAAAGGAAACTCTCGGGCTGAGAAAAGAACCATCCAAAAGATCAGAGGTAATGATGTCTAGCACTTGCAGTGAGCCAGGAATAGTGCCTGTTCCCACCAGCCAGACTGGACAACCTCATAATCCATGGGACTTTGAGTAGAGTACCTAGAAGGGTTTCACTTCAGTAGTGGGGGAAAATTATTCCTATGCTGAGCACAGCTCGAATTCTGCCTGACAAACATTAAAATCAAGACCTGAAAGGATCCAACTGTTTCCGAGTAATTTAACTGTGTCCCAGGAAAAAACCTCAAGAATATTTATAAGAATAGAAGAAAACCATCACCTAAAAGGTAAAATTTGCAATGTCATCCATCTAATCAAAAATTACCTACAGATTCAAGGCAATTCCTATCAAAATTCCAATGGCATTTTTTTTTTCACAGAAATAGAACAAACAATCCTAAAATGTGTATGGAACCAGAAAAGACCCCAATAAAGCAATCTTGAGAAAAAGAACAAATCTGGAGGCATCACGCTCTCTGGTTTCAAACTATATTACAGAGCTCTAGTAATAAAACAGTACAGTATTGGCATAAAAACAGACACACAGACTAATGAAACAGAGTAGAGAGCCTAGAAATAAACCCACGCATATATGGTCAATTAATTTACAACAAAGGAGCCAAGAATATACATGGGGAGATCTTACACTAGACACAAAGATCAACTAGACACAACCCCCTATCTTACCCTAGACACAAAAGATCAACTCAAAATGGATTAAAACTTGAATGAAAGACCTGAAACCGTAAAACTCCTAGAAGAAAACATAGGGGTAAGCTCCTAGACTTCTGTTGTGGCAACGATTTTTTGGATTTGACATCAAAAGCAAAGGCAACAAAAGTAAAAATAAAGTGAGACCACATCAAACCAAAAAGCTTCTAGACAGCAAAGGAAACCATCAGCAAAATGAAAAGACAACCTAAAGAATGGGGGGAAATATTTGCAAATCATACATTTAATAAAGTGTTAATATCTAAAATATATACAGAACTCATACAGTGCATTAGAAAAAAATAATCCAATTAAAAAATGGGCAGAGGAGCTGAGTGGACATTTTTCCAAGACATACAGATGGCTGACAGACACATGAAAAGATGCTCAACATCACTAATCATCAGAGAAATGCAAATCAAAACTACAATGAGATATCACCTCACACCTGCCAGAATAGCTATTACCAAAGGGGCAACAAATAACAACTGTTGGCAAGGATGTGGAGAAAAGGGAACCCATGTGCACCATTGGTGGGAATGTAAACTGGTGCAACAAGTATGGAAAGCAGTACGGAGGTTCCTCAAAAAATTAAAAATGAACTACTATATGATCCAGTAATTCCATTTCTGGATATTTATCTGAAGCAAACAAAAACATTATCTCAAAAAGATGTATGCACCCCTATGTTTGTTGCCGCATTATTTACAATAGCCAAGACATGAAAACAACCTGAGTGTTCATCAATAGATGAATGGATAAAGAAAATGTGGTGTATATGTACCGTGAAATATTTTTCAGGCATAAAAAAGAAGGAATTCCTGCCATTTTTGACAATATGGGTGGACCTCAAAGGCATTATGTTAAGTGAAAAAATCAGACAAAGAAAGACAAATAATGTATGATCTCATTTATATGTGGTATCTAAAATTAAAAAAAAAAAGAACTCATAGTAGCCAGGGGAGAGAGGCACAGGGGGGTAAAGTGTAATGGGTGAAGTCAGTCAAAAGGCACAAATTTTCAGTTCTAAGTAAGTTTGGGGATGTAATGTATAGCATGGTGACTGTAGTTACCAATACTGTACTGAATATTTGAAAGTTGCTAAGAGAATAAATCTTAAAAGTTCTCATCAGAAGAAATAAAAATTATAGCTATGTGAGGTGATTGATAGTAACTAAAATTGTTGTGGTAATCCTTTTGCAATATATACATATATCAAATCATGTTGTACACCTTGGACTAATACAATATTATACATCATTATATTTCAATAAACCTAGAGAAAAACAAAAATGATGCAAGCAAGAATTCTGTAGATCAAATGATTTAAAATACTGAAAGAAAAAATTGTAACTTTCTTTCAGTTCTATTTTCTTTCAAAAATGAAATCAAAATAAAGACATTTCAGATATACAGAAGGTGAAATAAGCATCGCCGGCAGACTCACACTGTAAGAAATATTAAAGGAAATCCTTTAGACAGAACGAAAAGAATACCAGATGGAAATCTGGATCTACACAGAGGATTGATGAGCATAGAAAACATGCAAGATTTTTCTATTATTTAAATCTCTTTTCAGAATAATTATTTAAACAAAAATATTAGAAATGGAATATGGGGTTTATAACATATGGAAAAGTAGAATGTATGATAAAATAGCACAAAAGTTGGGAGGGGAGAAATGAAAGTACACTACTGCAAAGTTCTTATGCTGTATGTAGGGTAACCAACTGTTTAAGTTTACCTGGGACAGAGGAGTTTCCTATGGCACCAGACTTTCAGTGCTACACTAAGACAGTTCCAGGAAAACTGAGATCGTTAATCACCCCCTTACATCAGGTGGCGTAATATCACGGAAGGGTAGACTGCCAGAGCCAAACTGCCTTTGGTCTACCCACTTGACCTCTCTGTGCCTTGATTTATTCATCTCTAGTATGAGGAACAATAATGCCTTCTTACCATTGTTGCTGCAAGAATTTAATTACATGATGCATGTAAAGTGTTTGGCACATACAGGGGATCAGTAAATATTAGCTACTACCATGATCTAATTTGCTTTGGAAAAAAGTCGAAGTTATATGGTAGAGAATGAACAAGAGAAAACATGGGCAGTAACCAGAGAGACAGTTTAGTAGGCTAGTACAGTAAATAAACCAGAGATGATGAGAACCAGAACTAGGAAAGTGACATTGGTGTGGAGGTAAACAGAAGGGCTCAAGAGAAAGTAGCATCCACAGTGTTCAGTGGTCCCTTCTTTCAATAAGTATTCATCGAGCCCTTCTCTGCTGTTGGTGAGAATGTAAAATGGTACAGCCGTTGTGCAAAGTAGCATGACATTTCTTAAAAAAATTAAAAATAGAGCTATGATCCAGCAATTCCACCCCTGGGTACATACTCAGAAGAATTGAAAGCAGAGCCTCCAAAAGATATTTGTACATCCATGTTCATTGCAGAATTATTCTTAATAGCTATAACATGGAAGCAACCCAAGTGTCCATGGACGAATGAAATGAATAAGCAAAATGTGGTATATACGTATCATACAATGAAATGTTATTCAGCCTTAAAAAGAAAGGAAGTTCTGACATATGCTACAAGACGAATAAGCACCATGGACATTGTGCTAGTGAAATAAGCCAGTCACAAAAAGGCAAATACTGTATTCCAGTTTCTCCACGTCCTCACCGACGCTTATTTTCTGTTTTTTGATAGTAGCTATCCTAATTGGTGTGAGGTAGTAATGTGTTTTTATTATTAGGATTATATGGCCTGTTGTGAATAATTGGATAGCCTAAATTACTTTTGTTTCTATTGGTTATTTTTGAGTTTGTTTACGAATATTTTTTGTTGTTGTTAGCAAATAATAGATAAAATATACTGCTCTCATTTCCTGAATATTGACCCATAGTGTTTCTGACACCAAATGATCAGTGACCTTGAATTGATGACAATATTGCATGTGCTTCCTAACCTTGAAATTTGCTTTTAAAGTCAGAAAAAGTGACTGGCCTTTTTTTGTTTGTTTTTGTTTAATGACTATATTTGATTACATTAAAAATTACTGTTAGGCTTCTTTGTTTTTAGCTGTGATAATGGATATTGTGATTATGTTTTAAAAAGAGTTCTTACTTATTGTGGTAAACATTTCACAATATATGTATGTCAAGTCATTAAGCTGTACACCTTAAACTCATACAGTGCTGGAGGTCAATTATATCTCAATAAAACTGAAAAAATAAAGACAAAACAAAATATTACAAATAAAAAAAGTATATTCATTGAGCATCTTCTATGCTTCAGGCACTATGCTAAGGCAGTGAGGACACATGTCCAGAACAGGAGACTTTTGTCTGCACCAAATATTAGTTAGTTTATAGACTCAGCCAATGAGTAACTTTTCTCCTCCGTGTGTTAATTTTTTAAAAAAACATAGCAAGAAACAACATTTAGAGTCAAAATATGAAAACATTTTTAAGCCCAGTCAGAAAGACCCATATGAACCATTATCCTAGCAATTTTTCTTATATGATAAAATTATTGTACATTTTTATTATTTATAAAAGCATATGATAGCAATATTTGATATTGCTTGTGAAGATTTTTTCTTCAACATCAGGAGAAACTCATTAAAGATGGGAGATATTTTTGATACAAATCAACTTATTTACAAAACTGAAACAGACTCACAGACATAGAAAACAAACTTACGGTTATCAAAGGGGAAAGGGGACAGGGAGGGATAAAATTAGGAGTATGGGATTAACAGATACTACTATATATAAAATAGATAAACAACAAGGACCTACTGTATAGCACAGGGAACTATAGTCAATATCTTGTAATAACCTATGATGGAAAAGAATCTGAAAAAGAATACATATATATATACATATATATATCTGAATCACTTTGCTGTATACCTGAAACTAACACAATATTGTAAATCAACTATACTGCAATTTTAAAAAAGGGTGGGAGATTTTTTATTCATAGCTTTTAAACTATGTTGTTAAATTTTAGGAAATATACACTGTGGTCCTTTCCTATTGTTCTAATATTTCAGAGAATTTGTGTAGGCTCCATGAACGCAAATTTGGCTCACAGAGCTCTTCCTGGCTGAATTAAGGTTAAAATTAACATTCCTCCTGTGTATAATATTGCCTTTGGCATTTTGACAAATGGCTGATGATTCAAGAAACATAAAGATGAGTCCTATGTTGTAAAAAAAAGGATCAGATTTTGTGTGTTTTTTTAGCCTGTGTTGGGTTTTTGTTTTTTGTATTTTTTTAAAGTCCAAAAGGTCTACTTATTTTTAAATTCTTATTGTTCTAATACATTTATTTTTTGTTTGTTTCTTACAGGTAACATTTTAAAACTTAATAGACAACTAAAGTTGCTTAATATTGTCAAATAATGCTGAAGGAGTGCTCAGAAACTTTTTCAATTCTTGAGGGAAATAAACGTTATCTGAAGTATTATGGACAAAACTGCTGGTCCTTTGCAGCAAAAGAGGAAGGAAGTGGAAAGGAAGGCACAGAGCAGTGCTTTATTTTAAAAAGTACACCATTTAGATTTAAAAGTATGCACACAAAGTATTTCATTTTCTATCAAATTTTCTAGCGTTAAGCTGCGATGACCTTAATTCATATATGGACATGCTAGACAACCAAATCTTCACAGGAAGGAAGGAACTATAAGATCAGGTCTTAGATTGAGCATAATGACAATTCAGTCGTCATATTCATGTTTATTGAGTATCCATCTCTCTAAATCATTGGGTTTTCTGCTATAAGGAACAGAGATAAGAGCAGCTTCTTCCTGCTCTCAAGAAGCTTCCTGTCTCCCTGGGAAATAGAGCCCACCACCTCTAGAGGTCATTGACAGGCAAGCAGCACCCTGAAGTCTTCACACAGAAGAGGGAGTCACTGCAGGATTTTTAAAAAGAATTTAGACGAAATATCTTACTTTATTACAAGTCAGGAAAAGGACCTGTTATGGTTAATCTAAGAACAGAGATCCTTGTAGCTCTCTTTGGGGATCATTATTGGTATTCCATGTAGCACTAACAGGTTTGTCGACTGTTTTGCAATGCCAAATTCTGACACACGTAAAGCAAATTATTTCACTCAGAAAAATGTGGGACAATTTCTTTCTTTAGAGCCGTACGTATTGTGAAACTAGAAGTCAAGGCCACTTAATTTACTCCATTTTCAGTAAATGCACCCAAAAAACAGTAGCCTCTCCCATTTCTTCAATCTCCCAATTCTCTTCACCAGCCAAGAACCGCTTCCCACTGCTTACAGATGAGGAGTCATAGCAAAGAAGCCTTATTCTGCTTTAAGACTCTGCAAAGATGCTCCTCCAAGAAGGAAAGCAGCCTCTCTCCTTAAACTGCAGAACCCAAGCCTGTGAAACTGCATCCTCACTGCCAGCATGCAAAGGCTCTGCCCCTTCCTCTATCTGCTATGCAGTGCGTGGACCATGGCATCATAAACAGTGTTTGTGTCCCCCCAAATTCATATGTTGGAATCCTAATCCTCTCTGTGATGGTATGGGGTGGGGGAAGCTTTGGGAGGTAAATAGGTCTTGTGAATGGAGCCCTCATGAATGGGATTAATGCCATTATAAGAGGAGTCAGGAGAGCTCTCTTCCCCTCTCTGCTCGCTGCCATGTGAGGGTACAAGAAGACAATACCCACCTGCAAACCAGGAAGCGGTCCCTCACCGGACACGTAGTCTCCAGCATCTTGATCTTGGACTTTGCAGCCTTCAGAACTGTGAGAAATACATGTCTGTTGTTTAAGCTACCCCAGTCTATGGTAGTCAGCCCGAGCTGACAACAGGGGCAAAATCTTCTCCACTTCATTCTCCTCATAAAAGAATTCAGTTTGAAGTCTTGCAATGCATATAGATCTATCAAGCCTGATCTTCTAAAATAGAGCCAAAAATTATTTATTTTCCAAGGATACAGAATTTAGAGATGTGGGAGAAGCAAGAGGCAAGAAGACATGAAAAGCTCTATTTGTCCTGAGACTTTTAATATATCTTTCTTTAGCACTCAAAACCAGCTTTAATTCTTTAAGAATTTTAATCCTTTTTTTTCCTACTGAATATATCCAAAGCTCTAAGCCAAAAAAGACCTTTAGAATTCATAAGGTCTAAGATTATGACAACATATTGAAAACACATTAGTGCATCAAACGTCTATGAAGAATTAGCCCACATTCTGTGTTAGTTTAGTGCCATCAAGTGGACTAGTTGAAGAAGTATCATTTCTGAATGTTTTCATTACAATTTGACTTGTAGACACTTCATCCCCCTCTCATGCCTGGAGGCATTTACTGAAAAGGGAGTAAATTAAGGAAAATCTTGACTTTTAGTTTCACATTACATATGGTTATAATAAAAGAAATTGGCTCACATTTTCTGCAAAATTTGATAAAACAGATTGTCATTGTCAACAAATTTTGTGAGGAATCTTTCTGTCTACAGCACTTATGGTAAAAAAATATGTGACTATCAAAAGTTCAGAAAAATCTAAATATTCATGATTCTAAAAATTAAGTACTTAAACACACTGCATCATTTATTAAATATTTTTGTGGCACTAGGAAGGTATCATTTGCCCAGAAAACGGCTGCATGGATATCATATTCTTTCTTTTTTAAATAAATAAATGTATAATTTAACAAGTTATTATAAAATATTTATGTAACCACTACCGACGTTATGAAATAGAACATTCTCTGGACCCCCAAAGGCCCCAGGTTGCCCCTTCCCTTTTGTTTATAATTTAGCTTCAAACTGAGTAGCCCTAAATGAAATATTTTAGTTTTCGCCTAAATAAAGTCACAAGGTATGTGGTGTGTGTGTAAGTGACTGGCTTCTTCCCCTGAACCACAGATTTTTAAGATTGATCTACATTGAAGGGTATATAGTGAGCCCACTTGTGTTGCTATATAATATTCCATTGCATGAGTTATTTAACCATTCTGCTTTCAGTGGACATCTGGGTGCTTCCAATTTGAGGATATTATGAATAATTCTTCTTTGAACGTGTTCATACATGTGTTTTGGTGCCTCTCGGCATAAAATTCTGAAGCTGTATGGGAAGGGTGTAAACATAAGAGTAGAATTGCTCGGTCTTTGGGGATGCATATCTTCAATTTTACGAACTAAATTCCAGCAGGTTTTCTAGAGATGCTGTATAAATTTACACTTCCACCAGCAATCTGAAACCTCCTGGTGGTCCATATCCTGACCAAAGTTATTGTTAGATCTCTTTTTTATTTATTTTAAACAACCTGCCGTGAGGTCATGGTATTTCGTTTTGGTTTTAGTTGGTGTTTCCCTGATTATCGATGTGGTTAAGAATGTTTTCATATGCTTTATGGCCATTGTGATTTCTCTTTTTTGAAGAGCCTGTTCAAGTCTTTTTCCTTTTTTTCCAGTGGGTTGTCTTTTTCATGCTGGTTTTTGGAGCGATTTACACATTCTGGGCATGATCTTTGTCATTTATATATGAGTAGATTTCTTCTTCTACTTTGACTTGCCTTTTTACTCTCCTTCTAAATTGTCTTGATAAGTAAACATTCTTAATTTTATTATAGTCTCTTTTAATGATTTGTGTTTCATATTTTGTTTTTAAAATTCCAAAGTAATGTCTTATCACCAGTTATGTTTGCCTTGAGCACTTGGTTAGGTGGATGTCGGCTGGGTTTTCCACTGTAGTTACTCTCTTTCTCACTGAAATGGGTAATATCTTTGGCAGAGATAATTTGAGACTAGGCCTATTTCTCCTCAAACTTTTGCCCATCAATTTAGCATCCAGCAGTGGTCTTGTCCATAGTATTTGTCACTATGGTGTTTGCCTAATGTGATTCTCTATTTCCCACTTTTCTTTTAAACTTATTAGTTGGAATTCTACTGTGAGGAAGAGCTGTTTCTCCTCCTTGATTGATTGATGATTGGTTGATTGATTCAATCCTTTATTTATATCAAGAATCACTTTTGCTGTATTCTGTTTGTTAGAAGTGAGGTACCAGAACCAGCCCTAAAGAGGAGGAGATTACACAATGGCATAAATACCAAGAGGTAAGGTCAACAGGACCATCTTAAAGTGCCCAACATGCCAGATATTCCTAAATAAGGTACCCATCTTATTTAAAATTATACTTAATGCCATCTGAAATGATAATTTTAAAAATACCTATGTTAGTTAATACTAGGTACAGTCCTACAATCAGGGATCTTTTTTTTATAATTGAGGCACCATCTAAATTAGCTTTTTTCCAAATAACAATCAAACTACGCACAAGTAAGTTGGTAATAGCAGTCATTTTTAGTCTAGCAGAGGAGTTGAGTCAGACATAAGTGGGTTAAAATCCATGTTCTGCCACTTACTAGTTGTGTGGTCAGGTACAAATTGGTTAACTTCTCTTTACCTCAGTTGTTCGTAAGTCAAATGGGAATATTATTAGGATCTTCCCCTAGGGTTGTTACACTGGTCATTTGTCTTTTGGGGCATGTCCAATATCTAACCTGTTCCTATTTGAAGGAATCCTATTGTTTGTAGTTCTGTATTTATCCTAGAGAATTATCACTACTAGAGTCTCAAAGAATTTTTTTCTTGTCCCATTTTAAAACTGTTGTAACTTATTCAGATATCCAGCTTCCTTATTAGGTGTCTGTTTTCTATGGGGCAGGGATCAGCTTTACGTCCCCAACACTTGGAAAAAGCCCTGGTTTGTAATTGGTGGTACCTATATTTTTGTTAAATTAGTGAATGAATGAATGAATGAATGAATGGAACGAAACAGAAAGCATAGGTTCACTTCAGTGTCAGTGTCAGGAGCAAATTTTGAGTTGAAAACCAACCTAACACATTTAACTACCCATTTCAATAAACCACAAATACATGTAGAATAGAATTTTGTACCATATAACAATAGCAACTGTTAAACCATGGCATTTTCTCTTGCCTTTTCCCATTCCAGCCAGAGCATGAATGCAGAGCCTCTCGTTAATTTCCCACAGCAGAGCTGAGACCAGACTGAAACATGCGGTCAGTTTTAAAGTCCTGAGGAAATTACAGCTCTGAGTGAAACCTACAATGACCTTTTCAATGTGGTCACTCTGCTCCGGGAACCTCCAGGCACAAGACGTTGGGTACTTGAGGTCTCCAGCATGACTGCCTTCTTGCCTTTGTACATGTGCCTCTTTGCTTAGAACACAGCTTCTTCCATGAGGAAGAAGCCATTGTTTCTACACCAAACAAGAATGTCCTCAATGACATAGAGATGCCCCAGAGTCCAAGCCTGAGAGAGATTCTCAAAGAAGCGAATGTGACTTACCCCAGTTTACAGTCAGCCTACAAGGCCTCACTTCCTGGCCAGGATATTCTAATTCCAAAGATGGCTCACAATAGGAATTTCATCTCTCCTCAAGGGATACCCAGTATGACCACAGCGGTGGGATCTTATTTTGTGGATTCAATAGGACAGTTTTCTCATTATTACAATAAGAGCCAACAATTTCTTAGCAGTGCCAAGACTTTATATGTAGCAATTACCTTTACTCTTCACACCAACCTAGTGAAGTCAGTAGTATTCTACCCTACTCTCAGATGAGGAAACGGGTACACTTAACTGACTTTCCCAAAATTATACACGTAGTAAGTAGCATAAATCCATATTTGATGCTAAAGCCTAACTTACTGTCCAACATTAGTGCAAGGAGTATACCCATAAATTAGCCAGGCCTATGAGATGATCAGAAAGGTATCCTTTCATTCCCCTGAGGTATTAGGGAAAACCCCTAGACTTTGGAGATGGACACACCTGGTTCAAGCCTAACTGTAACTTACCGAGTGTGTGTTTATGTTAAACAAGGTATATAAACTCTCTGAGCCTAAGGTTCCTGCTTTATTAGCGTATTGTGTGGATTAGAAGAGAAGGTACATGCAAAGTACCTCGTAGTGCTGGGTCCATAGTAGGTATTTAATAAATGCTACCTATAATGTTACTGAATTACTTCCTGATTTCTGTACTCACTGGGCCCATCTGCATTTCTACCCATTTGAAAAGTTCACATTTAATATACATACAGAGAAATGTGTAAAATAATTTTAAATCCATAAAAATATGATATTTCAAACTGTGACACTAAATCATATTCTTACAGATCAGGTGACCTTATAAATTCTTGTATAAACTGAGGCACCTAAGAGCAAAAGGAAGCACTGCTACACTGATATGATAAAAAACACTTTCAGTTACAGGCTATAAATATTTCCCCATGTTTGGAATAGGCAACAGAAAGGAAAAAAATTGATGACATGCGGGGGGTGACTTTAGGTAACTACATCCTTACTCTGGCATAATATATCTAAAATATATATGAATGAAACAGCATTTGAGAGCTTTGTAAATAAGTCTATTATATAAATATCTATACTTCTCCCACATACTCACCACAGCTACCTTACATTTCTATTTATAGTATATGAATGCACAGTGTTTTCTTTGCTGTTTTGAATATCCTTTATGGATTTAATGACATTTTTTGTTGTAATAACCTGTAATGGAGAATAATCTAAAAAGAATATATATATGCATAACTGAATCACTTTGCTGTACACCTGAAACTAACACAACATTGTAAATGAACTGTATTTCAATAAAAAATTTTTTTAAAGATTTAATGACATTTTTGAATGAACTAGATACATTACTCCCTTCACTCTTCACCTAACACTTTCACTTAGAAAAAAGATAAGTGCCCAGACACAGAGAGCAAGGTCTTATTGTTCCAATCTAGGAGTGGCTTTAAACAATCTAGTTGCTACTAAAAAGAAAGTATTCAGATAAACTATTTCAAAGTGAAAGTTGTGTTTTCATAAATATTGTTTAACATTTAATGGGCTTAAAGCTTACTGCCCTATTCAATAAAGTACCCTTTCTTTTTTACCAGGATTTTCTAGCCAGTTAATCTTGAAGGGCACGCTAGGTTATATTATTCAAAATTACATATTCTGTGAGTCTTTTACTGAGATTTTTTTTTTTTTTTTAATTTTTTGGCCACACCCCACAGCATGTGGGATCCTAGTTCCCCAACCAAAGATCAAACCCGCACCCCCTGCATTGGAAGGCAGAGTCTTAACCACTGGACCTCCAGGGAAGTCCCTGAGATTGTTGCTTTATGAAAGTTTAGATTCTTGCTTAAAATTTCTTTGAGAATTTTTCAAGATAAAATGCTGCAGCCACAGTCTCTGGGATTTTGATTGTGTTATAGCAGAAACAAAATCATTTTAAAATATCTTTCCCAATACAAAATTGATAGATAGATAGATAGATAGATAGATATTTATGGTAGACAGCATTGATGTATAGAAAGAGAAAATTTTTAATATTCATAATCTCACCAACAAGTGTAACCGCTTTCAACACTTAGCCTTACATATGTTTTTCTATGTATGTAAAAGACTACTATCTATTTTGAATATGCATATATTATTAATCGTTGGCATTAATTCTTTAAACTTTTGGTAGAAGGCAGCTTTGGTTTATATATGCTTAATTCCCGTAATATATAGAAATGTTACTCCTTTCCCTTTTCCACTTTTTTTGTGATATTACTGTTATACATGTTACACCTATTAATGTTGCAGTGGAATAATACATTGTTAATTACTTTAGTATCTGTAGTTATTTCCTTAGCCCACCACAGCTTTGTCCCACTCACCTCCTTTGTGCTGTTACTGGCAAATATATTACACAAGTGTTGCATTTGTATATGTTACAGGCCCAAGAATGTATTATATACATATTATTTTATATAATTGCTTTTTGAATCAATTAACAGAAGAAAGGAGGAAAAATGTTCATTTTTATTAGCTTTTATAGTAATGTAATTACCTTTACCAGTGCTTTTTATTTTGGGGGTGGATTTAAATTACCATCTGGTGTAACTTGCTTTCAGCCTGAAGAATTTCCTGTTGTATTTTTTGTAAGGCAGGTCTACTAACAACAAATCTCTTATTTATTTATTTATTTATTTACTTGTAAAGTCTTTATTTCATCCTCATTTTTGAAATATAGCTTTGCCAGATATAGAACTTCTGGTCGATAGTTGTTTTATTTTCATTCAGCACTTTAAATATATTATTCCTTTGTTTTCTGCCCCCAGTGTTTCTGCTGATAAGTCAGTTGTTAATCTTATTGGGACCCTTTGCAAGTAATGAGCTATTTTTCTCTTGCTGCTTTCAAGATTTTGCCTTATCTTTGACTTTCAGCATTTTTTACTCTAATGTATCTGTTAATGGACAGCTTTGCATTTAATCCTACTTGGAGTTTTTTAGCTGGATGTGTAGGTTTTTTGACTTTCAATTGTATTTGAGAAGTTTTCGGCCATTATTTCGTTGAATATTTTCCTCCTTTCTTTCTCTCCTCTCCAATTTTGCATAAATTGGTGCTCTTGATGGTGTTGCACATTTCTCTGATACTGTCTTTATTTTTCTTCATTCTTTATTTTCTCTGTTCTTCAGCTTGAATAATCTCTATCTTCAAGTTCACTTAATTTTTCCTTCTGTCAGTTCAAATATACTCTTGAGCCCCTCTATTGAATACTTCTTAATGAATAGACTTTTTTGAAAACTATTTTTAGAGTTACAGAAAAACTGAACAGAAAGTACAGTGAGTTCCCATGTATGCTTTCTCCTGTAACACACTCTACTATTTTTTTAATTTAAAATATTTTATTTTGGGAAAGGTCCTCTTAGATTTGTTTCAATCTTGTTTCCTATAACTTTCTCTATTATTGATGAGTCAGTTGATTATAATTGATGAGTCAATACTGAAACATTATTATTAACTAAATTTTATAGTATACACTAAGTTTCACTCTTTGTGTTATACATTCTGTGGTTTTTGACAAATGTATAAAGTCATGCATCCATCATTATAGTATCATACAGAATAGCTTCACTATCCTAAAACTTGCTTTTGCTCCACCATGTATTCCCTGCCCCGTCCTGCTAAACCTTTAGCAACCACTCATCTTTTATCATCTCTAAAGTTTTGTCTTTTGCAGAATATCACATATTTCTAATCATACACTATGTAGTCTTTTCAAATTGGCTTTATTCTCTTTGCAATGCTCATTTAAGATCTTCCATGTCTTTACATGGCTTGATAGCCCATTTCTTTTTATTGCTAAATAATATTTCATTGTATGAAATATCATAGTTTGCTCAACTATTCACCTACTGAAGGACATCTTGGTTGCATCCAAGTTTTGAATTCTGAACAAAATTATGAATAATTATGAATAAAGCTGCTATAAACATTTGTGTACAGGTGTTTGTATGGATATAAATTTTCAACTCATTTGGATAAATACTAAGGAGCACAGTTTCTGGAGCATATGGCATCTAGTGAATATTTTATTTCAGTTATTTTATTTTCCAACTTCATTTGGTTCTTTTTTATGCTTTCTTTATTGCTGTTCTCTATTTGTGTGTCATTGTCATCATATCTTCCTTTATTTCTTTAATCATGGTGTCCTTTAATTCTGTGTACATGTTTATAAGAGCTATTTTAAAAACTTTGTCTGATAAATCCAACATCTGGTTACTCTCACAGGAAGTTTCTGTTGCCTACTTTTTGGGTCCTGTTTTTCTGTTCTTTTTTATACCTCATAAATTTTTGTTGCAAATTGGATATTATGTAACATATTATAGCAACTCTGTGTACTGGCCACCCCTCTCTGAGGTCTGTTGTTGATATATGCTTGTTTATTTGTTTAGTGACTGGCTGGATTATTTTAGAGAAGTCTATTTCCCCTCCCAGAGTATAAGCTTCTGATATTTTTCTTCAGGGAGGCACAGAGTTGATTATGTTCACAGTCACTTTGAATAAACGTTGGAGAAACACAAACATTTAGTTCATAATACGAGGGCTTCTCCCAGCTGACTTATTCCCTAATTTTCTTTGGCAACCTGGCCAGCCTACAGCTTAGCCTGTATCTGTATCTTGAATTTGCTCCAGTTGTTTTTCATCATAATCTCTATTCTTTTTGAGGTCACCCCTAGACTTGACTTTCTCCATACTCTATTGTATATGGAATCAGTTCCTTTAAGAAAAGATTAGATTAGAAGCTATCTGTTTTACAGCCTGCTTTTCCATTTCAGATAAAATCTCTAAGTCAGGGCTCTGGAGCTAAGATAAGGGTGGGGACAATGGTAAGCTTCTCTCTGAGAGACACATTCTCTACAGGAACTGAGCACTAGGTGGGTGGCAGGGGTGGTGGGAGGCTGCCATAGGTACTTTTAGCTTGACTTTCCAGTCCCCTCTAGCCTTCCTGTTCACATAAAGGTAAAGAAGAGTCCACAGGGGGACTTCCCTGGTGGCACAGTGACTAAAAATCCACCTGCCAATGCAGGGGGCACAGGTTCGATCCCTGGTCCAGGAAGATCCCACATGCCGTGGAGCAACTAAGCCCATGCGCCGTAACTACTGAGCCCACGTGCCACAACTACTGAGCCCACGTGCTACAACTACTGAAGCCCACGCACCTAGAGCCCGTGCTCCACAACAAGAGAAACCACTGCAATGAGAAGCCCACGCACCGCAACGAAGAGTAGCCCCCGCTCGCTGCAACTAGAGAAAGCCCGTGCACAGCAACGAAGACCCAACGCAGCCAAAAAAATTATAAATAAATAAATTTAAAAGGGCCTGAAAAATTAAAGAGAAAATCATTTAAAATAAATAAATAAATAAACTGAGATGATAGAATGCTACCCCTTCCCCCATACCTAACCACCACACTGACATGGCTCTATTATAATAACAGTGAGTTACAGCTAAAAGAGCTGAAAGACACAGAGTCTCCAAGAAGGAGTACATAGGAAAGCCCAAAGTCAAGAAAGAAGACAAAAATTAGGATGCTAGAGGAATTTTAAACCTCTGGCACCTATACCTACGATAGACATTAAACACAGCCCAACTCCTAACCAGATTGACATAAATCCTCACACTAAGGGCCTCTTTACCTCAATTCCTTTTATCCAGTACATCATGTCTAGGTTTTTAAAAAAATTGCAAGGCATGATAAAAGGCAAAAACACAGCCTAAAGAGGGAGGATAAACATCAGAACCAGATTTAGATATGGTAGAAATTTTGGAATTACCAGACTGGGAATTTTAAATAACTATGATAATATGCTAAGAGTTCTAATGGAAAAAGTGGACAACATGCAAGAAGAGATGAGTAATGTAAGCAGAGACATGGAAACTTCAAGAAAGAAACAAAAGGATAGGCTAGAAAGCAAAAACCCTGCAACAGAAATGAAAAATGGTTTTGGTGGACTCATCAGTAGACATAACATGGCTGAAGAGAGAATCAGTGAGCTTAAAGATAAGTCACTAGAAGCTTCCCAAACTGAAATTCAAAAAGAAAACAGAACAAAACATCCAAAAACTGTAGGAGATTTCAAGAGTTGTAACATACACATAATGGGAATACTAGAAGGAGAAGACAGAGAGAAAGGAGCAGGAGAAACATTTAAAGTAAACATGACTCAAATTTTTTCCAAAATTGTTCACTAAGACTAAACTACAAATCCAGGAAGCTCAGAAAACACCAAGCAGAGCAAATATAAAAACAAAAACACCTCAACACATTATATTTTAACTACAGAAAAAAATTTTAAATAAAGAAAATCTTGAAAGAAGCCAGAAAGAAAAACAAAGCAGCTTGCCTGTAAAGGAGCAAGGATAAGAATTACATCAGACTTCCTGTCAGAAACCATGCAACAAGAGGAGAGTGGAGTGAAATATTTAAAGTATTAAAAAAGAAAAACGAACCACCAACCCAGAATTTTATATTCGGAGAAATCATCCTTCAGAAGTGAAGGAGATGGAATTCCCTGGCAGTCCAGTAGCTAGGACTCTGAGCTTCCACTACAGGGGGCCCAGGTTCTATCTCTGGTTGGGGAACTAATATCCCACAAGCCATGTGGCGCAGCCAAAAAAAAAAAAAGTGAAGGAGAAATAAAGGCATTCTCAGACAAACAAAAACTGTAGGAATTCATTGCTTGCAGACCTGCCTTTCAAGAAATGTTAAATTCTTCAGACAGAAGGAAAATGATATAGATTGGAAACTTGTATACACACAAAGAAAGGCTGAGTCCTGGAGGAGGAATAAAGTATTTTATTTTCCTTATTCTTATTTGATATAAAATATAACTGTTTAAAGTAATGATAGTAACAATAATTGGGTCATTCGACCATATGGATAAGTGAAATGCATGATAGAAATGTCAAAGTGGGGAGTTCAGAATTCTGTCACAAGATATCTATACCACACATGAAGCAGAGTAGTGTTATTTGAAAGTGAACTTGGATTAATTAAAATGTATATTTCAAACTCTAGGATAGCCATTAAGAAAATGTTAAAAAAGAAGTGTAATTGATATACTAAGAGAGAAGATAAAATGGGATTATATAAAAAATTTTCATTAAAAATTGAGAAGGCATAAAAGAGGAAATATACAAAGAACAAGTGCAAAACTTTAGAACGAGGAAAATTATCTTAAATATAAAGGAGCATTACATAATGCTACAGAGGTTATATAATTATCCAAGAAGATATAATAATCCTAAACATGTATGTGCCTAACAAGAGTATCAAAATACACAAGGTAAAGACTGATTTTTTGGGCCTCCGTGGTGGCGCAGTGGTTGAGAATCTGCCTGCAAATGCAGGGGAAACGGGTTCGAGCCCTGGTCTGGGAAGATCCCACATGCCGCGGAGCAACTAGGCCCGTGAGCCACAACTACTGAACCTGCGCGTCTGGAGCCTGTGCCCTGCAACAAGAGAGACCGCGACAGTGAAAGGCCCACGCACCGTGATGAAGAGTGGCCCCCGCTCGCCACAACTAGAGAAAGCCCTCGCACAGAAACGAAGACCCAACACAGCCAAAAATAAATAAATAAATAATAAAAAATTAAAAAAAAAAATTTCTGTTGTTAAAAAAAAAAAAGACTGATTTTTTTAAAAAAGAAGAAATAGACAAAGCCACTGTTACAGTTGGAGACTTCAGCACCCCTCTGTCGATAATTCATAGGTCAAGGAAGCAGAAATTATTAACAGTACAGATAATCTAATGGCACTATCAATCAAATTGCTCTAATTGACATAGGTTAATCCATTAAACAAAATACAATTTTTTCTCAAGTTCACCTGGGACATTCAGCAATATAGACCACATTTTGGTCATAAAACACACCTCAACAAATTTAAAATATAAAAATCATATAAGGGACTTCCCTGGTGGCTCAGTGGTTAAGAATCCGCCTGCCAATGGAGGGGACATGGGTTTGATCCCTGGTCCAGGAAGAGCCCACATGCCGCAAAGCAACTAAGTCCGTACGCCACGACTACTGAGCCTGCACTCTAGAGCCCGTGAGCCACAACTGCTGAACCCGTGTGCCACAACTACTGAAGCCCACGCGCCTAGAGCCCATGCTCCGCAACGAGAGAAGCCACCGCAGTGAGAAGCCCGCGCACTGCAATGAAGAGTAGCCCCAACTGGCTACAACCAGAGAAAGCCCGCGTGCAGCAACGAAGACCCAAGGCAGCCAAAAATTAATTAATTAAAATTAATTAATTAATTTAAAACATCATATAAAATATAACTTTAGACCACAATGGAGTTAAGCTAGATATGAATAACAAAAAGCTTTAAAAATCCCCAAGTAAACACACTTCTAAATAACCTGTGAGTCAGAGAAGTCTCAAGAGAAATTTTAAAGTGTTTTGAACTAAGAGAAAATGAAAATTTGGGGGACGCAGTGAAAGTAGTGCTTAGAGGGAAATTTATAACATTAAATACAATATATCACAAAGTATTTAATCAAGCCCTTATGTTTGGATATTTAGATTATTTTTATTTTTAAGTTATTTCAAGCATACAAACAATGCTATATTAAATAAGCTGAATCTTGATTATTAAGAAAATTAAAGTATAATACAGCATATTTTTAAGCTTTTATACATTTACCAAATTGCCCTGGAGAAGTAGTGCACTGGTTTGTACTCTCACCAGAAATACAATCAAGATCGAGTATTAACTTGTCTTCTTCTTTACAAATTAAAAAGGTAAAACATAGTATCCATTTTTGTTTAAACTTGCATTTTTTAGATTACACATATACTTATTCAAGGGATGCCTTCCGGAAAATAGGAGCACAAATGAAGTCAGGAAAACACAGAGTCATCACAGCATGGTCCCCCTGACAACAGTCCCAGCATTGTATATTGGCAATTGTTCTTTTTTTTTGGAGAAATTTTTTAAAATTAATTAATTAATTTTATTTATTTTAGGCTGTGTTGGGTCTTCGTTGCTGTGCGGGGGCTACTCTTTGTTGCGGTGCGCAGGCTTCTCATTGTGGTGGCTTCTCTTGTTGCAGAGCATGGGCTCTAGGGCCTGCGGGCTTCAGTAGTTGTGGCGCGTGGTCTCAGTAGTTGTGGCTCGCGGGCTCTAGAGCACAGGCTCAGTAATTGCGGCGCACAGGCTTAGTTGCTCCGCGGCATGTGGGATCTTCCCAGACCAGGGCTCGAACCCGTGTCTCCTGCATTGGCAGGTGGATTCTTAACCACTGAGCCACGAGGGAAGCCCGGCGATTGTTCTTTTTGTTGCTTAAAATTCCGTGTTATCATGGCAGGTTTCCTACGATAACTCTTCTATATTTTATACAAGTTTTGGACAGTAATACAGACTGTAGGGATATTTATGAGGCCCCTCACAATATCAGTGGATTTCCACCAATCCCTAGCTGCACACCAATCTACTCTTTCTGTATTAGTTATCTATTGCTGCTTGACAAATTAACCTCAAATTTTAGTGGCTTAAAACAGCATTTATTATCTCATGGTTTCTGAGGGTCAGGAATGCGGGAGCAGTTTGGGTGGTCCTGTCTCAGGGTCTCTCAGGGTCTCTCAGGGAGTGGCAGTCAAGCAGTCGGCTTGGGATGCAGTGGTCTGAAGCCTTAACCGGGGCTGGAAGGTCCGTTTCCAAGGAGGCTCGCTCATGTGTTAAAGCTGGAATCCACAGTTCCTCCCTGATTGTTGGCTGGAAGTTTTATTTCCTCACCACATGGGCCTCTCCCTCGGGCTGTCTGATTGTCTTCAAGACCTGGCAGCTCGATTCCTCCAGAATGATGAGTGATTGCGGGTGGGGTTTGGGGGGGGGGGGAAGAGGACACCTGAGATGGAAGCTGCAGTCTTTTATAACCTAATCTCGGAAGGGACATCATCACTTCTGCTCTATGGTATTGGTCACGTAGCCCAACCCTAGTCAATATGCGAGAGAACTAGACAAGGCTGTGAGCACCAGGAGACAGGGATTATTGGGGCCATTGTGGCAGAAAGAATCGTGCCCCTGCCCATGAACTGTGATTTATAATCAGAGCGTATATTTGGTCTTTATCCCTATTCCTGGCACAGAGCTCCTAAAACCCTTGGAACTTCCTAAGAAGAGCCATAAAGGCGTCTTTGGTTATGTTCGTGCAGTGACCTTTGGAAAGCCCCAAGGTAACCTAAGGGTGAGGGCTGGTCACCAGAGGAAACAACCACGGGATTAGAGGATTGGAATTTTCAGTCTCACCACACCTCCCCACCTCCAGGGAGGGGACAGGGGCAGGAGATCGAGTTCAGTTACCAGTGGCCAGTGATTTAATCAATCACACCTATGTAACAAAGCCTCCACAAAAACCCCAAAGGACAGGGTTCGGAGAACCTCCGGGTGGTGAACACATGGATTTGTGGGGAGAGTGGCCTGCTCAGAGAGCATCGAAGCTCCACATTCTGTTCTCCATTATCTTGCCCTATGCATCTCTTAATCTGGCCGTTCATGAGTTAAATCCTTTTATAATAAACTGGTGATCTAATAAGTAAGATGTTTCTCTGAGTTCTGTGAAGCACTCTAGCAAATTAATTGAACCCAAGGAAGGGGTTGTTGGAACTCTCAATCTATAACTAGTTGGTCAGAAGCACAGGTGACAACGAGGATTTGCAGATAGCCTCTGAAGTTGGGGCAGTGGCGGGGGAGGGAATCTTCTACGACTGAGCTCTTAACCTATGGGATCTGACGCTACCTCTAGGTCCGTAGTTTCAGAATTGAGTTGAATTGTAGGACACCCAGCTGGTGTCTGAGAATTGCTTGGTGGTGCAGGAAGAAACCACACATAGTGATTGGTGTCAGAATCTTGTCCCCCACCAAAAGTTAGCAAGCCCTAATTCCTGGAACCTGTGAATGTTACCTCGTACGGCAAAGTCTTTGCAGATGTGATTAAGAATCCTGAGATGGGAAAATTATTCTGCACATTCCAAGTGGATGCCACTACTAAATGCCATCACAAATGTCCTTATAAGAGAGTGGCAGAGGGAATTTTCACAGACATACAGAGGAGAAGGTAATGTAAATATGGAGCAGAGACAGATTTGAAAATGTGGCCCCAAGCCAAAGAAAGCCAGGAACCACTAGAAACTGGAAGAGGCCAGGAGTGTGTTCTCCCCAAGAGCCTCCAAAGGAAGCATGGCCCTGCCAACACCTTGACTTTGACCCAGTGATATATTTCAAGACTTCTGGCCTCCAGAACTATGAACACATACATTTCTGTTTTAAGCCACCACGTTTGCAGTATTTTTTTGTTTTTAAAGCAGCCACAGGAAACTAACCCATCTAAGAAGCTGGCTACCACACATTCTATATCCTCAACATTTTCTAAAACATACTTTAAGCAACTGTTGTGACATTTCCATCTTAGCATCCAGGGTGGTGCTCTAACTTTGATTGTTTGCATAATTCAGCACTACAACATGCATATGTTTTTCAGCCATTATAAGTATAAATTATTTCCAAACACAAAATAAATATCTTAGAGGCCAAGCAATACATATCGCATTTAGCCGAGTAGATTTAATTTGGGAGAGCACTCGCTTGTTTAGAGCGCAGCACAGCGCACCAAAGCTCATGGCGCAGAGAGCATGATTCGTGCTGCTGCTAGCTTTTATTAGCTGGAAGTGCACCACAGACAATGGCTGTATCATACATACAAAGAGCAAGTGGGGAATAATTCCAAGACAGGTAGCATTATGATCAGTTCTGTTCCAGGTGGTGTTATTTGGGTACAGGTATACTAAACCAGTGATACTTTTTAAATCTATTTTTGTACATTTATATTTCTTTTTTTTAATGAGTTGCTTGTTCTTATCTTTTGATTTCTCTTGTTTTCTCTTATGATATTTACCTTTTTCATTAAAAAAATTATTTAACTAGTAAACATTGAGCCCATGTCTCTTAAATGTCTTGCCCAGATATTTTCCCCAGCTTTTCAACTCTTGTTTGCCTAAGGCAATTTAAAAAAAAAAATTATTTTATTGAAGTATAGTTGATTTACAATGTTGTGTTAATTTCTACTGTACAGCAAAGTGATTCGGTTATACATATATTCTTTTTCATATTCTTTTCCATTATGGCTTATCACAGGATATTGAATATAGTTCCCTGTGCTATACAGTTGGAAATTGTTTATCAAGGCAATTTTTTTCTGTATAGAACTTTTACCTTTTTATGTGATCACATTGATCACTTTTCTCCATTGAGTTATGTCTTTAGCATAATTTTTAGAAAAGCCTTCCCATTACTAATACATACATACATATATGTATGTATATGTGTGTGCACACACGTGTGTGTATATATATGTGTATAAAATCACCTACAGCCCAAACCATTTCTTTCTTTTTTTAAAAAATATTATTTATTTATTTATTTTGGCTGCGCCGGGTCTTCATTGCAGCATGCAGGATCTTTAGTTGCGGCATGCAGGATCTTTAGTTGTGGCATGCATGAGGGATCTAGTTCCCCGACCAGGAATGGAACCCGGGTCCCCTGCATTGGGAGGAGTCTTACCCACTGGACCACCAGGGAAGTCCCCAAACCATTTCTTAAGAAATGCATGTCTGGAGCCAGCCTTGAGAATTCCCTTAGTCCACTGCCATGTAGCATTAGAATGGCCTTCTCTTCCATAAAGTGTCTTTCTTAGACTCCTCACTTTCCTGGGAATGTGTCGGCTGAAATAGTAAGCCCAGCACTTATTGGTAATGTGGACTGTCTGTACCGTGGGTCCTAGTCTTAGGGCGAGTATGAGTCAGCTGAGGCTGCCGTGACAAAATACCGCTGACTGGGTGGATTAAAGGGACATTTATTGCTCACAGTCCTGGAGGTGGTAAATCCAAGAACAAGGTGTTGCCAGGTTTGGTTTTTCCTAAGGCCTCTCTCCTTGGCCAGAAGATGGTCAACTTCTTATTTATTCTCACATTGTCTTTTCTCTGCATGTGCATTCCTGGTTTCTCTTCCTCTTACAAGGACACCAGTCCTACTGGATTAGGGCCCCACCCTTATGACTTTAGTTAACCTTAATTACTTCCTTAAAGGTTCTATTTCCAAATATAGTTGCATTTGGGACTAAGGTTTCAACCTATGACTTTTGAGGTGACACAGTTGAGTGCATAACAGAGCATAATCTGAAGCTGACTACCATTGAGTACTTATGGAAGGAAACTCTTCTATTCCTCCCAATGAAGTAAAATTATAGAAATACATTAAAAGAATATCTTATAATAGCAGTGCCAATGAGAAGTATCAACAGCATATGAGAGATTTCGACAAATTGGCGGACCATGTAAAGTGGGTGGAGGGACTTCCCTGGTGGTCCAGTGGTTAAGACTCCACACTCTCAATGCAGGGGGCCCAGGTTCCATCCCTGGTCAGGGAACTAGATCCCACATGCCACAACTAAGAGCCTGCATGCAGCAACGAAGATCCCGAGTGCTGCAGTGAAGACCTGGTGCAGCCAAATAAATAAATATTAAAAAAAATTAAGTGGGTGGAATGTATTGTCAGATGAAACACAGCAGAAGGGGCAACCGTCAGGAATGTGCTCCAAGGGTGCTGCGCAAGAGATGGGAGCCGTCTGCCTTTGGGAACATGTATGATTCTCCAGGCTCAGAGTCAGAAGATCTGACAGAGGCCAGGAGCAACAAGTGGGGCTGAAAGCAGGGAATCTATTAAAGGTCTGGGTACACAAAGGATATACCCTTCAGTTACTCAGCCTGCCTAACCACTCAAAGTAATCAGGAAATCTAGCATTTAATTCTGGGGGAAAAAAAAAATCCAGAGGACTATTTACTAAAGATGTGAACGTTCCCTGGAGAGTTTTATAGCTTCTAGTGTGGGTTTTGGTTGCCTAGAGAGATCACACCTGATCTCGTTGTAGCATTTGGGGCTCCCTAAGCTTTCTCTTAAATAGGAATGTCAATCATAAATCACTAGGAATAGGAGAAAACCCAGCAGCATAAAAGTCAGACATAAAGAAAGAGAAAACAGAAAATTCAGAAAATAGAAAGAGGGGGCTTCCCTGGTGGCGTAGTGGTTAAGAATCCGCCTGCTAATGCAGGGGACACAGGTTTGAGCCCTGGTCCAGGAAGATCCCACATGCCGTGGAGCAACTAAGCCCATGAGCCACAACTACTGAGCCCATGCGCCGCAACTACTGAAGCCTGCGCACCTAGAGCCTGTACTCCGCAACAGGAGAAGCCACCGCAATGAGAAGCCCGTGCACCGCAACAAAGAATAGCCCCCACTCGCCACAACTAGAGAAAGCCCGCACAGCAACGAAGACCCAACACAGCCAATAAATAAATAAATAAATATATTAAAAAAAAGAAAGAAAATAGAAAGATTTTTTAAAATGTATTTTTAGTATACTCAGGAAGAACTGAGATATTATAACCACACAAAAACAGAACAGTGTGCCATGAAAGAGAATAATCAGGAAGCCAAGTAAGAGCTCTTGGGAAAAAATCTTTAATGTTAATAGTAAAAGCAGAGTTTGTAAAGCATAATAAGTGGGTAAAGATATCCCCTCAAAAATAGAGAATGAGAGAAAAGAGGCACAAAGGATCAATTGAATATGGAAAGTTGGTAAATAAAGTTGAGCAAATATCCCAGGAAGTAGAACAAAGAAGACTACAAAATAGGAGAGAAAATACAAGAAAAAGGATCATTTTTTTAGGTTCAACATCTGAATAAGAAGTCCAGAAGGACAGGACCTACCAATTGAACGGGACCATGGAATGAGTGGGGAAAACATTTACACACATTGCTATGAAATTTAGATCATCAGGATAAAGAGAATTTCCTAAAAGCTGCCAGAGAGAATGAACAGGTTACCTACAAAAACTCAAGGATCAAACTGATGCCAGACTTCTCATCAAGAACAATGGATGTGAGAGGACGATGGAGCACGGCCCTCAACGTTTTGACATAAAGTGAGTTTTAACCTAAATGCTGTACCCAGACAAATGATCAGTCACATGTGGGGGCAGAATAAAGACATACTGAGCCATTCAAAGAAAGACTTAGAAAATTTAACTCCTTCATACCCTTTCTTAGGATGTTACTTGGAAGATTAAAGAAAATAGAAGAAAGAGAAAGATGTAAGGTTTGGTTAACCATTGAGAGGTTGAGCAGTGAAGACAAACCCAAAGGTGACACAGTTCAGCAGCTCCAGAGAACACATGACCCAGATGGGGGCAGAGGACAAAGCATGGGGAGGACTCCCCACTGAGAAAGGGGACCCCAAGCAAAAGGGCCCCACACAACAGGTAGCACAACTGCAAGAATGTGAAAATATGAGGATGCGAGGATATCAATACTACTATTTTGTGAACAAGAAATAAAAGTTTATTAGAAACTCTAGGCAAAACCAAATGCTGTAAAAGAAAACTATGGTCCAAATTAGCAAATTCAAATGTAGTATGATTTTTATGGACCCACCAAAAAGGAAATATAATCCTAGCATACCACTTGGTCTAAAAGTAAATAATAATTTAGTAACCATAATAAGGTAACTGCTTATCAGAAGTAATTCAGCATATGAAGAAGGCAAGGTTACAGAATATAATACAATGGTAGCAAACTTTAGCAATATTTACAATGTGAAAATAAAAGTATAATTTACAAAGGAAGGCAGGTAAGGGGGAAGAAATTTAGATGTGCCAATATCTTCATCTTATATGCAGATGAAGATGAAATAGAGTTTTATTTCATGCAGATGAAATATGAGATAGAGTTTTATTAGTGTAAGTTTTTAGAAGAACTGAAAATAGTTGTCAATCAGAGATGAGTAGTATAGCTCAGCTCAATCTAAAATTAAAATTTAAATTTTATCTAAAATTTATAAATCAAGAAATTTTACTTAGTGTTCAGAAAGTAACCACTAGAAGAAATTAGCATACTGTAATAAATGCCTCTGCAGAATGAGTCTAGAGGGTGGGGAGGACCAGGGGGAGGTTGTTGCTTGTGTCAAAGCTGTTATCTACTATTGGATACTGTCAACGAAGGATTAATCAGTCCATTTAAGAAGGAAATGGAAAATTTTATTCAAACCAAATTGAGGATTAAAACTCAGAAACAGAACAGAATCTCAGAAAGCTTCGAGAACTGTTGCGCCCGTTAGAAGTCAAGGTGTGGTTATATAAGTTTTTTGAAACAGAGGGCTGTACATTAAATGATGTATTATTGACAGTTTACACAATCCAGATCTGGCCCCTTACATGATCAAGTAGGAATGTTATCTTCTAAGGATTTGTCCTGTTGATGTTAGAAGAATGTTGCTCTTCATGGTTAAGCAGGTATTTCTGCCGATGGGGCAGGTTTGGTCAATGCATTATGTAGATATACACAGTGCACAGAAGTGGGGAGAGAGGAGGCCAAAGGGCAGAGAAAATTTTTTATGTTTAAATTTTTCTTGTCTTGCCATAAATACGAATTTTATTTCACAGTACTTTACTATATGCATGTATTATCCTGATAGAGCTTTTAAAAATATTTTTCAAAAGTCATTGAGAAAAAAAAAAAAAAGTCAGTCATTGAGAAAAGCTATCTTTGTGGAAGATTGCCGAAGGACAGACAATCTAACCCTTCCTCTACTCATATTGTTGGACTAAGGTCAGAGTGTCCTAGTGTTGGTTACAGGGGCCATATTCCTTAGGCTCCCTACCCAGAAAGTTGCTCATTGAACTGTGATGGATCTCTATTGAGATCTTCTCTATAAGAAGCAGCCCTGAGTAATTCATTACTCTGTTTACAGTATGGATATTTTTAAAGATATTGTTCAGTCCACTGCTCCTGTCCTCCTGATAAGAACCGCCATAAAAACATTTTCTCTGGACTTAGTGCCAAAAATAAATGTGCTTCTCCTAAGCCGTGATTAAGTCTTCTCTTATGATCACTGACTCACCTGAGACACCACATTTCCTTCTCGATGTCATCATCTCAGAGTCCAAGAGGTGGTCCACTTCTAGATCATCCAAGCAGACATTATTTCAATTCACTTGCCCTATCTGAGTCTCTCTTTGCCCAAATTTACTCACTTAATTATCTTTACTTTTGCTTTATCTAGTGCATGTTTGTAAACTGCCTTAAATCCTTTCTGGAAAGAGATGGCGGGAAGGGAGTCAGGAAATTTAGTCCATAGATTGAATAATGTTCTTAAGGAGACCTTAACCCATTCAGGTACTTATGCAGAGAGAGACGATAAAAAATAATATCTCTATGCTAATAAAGAAATATTTTCTCTATTTATAGAGAAGATATTAATTTAATTTTACCAGTTAAGATGTTATAAATCTAATACATAAAAAATAAACTTTTGATAGTTGTAAAGAAAATTCTCAGAAAAATAAAAAAACAGGAATAGGTAATATATGGCCTACGGATGGTGCTTAGATCGCCCACAAATTAACTATAGACAAAATTCTGAAATCATGTACATATTCCAGATGAAAGAGTTCACAATTTTCATTAGAATTTCAAAGAGGTTTTTAAACAAATAGATCAAAGATCACTAAAAAAAGTCCAACCCCACCATATGTGTTCTTATTCAGTTAGGAGTTTAGAATAATTTCTTCCTATATACATTTTCAAGAATTTATCTATTTAAAAAAAAAAAAAACTCCTCCTCTTCTGAAAATTTATTTAAAGAAAATACAAATTCAAGGAAATGTAAATTTAAAGAACAATGAGATACTACTACACACCTATTAGAATGACCACAGTCTGGAGCACTGACACCTCAGTGCTGCTGAGGATATAGAGCAACAGGAACCTGCGCGTGGTTATTTACAGCAGCTTTATTCATAGCTGCCAAAGCTTGGAAGCAACCAACATGTCCTTCAGTAGGTGAGTGGATAAACTGTGGTACATTCAGCCAATGGAATCTTATTCAGCAGTAAAAAGAAGTGACCTACCAAGCCATGAATAGACATGGAGGAACCTTAAATGTGTATCACTAAGTGAAAGAAACCGATCTGGAAAGGATGTACACTGTATGATTCCAACTCTGTGACATTCTGGAAAAGGCAAAACTATGGAGACAGTCAAAAGATCAGTGGTTTCTGGGGTGGGCAGAACACAGGGGATTTTTAGGGCAGTGAAAATACTCTGATATCATCATCTTACATATATGATGAGTATATGTCATTATGCATTTGTCCAAACCCATAGAATGTACAACAGTAAGAGTGAACCGTAATTTTTAAACTATGGACCTTGGGTGATTATGATGTATCAAGGGAGGCTTATCAGTTGTAGCAGATACCCCACTGTGGTGCAGGATGTTGATAACGGGGGAGGCTGTACAGGTGTGGGGCAGGGGGCATATGGGAAATCTCTGAACCTTCCCCTCAATTTTGCTGTGAACTTAAACTGCTCTAAAAAAATAAAATCTTAATAATAAAAAAGAAACCATGAATTGTGAACTCTGCAATTAGTTCTTTTGAAATTGATTTTATAAATAACACCTTTTTTCTGATTATCAATACATACATACATGTTGTTTCAAGAAGAAAATAATATCATGTTACCATTCAACTGTTAACGAGTTGGACAAATATTCTTCCAGACTTCCTTCCCATTCATCAGATAGTTTTTTAATGTGACAAATGTATAGGTTTATGATAAGAGTTATCTGATTTTTTTCATAAAGCAAAAATACCATAAGCTATATCTCAAATAATGTCCCTGAACAGCTAGTCACTGTAGAGTCGTGGTGGAGCTAAAAGAACATGGGATTTGCTGTCCCATGTCCAGATTAATCACTCCCACAGTGGACGACTACAGCACCTTGAACCAGACACTGGACCTCCACAGGTCTCTGTTTTCTCATCCACATGCTGGGGACAATAATAATAATAATATCCCTTTCATCTACTTTTCTGCTTTGTTATGGTTAAATGAGAAAATAAAGTTGAAATGCTTTGTCACCTCTAAATATCTCGACACCTTTTTTTCTTTATTCCAAAAAATGCTGCTATTTCCCAAGACATTTTAAAATTTCCTCTTTGGGAACTGCCTGGAAAATCCATTTACAAGTTATATAGGAAAACACATCTCCTTAATTAAGTTGAGGTTTATTTTTGACCCAACTAGATATGATTCAGCTTTGCCCATCTATGTTATTAACCATATCTCTTCTGTCAGTTTCTGAAAACCAAACCTATTTCTGAAGACGGATGATTCTGCAGCAAGGAAGACATAACTCACATTCAATATTCGCTGAAGTAAAAGCCAGAATTTTAGATAAAGTCTTTCTAGTAAGTGTTTAATTTCCCAAGGTTGTGACTTTGAAAAGAACACTCATTTTGATATACATCTAGGCTTGGTTTTTTTCCGTTTTTGAAAGTTTTTCACAAGGTTTTCTGGTCACATCATAATGCGGGCCAATTTATCATTGTAATCCTTATATGTTTTATTTCATTTCTATATCAGTACTTAAGTGTTATAAGTAACAAGGAAAAGGGCATGATCAGACGGAGAGGAAAAAAAAAAAAGTCAAGTCAGAAAGGCACAGAAACTGCACACTTTAAAAGCGCTAAGATGGTAAATTTAATGTGTTTTTACCACAATAAAAGACAAATAGTAAATAAAAAGAAAGGCACAGAGACCTAGATCATAAGGCAAAAGAGCAATGTGAACACAAGTCACTGAGCTCTTTCTTCTAACGATTCATCACCAAGTAATAAAAAGTCTTGGAAGGAGCTAATAATTAGTCATATTGCCCCACTCTGAGACCTTAATATGAGCAGATATAACATAAAGCCAAGCACTTTCTCTACCTGCACCCCAGACTGAAAATTAGCCAAATTCAGCAAGCAGTAGAAATACAAAATGCATCCTTCAGAATGTTTTATAGTTCCAGGTGGAAGAAGAGCCATTTGCTAGAGTGGTTGTAACCTGCCTCCCCAAAACTCTCCTGTCCTTTTCCTGACAGTCACAGTTGAGTAATTATTCTTAATTTGTAAAGCTGAGCATCCCTCTGCTGCAATCTATTGCCCACATAACTTCTATTATTGTTTTGGTGAGCAGGTCTTAGCAATCACCGTGAGATGGAATGGATGCAGATGCTACAGATGGCTGTGTCATAATAGCTTTAAACCACCAGAAGGAGCTCTAAAACAGACTACTGGGAAATATTACACCTGCTGGCAAAGAGGGGGAAATAATATATTGTCTACAGATGGAGAGTTTAAACACCACATTAAAACTTAATAAAGAATTACAGAGTGGTTGAGGGAATTATAACACTAAAAAGTCTACAGAAGACAAAATACAGGTTTCTAAAGGCATTGGGTTAGTACTGTATTTGGTTTTATTTTTTAAGAGAAAAAAATACACAAGAAATATTGATCCAATTAGTGAAGCCAAACAAGCCATGAGAGTACATTTTCACGAGCTTCTCAACCCCTCCATCTGCCAAAATATTCCTTTTAGTGGAGTCAGCCTTTTGCATGAGCTTTGGAGGATGATTTGAAAGATGCTGAAAGTTTCCTTTACTCAGAAATCTCTCTCCTGATTAACTCCTGGTACCTGAAATTCTTAAGACTTATATCCCACCTTAAGAGCTTTAATTATGTCGTAGCATTCTTAACATCTTTGAGTAAAGGCTTTACCTCAACTTGGAGGGCTAATATTGATTATTGCCAGGATTTAGCTTAAACGGCTTAATCTTTTGCTATGCACCATCATATGATAGGAAGGCAAGGCTTTGAAGATTAACCTGATGATAATTTTTAATTATGGGGAGAAGGCCAGGTGTACAAAGCTCTGACTGTAGCCGGTGGAATATTGTGTTAGGAAATCTGCCAGGAACATGGGCATCTGTGGAAAGAGAACAGTATCAGCCACAAAGTAACCGCAGAGAAGCACAAAAAAGGTAACAAACTCCCTGTGCGGGTTTGCTTGCTAGAGGCTGTCATAACAAAGCACCACAGGCAGATAGCTTAACCATCAGAAATATCAATAGACTTTTTCACAGTTCTGGAGGCCAGAAGTCCAAGATCAAGGTGTCAAGGTTTGTTTTCTTCTAAGGCCTCTCTCCTGTGCTTCTGATGGCTGCCTTCTACCTGTGTCTTCACACGTACATGTCTGTGCCCAAATTTCCTCTTTTCATCAGGACACTGGTCATATTGGATTAGGGCCCACCCTACAGACCTCATTTTAACTAGAGACCACATCTCCAAATATGATCACATCTGAGCTACTGAGAGTTAGATCTTCAACATATGAATTTGAGGGGGATGCAGTTCAGCCCATAACACTCCCGTGCTTTCCAGCGTTGCCCAGTATTTCTTACAATTCTGCAGGGCAGCGGGGTGGCCACGAGGCAGTGGAGAGGGCTTGAGTGTGGCAGTTAGGTCCCTATTAAACGGCCGGCTTAAACATTTCCTAGCAGTGTGACCTGGGGAAATTATTTAGCCTCTTCTTAGCCTTGGTCTCCCCTTTTGCAAAATAAGGCTAAATATACCCTCCTTGCCAGGCAGCGGCGGAAAGCAGAAGGAGCTGATAAATGTGGGAAAATGGGCACAGCACTTCTCAGGTGTGGACGGACCCCTCTGAGGCTTCCACTGCCCTGGGGAGACGAGTCCAGTCCTTCCACAGCCCGCAAGGCCCGTGTGGCCCGACTCGGTCTCACCAGCAGAACCTGAGGAGCCAGGGGCCCCCGCCACGTAGAATTTTAGAGGCTGTGATGGAAAAGAAACCCCCAGAAAGATAAAACGGGGAGTGAAAAACTACGGTATGTTTTACAGTGTTTACTTACCACACCAGTGCTTTAAACACTCACATACTGTGACTGTAGACACAGCTTCAGCTGGAGAGACGGTCAGTCTAAAGTTGAGGGTCTTCTGAACTCGGGGCCACAGCCTTTTGCCACAGATTCCCTCACAAGTCTGCGCTCCTGCGACTCCGGCTTCCTTCACTTCAGTCTCCCTCCTGCCCCAGGCTCCTCGCTGGCCACACAGGACGGCGGGACAGTCGGTGTTTCAGGTCGAGCCTCCGACAGCATTTCCTTAGGGAAGGATCCCCGCACTGGGGACGTGAGCGCGCCACACGCACACGGGTCGGTTTCCATCACACCCTGACCTCCGAGGGCTGCGTGCTCAGTCTTTTCAGCAGTGACCGCAGTTGCCGTGACGTAACTCACTGCATCTGGGATGTTTAATCTCTGCCTCTGCTGCTGGAATGCGGGCTCTCCTTTCCAATCCCAAAGTGCGTGCAGGCTCTGCACAGCCAGTCGGGCAAAAGCGAGACCCGCCCTCCCTCCTGCGCCCACGCCCCGCCGGCTCGCGCCCCCTGCGCTCTGCCTTCGCCGCCGAGGACGACCCGTGTTCCCCAGTCAGGCCACGGCCTCTCATGATCTGTCTGTTTTATTCTCCCTGAAATACCTTCCTTGCCCTCTCTGCTTGGAGAAATCCAATTTAAGGCCTAACTCCTTCTTGAACTACGTGGCAGAAGGACATTGTTGCTGCTTCTGCCCCGCGCCCTCCGTTGTGGCACTTACCGCGTGGGTTCTATTTAATTGTGTACGTGTCTATTTCCTCCGCTAGAGTATACGTTCTCTGATGACAAGCAATCATTTTGTTCTGATCTCCGTATCTCCCATGTCTGGCCTAGGGTCTCGCACAATGCCTGGGGCAGAGTACATATTCTGCAGTGATTCTTGCGTTCAGTTCTTTGTTCTCATGGATGCTTGAGGTGTTTGAACTGACCGAGGTTTGAGGGATTTACGCCAGCACTCTTGCACACGACTAAGGCTAATGCTCTTTAGGCAGCGTGATATTACAACTCCTCTTAGCAGGTTTAAAGGTAATACGTGTATGGACACTTGCTTATACGGGTGTGCTTTGGTTGCAAGCCAAAAACTGGGTGTTTAGGCTCTGGTTAACTTGATCAAAAAGGAAGTTTTGTGGACAGATATCAGGAGTTGAGAGACTCAGTGGCTGGAGAAGCAGGGCTTTATGGTCGGAGCCCAGGTAGCTCCAGGGACCACTGACTGGAGCAATAGGAAGGAAATGGCAGCAAGAACAGCTTTTTCTAGTTTGTTCCTCTAGAAGAAATCACTTAAGTCACCCTCAGTTCTGTCATTCTATTCAAGATTTAAATTGAATGGAGGGTGCATCACGTTTGGGTTATGTACCCAACCATTGGCGTGGTGGGGCAGGAACATCTGTCTAACAAGAAGCTCCCCCAGATTAAATTCAGTGGGAGATCAGATAGTCCTCAAAAGGGAATGAGTGTTCTATGGGAAAGAAGCAAGGGAGGCTGGTTGCCAAAAAACCCACAAACGCCTTCTACATTTGTGTCCTAAAATTAACTGTAACCCAACACTATAACGATTGTTATGCAGTTATTATTAAATCATATGAGTTTTCATCTATAGCTTCTCACTCAGAGTAGACCCTTAATCCAATTTAAAAAAAAAAAGCTTTTATATTTTTTTCTAAACTGCTAACTTATGGGGACTTCCCTGGCAGTCTGGTGGTTAAAACTCCATGCTTCCAATGCAGGGCGCTCACGTTTGATACCTGGTCGGGGAACTAAGATCCTATATTGCTGCACGGCGCAGCCAAAAAAAAAAAAAAGAAAAAAACTGCTAACTTATGAGACAGTAGATGTGCTGTGACAGGACTTAAGTGAATGAGCAGTAAAAAGAACGGCCAGTGGTACAGTGACATCGGTGAGTTCTAGCCGTCCATCTGGATCCCCATCAAGTCGTTATCCCTGTGGCGGGGTGGTGTGGAGCAATGGAGTTCTTCAGCAGCCCTTTCGGGCCAGTGCTGCATTACAGCCCATTTAGCTCCTGCATGTACTTAGTGGAGCCCGAGTGATGAAGCAATCATTGGCTCAATTAACTAGCATTAAAATACTGTATCCCTAGAATCATAATCAGGGGAACATGATCATTTACTCTGGAAAATATCTGAGACATTTTCCCTGCTGGGTAGAGAGGGAAAATTAAATTACATGAAATGAATTCCCAGTTCTCCATATGTGGACTATTCACATGGCAGATCATCAGTTCAAGGGCTGTTATGTGTCACCATGGCCATGACCATGACCCAGCTAGTCAGTGACATGGCAGCTGAGACATTGTATGGATAAAAAATATGTTTTCCCTGGTTATTTACATTGATGGTATACTTTATAAAAACTACAGGAATAAAGAATGTTTCTTAAACTTGAGGTTTTATTTTAGCTGCCATATTACTCTTTTTGTTTCAAATATCCCTTCAGTCAAGTTAGAAATTCCAGTCTTTTCATGGTCTATAATTCTGTTTATCACAAAGTGTCTTAGCAGCTATTTTCTCTAGAATGGCTCCAAAACTCTTACCTTCTGGTATCAATTTCCATTCATTTTTTTCCCTCCTTTCTTTTAATAAAGTACCATTTTCCCCCGTAGCAAAGGATCAAAATGTCTTTCATACTTTTGCACTTTTTATTACATATAGGATAGGAAAATCTCTTTTATATTAAAGTAATTCATTTACAGTTCAGTTTATCACAACAACCAGAAATCTTAACAGTTGTGTGGATAACTGGAACTATTCTTAGAACCTTTATATTTTTAACCCTTCCTGAAATGACAGGTGTGTCAAATAAACAAGACATTTCTGGCTAACAAATTTTGCAATCTCTCTTTCAGAAGCTGTCAGATTCTAGAACTTCCTGATGGCTTTGTTTACTTAGCCGTTCTCAAACTTCCTCTCCCAAACCCATTACTCTCTTAAAAATTATTGAGAACTTTTGTTTACAGGAGGTTATATCTACTAATATTTACCATATTAGAAATAAATAGCGAGATGTTTTTAAAATATTTTAAATTGACTATAGAGGCTTCCCTGGTGGCGCAGTGGTTAAGAATCCGCCTGCCAATGCAGGGGACATGGGTTCCAGCCCTGGTCCGGGAAGATCCCACATGCCATGGAGCAACTAAGCCCATGCACCACAACTACTGAGCCTGCGCTCTAGAGCCCGGGAGCCACAACTACTGAGCCCGCGCGCCACAACTACTGAAGCCCGCGTGCCTAGAGCCCGTGCTCCGCAACAAGAGAAGCCACCGCAACGAGAAGCCCGCGCACCGCAACGAAGAGTAGCCCCCACTCGCCGCAACTAGAGAAAGCCCGCACACAGCAATGAAGACCCAATGCAGCCAAAAATAAATAAATAAATTTATTTAAAAAATTAAAAAAAAATAAAATGACTGTAATAAACCCACTGCCTGTTAAAATGAATATTTGCATAAAAACATGTTTTTGGAGTAAAATTGATTAGAAGAATAGCATTGTTTCATATTTTGACTCTTTCTTTAATGTCTGGCTTAATGGATTCCCACAATATGCTTGTGCATTTAATCCGTTGTGATATCTCATTGTGACTGAAGTATATGGAGAAAATCTGATCCCACAGGGATATGTAATTAGAAAAGGGAGGAGTATTTAATAACCTTCTCATGTATTGATAATTGGATTTTCTTCTTTGGTACAACACTGGAACTCAACAAGTGGTAACTTCTTAAAGGTTGGTTGAATGGGGAAACCAAAGCCATATCAGCGAACTTCTCTTCCTCTGTTACATGAAAACCCATCAATCTGTCTCCTACTCTGAATGGATCTTTCACCCACGTATGATTTTGTAACTTCCAAATGTTGACAAATTTCATTATTACTATGTTAACAAAAAATCACAGTTGCTAATATCCTCACTGATTTCATCAATAACACTCTTTTGAATATTAGGAAACTATCAAGCTCATGGCGGTATATGAAGGTTTTTAAAAATTCTAAATTTTTAAAAAATTAATTAATTAATGTATTTATTGGCTGTGTTGGGTCTTCATTGCTGCGCGCGGGCTTTCTCTAGTTGCAGCGAGTGGGGCCTACTCTTCGTTGCGGTGCGTGGGCTTCTCATTGCGGTGGCTTCTCTTGTTGCGGAGCACGGGCTCTAGGTGTGCGGGCTTCAGTAGTTGTGGCACACGGGCTCAGTAGTTGTGGCGCACGGGCTTAGTTGCTCCGCGGCATGTGGGATCTTCCCAGACCAGGGCTCGAACCCGTGTCCCCTGCATTGGCAGGTGGATTCTTAGCCACTGCACCACCAGGGAAGTCCCTAAAAATTCTAATTTTTGATTCACAGATGTGTGTGTGTGTGTGCGCACGTGTGTGTATGTTGCTACCTTAGAGTATTTAGAAAGAGAATTTCTTACTGACTGGAAAACTTGCTCTTGGGTCATGATTTTTGGTATGAGTGACCTTTGAACCAGATCTTTTTGCAACAAATCATTTCTTCTTTTGCCCACTTCCATTTGTTGTTGGCCAAATATTTTGTTAATATACAAAGTGATATATATTTGTTGTAGAAAAATTAAAAAACTAAACAAGTATATAGATAAATAGATAGGGGCTATATATATGTGTGTGTGTGTGTGTGTATATATACACACGCACACAGTGTCCCCCCCCTTATCTGCGGGGAATATGTTCCAAGACTGTCAGTGGATGCCTGACACGTGTAGGACCAAACTCCATGTGTACTGTTTTTTCCTATACATACATACCTATGATAAAGTTTAGTTTATAAATTAGCCACAGTAAGAGATTACTGAGATAAAATGTCTATGTGATGAGGTGGAGCGAGGTGAGTGACGCAGGCACTGTGACCTAGCGTTAGGCTCCTACTGACCTTTTGACGCGAAGTCAGAAGGAGGACCATCTGCTTTGGGTCAGCTGTCAGGAGCAGATGACATCTATGGCTGGGACCCTGCGTGGGGTGGAGATTTCATCACGCTACTCAGAACGGTGCACAATTTAAAACTTATGAATTGTTTATTTCTGGAATTTTCCATTTAATATTTTCAGACTGAGGTCGACCATGGGTAATTGAAACCACAGAAAGTGAAACTACAGATAAGGGGGGGACTGCTGTACCCACAATGCCACTAACTAAGACAACACTGTGAGCAGTTTGGTGCATATCATGTTGTCTTTTTCTCTATTTTGTTTTGTTTTTTGTTTTTTTTGTAAACTTCTGGGTTTATTTATGTATTTATGTATTTATTTATTTATTTATGGCTGTATTGGATCTTCGTTTCTGTGTGAGGGCTTTCTCTAGTTGCAGCAAGTGGGGGCCACTCTTCATCGCGGTGCGCAGGCCTCTCATTATCGCGGCCTCCTTGTTGCGGAGCACAGGCTCCAGATGCGCAGGCTCAGTAGTTGTGGCTCACGGGCCTAGCTGCTCCGCGGCATGTGGGATCTTCCCAGACCAGGGCTCGAACCCGTGTCCCCTGCATTGGCAGGCAGATTCTCAACCACTGCGCCACCAGGGAAGCCCCTATTTTGTTTTAAGTAGTCATTGGACCTGTCTAGAAAAAAAATAATCACAAGTAATTCATGCTCCAAAGTTACTTTCCTCATTTCCATCTAAATTAGATACAACTCTTAGCCAAGTTTTCACTGTTTTTTTTTTTTCCTTCTGGAAAGCAGTTCTATCACTTTTACAATACTATCAAGTTTTAGTTTCCTATGGCTGCTATAAACTCAGTGGCTTCCAACAACACAATTTATTATCTTACCATTGTGTAGGGTCTCACAGAGCTAAAACCAAGGTGTCAGCAGAGCTGTGTTCCTTTCTGGAGCCTCTGGGGAAGAATCTGTTTCTTTGCCTTTTCCAATTTATAGAGGCTGCCTACATGCCCTGGCTCACGGCCTCTGTCTTCAGAGCCACCAAGCATGGCTTGAGTGCTTCTCGACTGCCATCTCATGGTCACATCTCCCTCTGACCACAGCTAGGAAAGGGCCCATGTGATTAGATTGGACACATGCAGATAATCCAGGATAATCCTGCCATCTCAAGGCCCTTAATTTAATCACATCTTCAAAATTTCTTTTTCCATGTAAGGTAAATATTCATAGGTTTTGAAGATTCAAGTGTGGACATCTTTGGGGAACTATTCTTTTGCCTTCCACGATTATTGGCAGCATTCTGAGGAGGCTTCATTGTTTTCAAAAGCAATTGATACCATTTAAAAAACAGTATGCCATATCTGCATAGTCTTCACCAAATATCTTATTCATTAATCTGTGCTAAAGTAGATTTGGATGTTTTGTATTGTCCTAACCATGACTGTGTTCTAATTTCCACACTCTCTATGTATCCAGAAACAGGTAATCCGTTTACACCTGTCATTTGTCAATGCCCTTTAAATAAATGATTATATTAAATGTGGCAAGCAACACAACACTCAGTGATCAGAAATCTAGTCTACTTTTCAGTTAAAATCTCTTGAATGTTAAGGCCGTGTGTAGAGTGATATTTTCCACTCATTCACACAATGACAGCCAGGCCTGTTTTCAGTCAGCTTTCCAAGTTGATCTTAAGCCCTAGTGAAGAGATTAAGAAACAAAAGTAGGGTGAAGCAAGTAGTGCTTTTTGAATAATGAAACAAAGGGAGTCTATACTTATTAGGGTGGAGAAGGGCAACTGATGTGACTGAAACGATGGAAGAGAGAAGGTTCATTGGAAGAACAAGCTGCAAAGTGTGGACGCTTCAGTTTGTCGGGATATAGGGTCACACAGCACACACAATTCTAAAGCATGTGAGTAAGATGAGATGGATTTGGGCTTCCCTGGTGGCGCAGTGGTTGAGAGTCTGCCTGCCAATGCAGGGGACACGGGTTCGAGCCCTGGTCTGGGAAGATCCCACATGCCGCGGAGCAACTGGGCCCGTGAGCCACAACTACTGAGCCTGCGCGTCTGGAGCCTGTGCTCCGCAACAAGAGAGGCCGCGATAGTGAGAGGCCCGCGCACCGTGATGAAGAGTGGCCCCCGCTTGCCGCAACTAGAGGAAGCCCTTGCACAGAAACGAAGTCCCAACACAGCCAAAATAAATAAATAAATAAATAATAATTAAAGGTGCTAATAATTTAAAAAAAAAAAAAAGATGAGATGGATTTGTTAGCTAAGCTCAAAATACTAAAGGAAGGAGCACCCGCTGAAACTTGAACAAGGTAAGTACAATAAACTTGAACAAGGTAAGTACAATTTATTGTACTTATCTTGTATAAGATAAGTACAATAAACAATAGATAAGTAAATAAATGACCTCACAAAGCAGGTAATAGACCGCTGGAGTTGAATTTCTTATTCTTTCCGTCAACTTTCGTTGATAAGGTGTGCATGGGACAGACACTCGTGAATTGCTATGATTGCTACAAATCAGAAATGAGTGACATGATCTCTGTCCTGAAAGGGCTGTTGTGAGAGTTAGGTAAACAGGAATGTAGACCGATAATTACATTATAGTGTGAGCTGAACCTAGACTCTGAACGGGAGGCTGTGAGGACGCTCGAGCTTCCGAGTCTGCTCTGTCTCACTCAGGCTGCGGGTTGGTAAAAACGGTGATGGGGGAGCTCAAAGAGGAAGTGAAATTTGACTTGAATCGTGAACGGGAAGTCAGAGCACAGGGAAATGACGGAGTCAAAACAGCTTTGCAAAGGCCTGAGTGTGCGGACGAGCGTGTGCAGACTCCCAGTCGAAGCACCCCTGTCAGGCTTCTGAATCTTGGAGAAAGCAGAAGCCATGGAACCATATATTCAGGACCCCGAACTACAGTTTTCCCACCCATCCTCCCATTTCTCATCTATTTACTCCTGTTATCATTAGTAGCCCAAACTTCTCAAGCCATTGGCACAGGACACTCACTCTGAATCCCATCTCCTTGCCATTCTCCCCTATCCTCCCAAACTCTTTGTCCTTTGTCCTGTGTAATCCTGGGTTCTTACACCCAAGTACCTTAAGACCAAGAGATAAGCATCTTCCTTGCTCCATTTTGCTGCAGTCAAACGATTTCTTTTCCTTCCTCCTTCAAAAACCAGAATTCCTTAGAAGTTAATGACATCAGGGTTTATCATCTACTGACGTCTTGGGAATCCACCTGCTTCGTGAAAGGCTTTGGCTCTGGGCTCACCGAGTTCCTCTTTCCTACCCTCCTAATCATTACTCCTGATGACATCTGCACCCACACGGCTGACCCAGCCGACCTCCCAGTCTGTTGTTCTATGATCTTCTCACCTCCAACCATGTTTTCCTCTGCCCTATGACAGCTAGCTAGTGTCATCTTATCTCTTGTTTCTTTTGTAGCACTCATGATCTGCAATCACTTTTTTTTTTTTTTGGCCATGACGTGGCTTGTGGGATCTTAGTTCCCCAAACAGGGACTGAACCTGGGCCCTCGGCAGTGAAAGCGCGGAGTCCTAACCACTGGACCGCCGGGGAATTCCCTGCAATCATTTTATATGTTTGTTTGTTTATAGTCAGTTTTACCCACTAGATGCTCTGTAAGGGCTGGGATTATCTCTGCTTTGTTCATATTTATCCCCAGCCCTTCGCATTGTTTGGGTGCACAGATGTTGGATTAATGAATGAATGGACTACGAACTTTGTGTCAGAAAATATTTAGAGATACAGTGGGAAAGATAGACAGAGAAAGCCTCTTAAAAAGTATCATATGCCATGCTAAGAGCTGGGTTTTACCCTGGGAACCTCCAGGAGATAGCCCCCAGGACATGGGAGAAAATATATATTTCGGCAAAGACTTGTACTCAAAAATGTTAATAGCAGCTTTAGTCATAATAGCCCAAAACACTGAACACATCCCAGATTTCCATCAGCTGTTGAAGAGATAAACAAATTGTGGTGTATTCATACAAGGATTACTGTTCAGGAAAAAAAAAAAGAATGAACCAGTAGTCCAGGTAAGCACACGGATGAATCTCAAGAACACTGTGCTGAGGGAAGGGAGTCAGACAGGAGTTACTACATACTTCATAATTCCATTTATATGAAAGTCTAGAAAAGAGAAATCAATAGAAAGCAGATCAGTGGTTGCCAGGAACCAGGAAAGGACGCGGGGCTTCCTTACAACAGGGCACAGGGAAACATTTTAGGGTGATGGAAATATCTGTACCACAAGCAAGGTGGAGGTCACGGGGCTGTACACGTTTGTGAAAACGCATCGCGTGGCGCACTTAAAATTGATCAGTGTTATTGTATGTAAACTGTACCTCGATAAACCTGATTGAAACACAGATTTACAGATTTACAATATTTGTACAGATTTACAAATATTATAAATTACTAAGAGAAACAGAGGAAAAGCAAACTTTAAGATGATGTCAGAAACATGAGTTTGCCCTTCCCCCTCCCACCTTCTTCCCTTTGAAGCCACTGCTCTCAGGGAAGATTGTCCAGGAGCAGCTCTCACTCTTTGGGGCTCCCCTTGGGTGTATTGACAGGAGTGGAAAAATTTGTTTTCTTCCTGTGAGGTTACTTAGAGCTTTACTACAGGAATGAGGACTTCTGATTCTTAGTTTTTTTAAAGGCCTCAGAATTGCTACTAGAAATGTACAATTGCAAAGAAAGTAGTCTCTAGTCAGGCAGACATGAGATCAAATCTTGTCACTGTCACTTAGTAATTGACATTGTCACTTACCATTGGACATGTTATTAAACTGCCTAAAGCTTCAGTTGTTCTCTTCCAAAGAATGGAAATAACAGAGCAATCTTAGAGATTTGCCAGGAAGTCAAGCAGTTCCTCAGGAGTGGCCGGTGACAGCTGCTAGATCGTCTTGGCAAATGTCCCTAGATTTGGCTGGTATGGGGACAATGCACCCACGTGGATTTGGATAGTGTGTTACTTACGGCGGAGCAGGCAGCATGAGCTTCGAGTCAGCATCAGTCTCCTTGCCCCTCAAGTCACATGGGAGAAATGAAGAGGCCCAGTGGACGTGGGTGTACAGTGGTCCTGAGTCACAGCTCAGGAATACTGAGCTTCAGAAAACCCCAACCGCATCCAGAGGCTGCTGGCAAACCTGGCCACTCTGTGCTCTGGAGAGAACTGTTACATTAATTATCCTGAGATGTTAGCAAGTCTTCCCTGGGGCAGGGAGGGTGAGGTCTTCATCGTTACTCTCCTGGATGTCTCCAGGGAGAGGATGCTCTCGATCTTTACTCTCCTGGAATGGAAATACTTCTGAACAAATTGACTGATGATGCCTAACGTGGAGAAATGTGAGAGATTCATGGAGAATTAGCTCCCAACAGGATTGAAGAATAAATGAATGCAAAGTACTAAGCGTAGTGTTTGCTACAAAGTAATCACATCATAGATTCAGATGGCAATAATATTGACAATTATGATGATGAGGCAACACAGTGCGGGAAAAATGGCATCTTTCCTTTAAACCTGGCACACAATTCCTTTGAGAAAGGGAGCTGTATTTGTTGGGGAAAACGTGCTGATAAGTGCTTGCAGTTGCAGTAACATGTGAGCACCCCAGGGTTTGCGTATTTGCTGACACCAGGATGAATGGAAGGGAGTGGAACTGCTCTCTTTAAGACTGGAAAGGAATTTGTTGTTCTAAAGCAGTGTTTCTCAAAGAGCGGTCACAAGACCAGCATCAGTATTACCTGGGAGCTTAATAGAAATGCAGAATGTCAGGTCCCACCTCAGATCTACTAGATCAGAAACTCCAGGGTGGGCCCAGCAATCTGTGTTTCTAACAAGCCCCCAGTTGATCCTGAGGCAGAACTACTTAGTCCTGGAGAGGCTAGATGGAAGCGGGGGTGGGAATTTGTGAGCCTGGACTCTTTATGGAAGAACATGAGGAATCCTCAGCGGTAGACCTAAAATGACTAAGAAAATATTAATATGGATTTTTAAAAATTAATTATTTATTTTTAAATTTATTTTATTTTTGGTTGCATTGGGTCTTTGTTGCTGCATGCGGGCTTTCTCTAGTTGCGGTGCGCGGGCTTCTCTTGTTGTGGAGCATGGGCTCTAGGCGTGCAGGCTTCATCAGTTGTGGCACGTGGTCTCAGTAGTTGTGACTCCTGGACTCTAGAGCGCAGGCTCAGTAGTTGTGGCTCACGGGCTCTAGAGCGCAGGCTCAGTAGTTGTGGCACACGGGCTTAGCTGCTCTGCGGCATGTGGGATCTTCCCGGACGAGGGCTTGAACCCGTGTCCTCTGCATTGGCAGGCGGATTCTTAACCACTGCGCCACCAGGGAAGTCTGCATTTTGTTTTAATTTTCATGTATTTATTAATGAAGTTGACATTTCTGTATTTGAGAGGAGATAATGTATATCTTTAATCACTGTTTTATTTATCATTTCCTGCTTACCTTCTAATCTAATCTAATCTAATCTGTTCTAATCTCCGGTGGATAATGTGCCTGGTAAAAAGTTCCTGGATTTACAAAGTACAAGGGAGAAGATCCTAAATGAGGAGTGGTTCTAGCAGTTACCGTCATCTTTACTCACGCAGGGAAAATAAACTGTGCAGGTGACAGCTGACAGGTGCCCTTGGACAGCTGTCATTACCCGGGGAGGGGACACTGATGCAAGCATGGGCATATGTAGCTCCTGACGCACACAGTGATTTTGCAACTGGATGTAAGAATCAGCGCTTCAGAAACAATATTATCTACGTGGGAAAGTCATTAAAATTTTTTTTAATCTAGTTTGTAAGAATTGTCTGAGAAAATGTGAGGTCTTCATCCTCCAGTAAGCTCAGCACTAAATCAAAAGCCTTGACAGGCATGAAAGGGAGAAGGGGTGCGCCCCACATTGCTTACGGTGAGGAAACACAAGTGGTACCCGTGGTGCCTGCCTAGCACCTCATTGCTGCCTCACAACCTGGTCCTTCTCACATGCACATTTTCACTTGTTTTTCCTCCCCTTCTTCACTTAGCCCATATGCTCTGGGGAAAGCTGACTCCCACCTTCAACTATAGAGATGGCCTCCGTCTAAATCCCATGGACGATTCCATTTCCTTCGACAAAGTCTTTGACATACAAAGGGTAGCCATGACCTAAGGGGTCTGATCAAGGGCAACCCTGGTCTGTTGCTATGCACATTGGGCTACCCGTGACCTCTCGCCCTGAGGGAGAAAGTGCGCAGCTGGTTTGCTACCAGCAAATACCCATCAGCCCTGTGCGGAGGGGAATTAGACTTCCAATCCAGTTAAATGATGCTGAAGGTCTAACATAGATGGAGGGAAACTGTCTTCGATGACATTGTTAAGCCACTGGCTCAACGAACCCTGAAGCCCGTTATACCTCTGATTTCCAGGTACCTAAGCTGAACATTCTCTCTGTTATTTAAGCAAGAAGTGAAAAGGAAAAGAGCTGGTAACTGTTCCCATCGCACTTTTAAAGCTGTCCGTTTAGGTTCTGAGCTTCTATCAGGCTAGTTACACTGTAGTCAGATTTTAAAATTTAAATCAGATCATGTCACTCCCCTGCTCTTAATCCTGTAGTGGCTTCTGTCACACATTACTAACAATGACAATAATAATAATAATAATGATGATGAATCATCTAGCACCCTCCCTGGCCACATGCCATCTGGCCCCTTGTTGCCTCAGCCCCTCCCTCGGGGGCTCCAGCTGCTACAGCTCTTGTCTCAGGGCTGCTGCACTTACTATTCCTCTGTCTGGAATGCCTTTGCCCAAGGTCTTCACATGTAAGTCTCTGACTTCATTCATTTACCAGTTCAACGATCAGTCATCAGAAGGGGCTTCGATGACCCCCTTATCTAAAGCAGTACCTACCCCCTTCACACTGTCCCTTACTCTGCTCTATTTTTATTCTTGGTACTTATCCCTTCCTGAATTTATATCACTTGCTCTTTAAATCTGTCAATCTCACCAGAATGTAAGTTCCATAAGGGTAAGACTTTACTTTATTCACAACTGTGTCTCCAGCACCTAGAACATTTCCTGGCATACAGTAAACAGTCAATAAATTTTTATTGAAGAGAAGATAAAGAAGAAAATAAAAGTCTCTAAGAGTGATCTTCCTGGGCTTCCCTGGTGGTGCAGTGGTTGAGAATCCACCTGCCAATGCAGGGGACACGGGTTCGAGCCCTGGTCTGGGAAGATCCCACATGCCGCGGAGCAACTAGGCCCGTGAGCCACAACTACTGAGCCTGCGCGTCTGGAGCCTGTGCTCCGCAACAAGAGAGGCCGCGACAGTGAGAGGCCCCTGCACCGCGATGAAGAGTGGCCCCCGCTTGCCGCAACTAGAGAAAGCCCTCGCACAGAAACGAAGACCCAACACAGCCAAAAGTAAATAAATAAATAAAAATTAAAAAAAAAAAAAGTAATCTTCCTTAAGAAGAGCCATCAATGTCCAGTTGTTGGCTATTTTTATCTTAGTAATGGGGTACACACTGCTGGTCAGGTGACCCAAGAACATTCCCTACCCACTTCTTCCTGGATGCTTTCCACTATCCTGCTGGCAAATTTTATTATTTATTTATTTATTTATTTTTGGCTGCGTCGGGTCTTAGTTGAAGCATGTGGGATCTTTCATTGCAGTGCGCTGGCTTCTCTGTAGTTGTGGCCCGTGGGCTTAGTTGCCCCGCGGCAGGTGGGATCTCAGTTCCCCGACCAGGGATCGAACCCGCGTCCCCTGCCCTGGAAGGCGGATTCTTAACCACTGGACCACCAGGGAAGTCCCAAGCCTGCAAATTTTAAATACTTGTTTTTCTTAGTCTTCACTGCTGCTATGGGCTTGCCAATATAACAGTTCTGGCTGATGAGACGTAAGTGGGAGTCTGGAGTGTGTTTCTGGGAGTGCTTTTGATTGCCTGGCAAAAGGAACAAGCAAGGCAGACTGTCTTTCCTCCTTATTTCAGCTCAGAAGCCAGGTTGATCGTGGTGATGAAGCAGTGATCTTGTGACCAAAAGACTACAGGACTAAGAGAAAAGTCATCAGACGACTGAGCTATTCAAACAATACCAATAATGAGAAAACTCCACTTGTTGACTGAGTTTTCTATTACTTATAGTGCAACAAATCATAACAGAGTGGTGACCAAAAAAAAGTACAATATTAAATATTTATTGAGCATCATAAGTGCACAACGCTGTGGTGAGTGGCAATGTGGCTACAATGACAAACAACTCACTGTTCCTGGTCCCCAAAGATTCCAACCTAATGTGGAGACATACCCTAATAAGGTGGAATGGGATCACTGCTAAAGTCCCCACCTGACTGTGAGATTTGTGAAGTCACTACCCAGTGCCCACCACCTTGCCTGATGTATACAGGTGTGAAATAAACGTACTGAGTGAATGGATGTGAGATGAACTCCCCTTGGGTGCATCGGGGAAGACTTCAAAGTCTTGAGTGGCAACTTAAAGTATGGGTAGGATTTCAACAGGGAGAAATGGTGGGAGAAAGGTAAACAGGCAACTTAGGCAGAAAGAACACAGGCTCAAAGGCCTCATGGAAGGAACTCATAACATACATAAGAGAATGGAGATTGCCCTTTTTTTTCTAGGTAAAAAATAGGCATTTTTTCTAGGTAAAAAAATGTATGCTACCGCTTCTAACTTAAGAAAGGGTGATAGGTAAATATTTATGTCTTCATAAGATTCTAAAAATGAACTTAAGCAGATACACACTAGTGAAAAATATTTATTTTGCAAACAGAATACAGTAAAAACAATGTTCTTGTTTACTCTGACAAGTGATACCTTGCAAATGGGAGGTACATAAATTTGCATATCCTCATCAGCAACCAGATGCAATTTTTTTTTAAATTAATTAATTTATTTATTTTTGGCTGTGTTGGGTCTTCGTTTCTGTGCGAGGGCTTTCTCCAGTTGCGGCGAGCGGGGGCCACTCCTCATCGCGGTGCAGGGGCCTCTCACTGTCGCGGCCTCTCTTGTTGCGGAGCACAGGCTCCAGACGCGCAGGCTCAGTAGTTGTGGCTCACGGGCCTAGTTGCTCCGCGACATGTGGGATCTTCCCAGACCAGGGCTCGAACCCGTGTCCCCTGCATTGGCAGGCAGACTCTCAAGCACTGCGCCACCAGGGAAGCCCCCAGGTGCAATTTTTAAAGACTGATGCGTACAAAGCTCTTTAACGTTTTTAGAGCTTAGTCTGTGAAGTGAAAATAAAAACATTATCAAGAGCTCAAAGATGTGTTTTGTGTATGCAAAACAGCTCTGAATGGAAATTGTTTCAAGAGAACAAACCTCTGAGTTTTATGGGGATGAGAATCAGGGGGCCGGGAGGAAGGGATAAGGTCTCTCCCAGAGCTTACCGTATCTCCTGCGATGTGCAATTGAAACAGGAGGGAAGGGGGCAGGCACAACCTTTAAAAGAATGACATAGCTGTTGAGGACACAAGAAAAACTGGTTAGAACCAACTAGGCCCTAGATGGCAGAAGACTGAACTTCCAATAGACCTTGATCCTCATTATACGCTCATTGCAATACATCAGCTAAATGACACACCCGTGGGCACCATGACAGTTCTGAGTCTGACCATAAAAGGCCAAAAAGTGGGCAGTGACCCAATTCATGGAAATGTCTGCCCCGTCTCCAAAATAGTTGGAAGAATCCTCCCACTCATTAGCCTGTGAAATTACCCAGCCTATATTTCGGGGCATCTCACCTTCTGAAACGGCCCGCACTCTGTCTGTGGAGGGTGTATCTCTCTCAATAAATCCACTTCTTACCTATCATCTTGCCACTCACTGAATTCTTTCTGTGATGAGACATAAAGAACCTGAGCTCCATTAAGTCCTGAGACCAGGTGTGTGATCTCAATATAAAAGACAGTGGGTTCAAGTCCCAATCTGAGTTATGTGGTTTCACAATCACCTTCATTTGAGGTAGGTATTATTACCTCAAACTATGGTTGTCGGCAACTCAAGGTCAAGGTAAGACTGGCTCAAGGTTTTCCTCAGCTTCAGTGGAAGTCCAATGTTCTAAAACTTCTATTTCCTGAGGGGCATCCATTTCAAAGTAACCTCTCACTCAGCCTCCACTGAAAACTTTTACTTGGCTGTCTATCCTGAGATTTTTTTCCCCCATGTCTCCCCTGGTAGATATCCATGTGAGAAAACCATGGAAATTTGCTACTAAATTTAATTCACACACACACAAACGGAAGATGTTATCCTCCCCTCGCCCACCACCCAGTCACGGCACTCGTTGGAGTGACCTGTACAGTGAGTCCAGAGACTCAACATTAAGAAGTTATGCAGGAGAGAAACCAACCAAGGAGACTGGGAAAGAGGAAGAAGCAAGGTAGGAGGAAAGCAAGGAAACGGGGGGGTCTCGGAAGTAAAGGGGGAAGAGCCCCGGCGAGGAGCTGTGTTGAAGGCCATGTTCAACTGCACTGAATTCTGCAGAGCATTCAGAAGAGTCGAGGGTGGAGAAGTGACCAGTGAGTGTGGTGAACTGACAAGAAGCATCAGAGTGGAACCAGAAGTCCAAGTGGGATGGATCGACGACCAGGCAGGGAGAGAAAATGGAGACAGCATGGGAGGCAGATGTTTCAAGAAGTTTCGCTGAGAATGGGGAGATGGAGGGAGATGTGGGATAAAGGGAACATTTTTTGAAAACTATATTTAGGGACTTCCCTGGCGGTCCAGTGGTTAAGACTCCGGACTCCCAATGCAGGGGGCCCGGGTTCCATCCCTGGTCAGGGAACTAGATCCCGCATGCTGCAACTAAGACCCGGCGCAGCCAAATAAATAAAAATATATTAAAAAAAAAAAGAAAACTATATTTATATTCAGATGGGAATGGCTCAAAAGTGAGGGAGAAATAGACAAAGCAAGAGAGAGAAAGAGGGAAGAGAGAAAGGATAATTACAAGGGCTGAGTTGTTGAGTGGGAAGGAGAAGTTTGCCTTTGATGGGAGCAAATATACTTCGAAAGAGCAGGAATGAAGAGAAGGGAGCAGATGCCGGGGGCTGGTGATTTGGGGTGGGAGGGTGAGGGAGCTCCCGCCTCAGTTCTCCCCAAACACACACCCTGTGACAGCAGAGGCGTATCCTTCTGAGCTGTTGTTCAAGAAAATCCTTTTGGGTGAGTTTCCTCCCCTTCTCTTGTGGAAGATAAGGCTGGGAAGTGCAAAATCACAAAAAGTCGGTGTAAATGCTGTGTCTCCATCTGCTGGCTGGCAGTTGTCTTCCCACGGAGACCAGGAGACAGAAGCCCTGTCCTTCCTGATGACTGTATTTCGAAGGAATGGCATTCAAGTCCTTGAGAAAGGCACTGCTGGGTTGTAAGAGATACAAATACATCTCACGGGGTCAGAGAAAGAATTCACAGCTGTAAGCCCTTTTTAGTAAATGCCCTAAGAAACAGCAGTCGGGGGCCCATGTCAGGTGTTGGCTATAACAAACAGTAAATTCTTTGGGCAGCATTGAGCTTTCTCAGGCAGGCACTTAAGGGGGGTTGGGGTCATCTTAGGGATGAGGCCTTGAGCTGTCAGAAACTGTTAGTGTTGGGACTTCCCTGGTGGCGCAGTGGTTAAGAATCCACCTGCCAATGCAGGGGACATGGGTTCGAGCCCTGGTCCGGGAAGATCCCACATGCCGCGGAGCAACTAAGCCCGTGAGCCACAACTACTGAGCCTGCGCTCTAAAGCCCACGAGCCACAACTACAGAGCCCGAGTGCCACAACTACTGAAGCCCGCACGCCGAGCCTGTGCTGCACAACAAGAGAAGCCACCGCAATGAGAAGCCTGCCCCCGCTCGCCACAATTAGAGAAAGCCTGCGCGCAGCAACGAAGACCCAACGCAGCCAAAAAAAAAAAAAAGATAGTTGTTTAAAAAAAGAAAAAAGAAGCTGTTAGTGTTTGTACAAGTCTTTTGATGTGGCGGGAGGGTGGTGGGCAAAATCATTTGTGCTGAGGGTCTGTAGTTTTTCTAGGCCAAGGCTGAGGCCTAGTTGAGAAGAAAGCTCAGAGGGGCACGGCTAGAGTTCGGTCAGGGAGAGAATCATCACTCTCCACCCACCAGGGTCACATCATCCTTTATCATTTAACTAAATGAAGAAAACTTGCATGCTGTTTTCTTGCCTTATTCCAGCCAAGCTGAATTCTCTCTTCGGAACTCATAGCATCTATTGTAGTACTTCTCATATAGAAAGTTATCATGTTGTACCTCTTGGCAAATTTTATTATCTTATTTCATCATGTACCTGCTCATGTTTGTCTTGGCTACCCGACTACATCACAATTTCCTATAGGAACATCGGGCTAATGTTGCCAACATCTTTTTACAGTATAGATTCTGTGTAGCACTTGGTCATTACAAAACAGGAGGGAAGGGGGCAGGGCACAACCTTTAAAAGAATGACATAGTCATAGGACATGACAAAAATTGGTGAGAACCAACTAGGTCCAACTAGGCAGAAGATTCAACTTCCAGTGGACCTTGAGCTTCATACGCTCACTGTAATACATTAGCAATCTAAATGACACACCCACCAGCTCCATGACAGTTCTGAGGCCAACCATAAAAGGTTGAAAAGTGGGCAGTGGCCCAGTTCCTGGAAAACCCCACCCCTTCCCCCAAATAGTTGGAACAATCCTCCCACTCATTAGCCTATGAAATTACCCAGCCCGTATTTCGGGCGCTCTCGCCTTCTGAGATGGCCCACACTCTGTTTGTGGAGGCTGTATCTCTCTGAATAAATCAACTTCTTACGCATCACTTTGCCACTCACTGAACTCTTTCTGTGATGAGACATAAAGAACCTGAGCTTCATTAAGTCCTGAGACCAGGTGTGTGATCTCAATTAAAAGACCGTGGGTTCAAGTCCCAATTTGGGTTTTGGCTGGGTTCCAGTCCTGGCCCATGGGTTCAAGTCCTAATATGAGGTCCACGGTTTCAATTAGACTCAATCCAGGTCACAGGGCACCCATGTACCTTTATTCATTCCAAAAAATTGTAATGGTGGCCACCTTATGCATATTGTTTTCCACATACTACAGAGCTGAAATACACATTGACCTTGAAGCTTTAAAAATTTAACCCTTCAGAACCTGGTCTGTAAGACAATATTAGGTATGTGTCAGCATATATACAACTTAAAGTTTGTTATTTAAGAATCCCTCAAAGGTGAACAACCACAGGCTCATTCTTAGGATATATTAAGGAGTCATAACACATCCACTAGGATAGCTATAATCAAAAAGTCAGATAATAACAAGTGTTGCTGAGGATGTGAAGAAATTGGAATCCTTATACACTGCTGGCGGAAATGGAACTCCTAGGTATGTAGTCAACAGAAATGAAAACATATGTCCATACAAAAACTTTTACATGAATGCTCATAGTATTATTCATAATAGCCAAATGGTGTAAACAACTGAAGTGTTCATCAACTGCTGAATGGATAAACAAAATGTGGTAAATCCATACAATGGAGTATTATTCAGACATAAAAAGGAATGACGTACTGTTACCCGAAAACTGGGTTCACCTCTTGGTGGGTGTAGAGGCAAAAGACACAATCAAGCCAAAGACTGGGAGAAGAAAGGGTTTATTATGACTTGCAGTGAATACGGAGAACACTGCGAGTGTTTCCTAAAGCAGTGTCTCTCCAAACAACAAAATTAGGGAAGTCCTGTGCCATGGGTACATGCATATTCATGAAGGGGCTTGGGCAGTAGGCAGAGTCCAAACTTTAGCTGATTGAAGTCGAGGGTCAGAAAAGGTCACCATCATCATCCCTTAGATTCCACTTGATCTGGTGGTTGGGCACCGCAGGCGGGATTTAAATTCTGCAAAACAGCTCAAGGCAGTGTTTTAGGCTAGTCTTTACCATTGAAATAGAACTGGGAGTCTTTACAACTGATTTGTTATCTTTGCTGTTGTTGCTTCTCCTGCCTGATAAGTTTGTCCTTTTATTCTCTTAAGTTCATTATTACTGAGACCGGTTCAAGGACAAGCATTGTGTCCAGGCTTAGATCACAAAATGCTTATGTCAAGAAAGCCATGCCTGGTTCACTTTCTCTGTGGACCCCCTAACCCTCTCTGTTTACGGTATTGAGAGGAACCTTGAAGACATTATGCTAAATGAAAGAAGCCAGACATAAAAGGCTATATAATCTATAATTGCATTTTATGAGGTGTCCAGAATAGGCAAATTCCTAGACACTAAGTTGATTAGTGTTTGATGGGGTTGGGAGGCTTGCAGGGATAACTAAAGGGTATTGGTGGGTGGGTTTCTTCGGGTGGTGCAAATGTTCCAAAACGGTGCTGACAAACCCAAGTTCGCGGGCCTGACGCACAGTAAGGCCGGGCAAACTGAAAACGTCAGAGTCTGGAGCAGAGAAAGGCTAACTGCAGGGGCCAGCCGAGAAGAACCGGTGGCCCGTGCTCAAAAGACCTGAACTCCCTGGATGGTTTCCAGGGGAGAGTTTTTACAGCCGAAATTTGGGGTGAGCGACGAAGGGTGTGTGACTTATCTGATTGGTTGGTGGAGGTCACAGGGCGGAGCTCCAGGAATCCTGGGCTCAGCCTGAAGTTACCATCCTCCACCTGGTTGGGGGCCTTAGTTCCTACAGGATTCTGAGCTCAGAGATAGATTATGTGTTTCCCTTGAGGAGGAACTAGGAGTTTGCTTTGTAGAAGCACTATTGTTTGACTGCTTTCCCTTTGTTTCTGCCTTCCCTCACTTCCCTGAGTAGTAGCTGTTTGAATCTGCCCTTTGCAACTCAGGGAAGGCCTAGGAGACCAAAGCCTTTTTCTTCAAACAAAAAACAAGGAGCACAAGGTTTTGGTACCCAGGATCCTCCAGCCCCGCGGGTCCTGCTTAGTGTCAACGGTAATGATAATTGGACATACCTGTGAATATACTAAACACCATTGAATGGTACACTATAAATAGCTGAATTATTTGGCATGTGAGTTTTATAAAGCTGTTCAGAAAAAGAGAAAGTCATGTGACTAATTATTTCAATTACCAAGAGATGAAAGGCCCAAATGTTATTCGGAACCCCTGTGGCCAACAAATTAGCAGAGATTACGGGCCGGCTTCCGCCTTCAAGCGTAAAGTATCGAAACGGAGCTGCGGAGTGGCTGGTGAAGCGGCGGACGTTTGGGGCCTAAGGAGAGACCCTAGGCCGGCCTCTGGGTCCCGCGCACCCGGCGGCTGAGCTCGGGGCGCCTCGGGTGACTGCTCGCCCCTCCTCCGGCCTGAGTCACGGCGCCCTGAGTCCCCACGCCGAGAGGATGCGGCGGTGAGCGCTGCCGGACGCCGGGCGCAGCGTGGGCTCCGGGCCGCCAGCGCCGCCGCTCGGGACGCCAGGCCGCAGGCGCGCTCTCCCGGCCGGGCCTCGCAGGCCGGCTGCCGGGCCCGCCTCCGCGGCTCCCCGACCTCCTCGGCCGGCGGCACGCGGAGCGGCGGAGGAGTCCGAGCCGGAGCCGGAGCCGCGCGCCCCGCCCGCCCGCGCCGCCCTCCCTCCCTCCCTCCCTCCCTCCCTCCCTCCGTCCATGGCGTTTATCCGGAGGAAGCCGCGCGAGCAGCAGCTGCAGCTCTACTCCAAGGAGAGGTGAGCGCCCGGCCCCGGGGAGGGGCCGAGCCGCGGGCAGAGGCCGGGCCCGCTGGGGGCCCGAGGCCGCGGGGGCAGGAGCGGGAGCCGGACCGGGGCCCACCCCGCGGCGGAGCCGAGCGCAGGCGGAGCCGGGCCGGCCACGCGGGACCCGCCGCCGCGGCGCGGCTCACCCGGAAGGGGCCGCGCGCGGGTGAGGGGGGGGGCGTGGGGTGTAAGTGGGCTTGGCGGACCCCGGACGCCCACCCCCAGGCCCCCGGCGCCGGGTCCCAGCGCTCGGCCCCCTGCGGCCGGCTTGTACTCTCGGGCGGCACCGCGCGGCTCGGGGACCCCCCGCCTGCGGGGTAGACGTAGGTGCCCCCCATCACCGCGCCTTGTTACCGCCGACTTCAGCCCTGAAGCAAATGCCTGGGCAGATCCCTGCCCTCCTGGGCTGGGAGAGAGCCTCTGAGGGAGGCCTGATACTGAGAAAAGCCCAGTTCCAACCCGCCAGACGTTGTCTGCCGAGCAGTGGACCTTGTTGTAAGTGCACGTGAAGGCTCTGAACTCCTGAGCGCTGAGGCACGACAGTCATGATCACCGGCATCCCGGTGAGGATTTGGGGTCCCACGAGCAAAGGCTGCAATGGCCTCGAAGCAGTTATGGTTCAAGAGTTTCTGATCCTCAGCCTCCAAGGGGGTCCCGTATGAGAAAGCTCGCTTCTTCTAAGTAGACGTCCAGTGCATTTCTAGTGAAACAGCTTGCTGGTCCTTGGGTCTGTGCTCCCAGGTGCCAAAAGGAGCTGGGAATGTCATTTTACAGAGTATTTTGGATGTGGGAGCCAGTTCCTCGGAATGCTGCTAGCCCGTCCTGATGTTGTGTGATCAGTGGGGACCAACGAAGCAGATTGTACATGAGATACAAGGGCTTTAAGGCTTGTGCGATCTTGCAGCGCCCACACTTCTTTGTATGGGGATTGACTGGACCCCGGTGCAAACATTCATACCTTTTTCTCATCTCTAATGTTGGCCTCTGCCAGGATATCCATAGCCTGAAATTTCATTTTCCACTGTAGAGAAGAAGATATACCAAAAAAACGTATCTTGGATAGGGCTTCTAAGAACGATTTTGGTAGCGTGATTAGGCTTTATCCACAGACAGGCTTGTTTATTGAGTAATGATAACTGGATCCTGAATAAAGTAACTCACCCTTGTAAGAGGCTGTTGGGACTTCATTTGTAATGCTTGTTTCATGTGGAAAGAGCATGAATAGTTTCTTTGTTCAGTACCAACAACATTAAGACTTGGTGTTCTGTATTAAATAGATGAATGTTCAAATTTACATTGTAAGAACTTTGAAACACTTGAATTGCCATCATGTTCTATGATCTAAGAGTCATTTGTAACAATTCTATGGCTTTTTGATATACAGGGAATCTTGCTTTCTTTAGACCTGCCAGTTATTTCTACGACAGTAATTTGTGTTAGCTTGTACAGCTCTGCCGCGTCACACAGATCTTAAAGTCTGCACTGGCATTTCTGTGTATAAGCTGCTTTGTTGGTATCCATTGATCGGGCAGTGTGACAGGCTAGCAGCACTCAGGGATGACTGTAGCTCTCACAACAAAATAATTGTTCATCAGTCAGGAGGCAGCAACTGTTCTTAAGCATCGGTAATCTGAAAAAGTCAGTGCCACATATTTTTTTTTTTTTTTTTTAATTTTATTTATTTATTTATTTATTTATGGCTGTGTTGGGTCTTCGTTTCTGTGCGAGGGCTTTCTCTAGTTCCGGCAAGTGGGGACCACTCTTCATCGCGGTGCGCGGGCCTCTCACTATCGCGGCCTCTCTTGTTGCGGAGCACAGGCTCCAGACGCGCAGGCTCAGCAATTGTGGCTCACGGGCCTAGTCGCTCCGCGGCACGTGGGATCTTCCCAGACCAGGGCTCGAACCCGTGTCCCCTGCACCGGCAGGCAGACCCTCAACCACTGCGCCACCAGGAAAGCCCAGTGCCACATATTTTTATTTGAATCCTACTTCCTGACTGCCCCAATTCTCTAATGCCCTGCCCCGTGGCTTTGCAACCTTGGGTTGTTGGGTACACTAACCAGGATGGTGTCCCTAGAATAGCAGTTTAAATGACAGGAATATGTCTCACAATCAAGCAGTCTCTTTCTAAATCTTAGAATTCTTTCTGAAAGACAAGAGTATTTTATTTTTTTAATATTTATTTGGTTTTTTTTTTTTTTTTTGGCTGCATTGGGTCTTAGTTGCAGCACATGGGATCTTTCGATGCAGTGGGCCCTTTGTTGCAGCGCGCGGGCTTCTCTCTAGTTGTGGCGCGTGGGCTCCGGAGCGCGTGAGCTCTGTAGTTAAGGCGCATGGGCTCTCTTGTGGTGCAAGGGCTCAATAGCGCCGCAGCATGTGGGATCATAGTTCTCTGATCAGGGATCGAATCCGCGTCCCCTGCATTGCAAGACGGACTCTTAACCACTGGACCACCAGGGAAGTCCCAAGATAAGAGTATTTTAAACCAACTTTATTGAGCCCCAAGTTTATCGTGGCTGCACAGGTTTTTTCCCCTAGCTTATCTCTTTGTGGCAATAAACACCATTTAGCAAAATGATGGACAGAGATCATTGACTCCGGCATACCCAAGAGAACTGTTACTTTCCTTGGAACTGTTTCAGAGGTCACCATGAAAGCCTCACCTCTTTGGAGTTGCAGTTTCATTGGTCCCTGTCACGCTGCTTTAGAGATTTGAGATTTCTACTGCTACTCAATAATGACCCAGAAAGGAGAAACTTGAAGTCAGCACCAACTTCATACTAAGAGAAGTAAATGCTGATATATTTAGAATAAGTGATATTTCTACAAAAGTAGAAGCAGAGAGGCTGTTGGGAGATTCTTAGATTGGTGGCTTAGACCAAGGTGGTGGCAGAAGAAATGGAGAAAAATGGATGGATTTTATTTTTATTTTTATTTGTTTATTTATTTTTGGCTGTGTTGGGTCTTCTTTGCTGCACGCGGGCTTTCTCTAGTTGCAGCGAGCGGGGGCTACTCTTCGTTGTGGTGCGCGGGCTTCTCACTGCGGTGGCTTCTCTTGTTGCGGAGCACGGGCTCTAGGCGCGCGGGCTTCAGTAGTTGTGGCTTGCGGGCTCTAGAGCGCAGGCTCAGTAATTGTGGCGCATGGGCTTAGTTGCTCCGCGGCATGTGGGATCTTCCTGGACCAGGGCTCGAACCCGTGCCCCCTGCATTGGCAGGCGGGTTCTTAACCACTGCGCCAGCAGGGAAGCCCATGTGGATGGATTTTAGGTGTTTTTAGGAAGTAACATTGATAGGTCTTGGAGGAGTGGGCTGCATGTAGAAGGTAATAGAGGAAGAATCCCAGCTTAGAGTTCTCAGATAAAATACAGGATGCCCAGTTAAACTTGAATTTCAGATGAACAGTGAGTAACCTTTTATATAAGTATGTCCCATGTGATATTTGGTACATACTTATACTAAAAAAATGTTTGTAATTTATCTGAAATTCCAATTTAACTAGGTGTCCTGTGTTTTTACTTGCTAAACATAGCAGTCCTACTCTCAGGTTTCTGATTTAAACAACTATACAGTGGTATCATTTATTGGTGATGCTATAAAGAAATGCTTTGGGTAGTTTTCAGTATTAGAAAACAAGAGGTACTTGGCTATTTAGATTAAGTACACTGTTATCCTGCTTAAAACTTAGATGGAAAGAACCATATTGATCTTACTCGTGTTCTAAAATGTCCATTGCAGGTGTTAAGATAAATGCAAAAAAATCTAAAAAGACAATTCACATAGCTTCCCTTGGAATTGTTGGGAATGGCAGATGTGTACAGTGGGCTAGCATATGAGGATATTCTACAAACAGCTGCTATTTAAGATATTTCTATTTCAAGATTTAGGAGTAAGCTAATTGTATATTTTTTACCTTCACATCTAGGAGTGGTGTGGTGGAACCACAGCTGTTTTCTTTTTGGATGATCTAGAAATTGAGATAGTTGAGGCATGTCCCCACTGGAAGAGAGTCAGTTTTCTCTCTACAGTGTCACAGAACAAATTACTTAGCTGTGGCTTGTAAGCTGTCATTCCAGGATAAAACATGATGATTATGAGTTCTGTATTGGGCTCACATATTACATTAATCGTTTTACAGGCATTCCTTAGACTTCAACTTTGCTTCAAACATTCCATGTGTGGATAATTCTCTTGCTTATGCTGATATTAAATTTCTTGGCTGATATTAAATATCTTTTACTTAATAGGTTTATTTTGTCAATTGATTCTGTATTTGTTATACTGAAAATACTTGCTGAGATGGCAAAGTGATTTGTTAGACTCTGGTTTAATCTTTCGTTTTTAAGACTGGTCATCCTATTCCTTTAATACCTCTCTGGGATTTGCCAGGTGTCGAAAATGGAGATAAACTGCAGAATCAGCGCTCAGTTAGTCAGGACTGCTGATGGGCTGAGAGAAATCGACGTAAATCCTACTTCTTTACATCATAGTTATTTTTCTTACATAACAGAAAAACAGTGAAAGTGGACATAAATGTTGCTAATTTTTTGATTGACTTAGCATTTATACTGGCTTTCCCCAAAATCCGTTACTAGCCTATCACCTTATTCCCTTATTACTGTCTCAAATTAGCGTCTTCCAAAATGGCTACCATTTAAGAAGACACTGGAATCTCCCATAAATGGATTTTGAGTGTGTTTGCTGTATGGTTTTTCAAATGTGATATTAAATGGGAATGGGCATTTAAGGAATTCATCGCTTGGTTTTTTCCTAAATGCCACTGTGATTTCATCTTTTACTCATCAGATATTTAACATTTCCAACTCATAGATTTTGAAAATTTTCTTTTTGTTTTTTTTAAATTTTTTAACGTGTTCAGTGAATGGGGTCTGTATAACACTAATACTTTGAAATTTTGTATTATGACTTAGTATGTAGTCAGTCTTCACAAATGTTTGATGTGAGGTGGAAAATAGATGTATATTAATATTGGTACAGGATTCTGTATATATATCTATTATGATAAGCTTGTTGGTTGTTTAGATCTTGAATGAATTTTTTCTGATTGAGAGAGGGTTCATGATGCTAACTTCACCTTGTATTTCTATCAATTTCTGCTATAACTATTTTCAGGGTATGTTATTAAGTCTATTTAAGCTTAGAATTGATGTCTTCATAGCAGATTGAATCTTTCATCAATGGATAATGACCTCCTTATTCCTAGTAATGATTTTTTTTCCATTTTGTCTGATATTAATATATTAGTTTTCTTTTGGTTATTTGCATTATATATAATTTTTCATTCTTTTACTTCCACCTTTTCTTGTCCTTAGATTTTAGGCTTATTTCTTATAAACAGTTTGTAGTTGGACTTTTTATTAATTTGTTCTGATATTTCTTGTCTTGACAGATTAGTCCATTTACATTTGTTAATATTACCAATTTATTTGGAATCATTTTTACTTTTTTATTTTGTTCTTTAATTTTGTCTTATTTTTCCTTTGTTTGGATTAACTAAGATCCCCTTGTTCCCTTTCATTTTTCCTGAAGAGTGTGGAAGTTATATATTGTTTCTGTTTTTCTAGTGCTTACCCTCGAAATTTTGACATTTATATTTAACTTAAGGTCTGAGGCTAATCATTCTCCTTATCCTCCTTCCTAACAATATTGGAACCTTGGAACACTTAATTCCTGTTGGCGCATCTTAAATTATAGTCTGTTATTGTCTAGTATTTTCAATATATTTTAAGCCTACAAATTAGACATTATAATTATTTAGTTAATGCTTGTATAGTTTACATGCATATTTACCATTGTCTTGGCAATCCTTCTTGCATATAATATCTTCCCTACAGAATTTTCTGTTTCCTGAAGAATGTCCTTTAGAAGTTCCCCTGATGAGGGTCTGATAATAGTAAACTATGTTTGTTTTTGTCTGTCTGAACATGTCCCTGTATTGCCCTTGTTTTGAAAATCGGTTTTGCTGGATGTATACTTCTCTCAGCCTTTTGAAGATTCTGCAAACGAAGGCAAATGGCCAGGAATATGCATCAGGCTTTTGCTGGAGCAACATTGGTGGGGGAGACTCAACACAGGAGAGAGAGGTCAGTAACAGATGTGCTGTGCCCTCCTGGTGTGGCTCTTAGCTCCCTGGCAGGGTCAGGCTGCAGACTCCAGGAGAAGCCTGGACCCCATGGGGTGACCCAGGGCTGGGACGCAGCGGAGTTATGCTGTGATGGAACCTTGCTCGCCAGGCCCAGTGCAACATTTGTGGCTGTGGGTTGACCTGGTCCCTTCCCTGGCTTGATTGGGGGCTGTCTAAGCATTGCACTTGAGTCTGCATAATATGGCCGGGTAGGTTCACGTGTCTGTGTTCATGGTTAGCGAGCTGCCAACACTTCCTCTGGCATGATTAAGGTACTGGGGTCCAACCTTGTTTTTTTGTTTTGTTTTTTAATATTTATGTATTTATTTATTTATTTGGTTGTGCTGGGTCTTAGCTGCAACAGGCAGGCTCCTTAGTTGCGGCAGGTGGGCTCCTTAGTTGTGGCATGTGAACTCTTAGTTGCGGCATGCATGCGGGATCTAGTTCCCTGACCAAGGATCGAACCCGGGCCCCCTGCATTGGGAGCACGGAGTCTTATCCACTGCGCCACCAGGGAAGTCCCAGGGGTTCAATCTTGTTGACCCAGACTGTTGCCTTTAACACAGGTCAGGGCAGGTCTCTGTGGAGCTTAGTGGGCGGCCACCTTCCGTTCTGGGAGACCAGCCTGCAACAAACCCCTGTCATTCATCTCATTGCTATTTGTAAGGAATCTGCCTTTTCTCTGGCTGCTTTTTAAGATCTCTTCTTTGTAGTGTTTTGCTGTTTGTCTACATAGACATTTCCTTCTATTCATCTCTCCTGGATGGGGTTCCTAAAGCTGGAATAGTGTTGGAAAATTTGTAGCCAAGCCTTTAGCTCTTGGAATATTGCTTCTCCCCATTCTTTTAATATCTCAAAATGACTGTTTAATACTTATCTTGATTTTTTCTGTGCTGCATTGTGGCTTTTTTAAATCCATCTTACAGTTTACTAATTGTTTTCTTCTAGTTGCCTTTAAACTTATCCTTGTAATGATCAGATACAGAAAATAATTATCTGTAGCCTTTATAGGTTTCATTGAGTAGTTTGCTACTTGTACTGACCTCCATTTAGTAATCTTACTTCCTCACTTGATTTATTATTTTGGATTGTGGCCTTTTGTTCCTTGGGTTATTTTCGGGAATTCTTGGAGATCTGGGTTTAAAGTGTATTTTTCCAGAAAGTGTTTGCATGTATATCTGCCTGGGGCTGGGGGAGAGACCACAGTGGTTTGTTCTGAGTTTTATTGGGCTAAAAAGGTAGTGTGAATTCTAGCCCCAAATGTGTGTCAAGGCAGGCTTGTGGTTTCAGACGCTAAAGGAAACTTCTTTTGTCCCCAGCCCAGAGCCAAGGTCCTACCATATCCCTCTAGGGAAGGTAGGGTGGGTGGTTTTTTATTTCCACCCTCAAAGGGTGTTACTTTAGGGATCCTAGCTTTTTCTGCTCCCTCCCCCTCCCCCCATGACTGTCCCCTCCTGAATTCAGGCTCTGTTACTCAGAGTTGGGAAAAGACTGCTCCAGTGCCTGCTGACTTTTGTTTCTCTCTTCTAAGACTTTCCCTTACTTTTCCATCACCTCAGCCAAGCATTTGAAATTTTTAGCGATTTATCTAGCAGTTTTAGAGGATCTGTATCGAGATTGTTTCTTTGGACATCTAGTCTGCTGTGATGCCTGAAATGGAATTCCTGCTGATTTCTTTAAGCCCAGGTTTATTTAATTTATAAACCCATTGGTTAAGAAAGGACTTTTGAGGTAATCTAATCTATAGCTCCCTCCCCTCGCTTTGTAGCTGGAGGCCTGAGTAAGCAAAGTGGTTTGACTAAAAGTCCAAAAGCCAAGACATGGCTGCACTAAGCCTAGAGCAAATGTCCTCTGATCCAGCGCAGCCCCTTTTCTGCTACAGCATGCTGCTTCTGTTTTAAATTCTAGGCCAGTGCTTATTTTTATGGTATCTCTGAAACTTAGAATGATTCAGGAATGCGCCACGCCTGGTTTATGGCGACATTAGTACCTTGTTTCTAAATGTGGTCCATGGGCCATCCCATCAGCTCTGCCTGGGAACTTGTTAGAAAATACAGAATTTCAGGCTCCACTCAGATCTTCCACATCAGAATCTGCTTTTTTTTTTTTTTGTCTTCTTTTTTAATTTGATTTTTTTCTTTTATTTTGGCTGCACCACACAGCACGTGGGATCTTAGTTCACCGACCAGGGATCGAATCCACGCCCCCTGCATTGGGAGCACAGAGTCTTACCCACTGGGCCACCAGGGAAGTCCCCCAGAATCTGCATTTTAACAAGATCCCCAGATGCTTAAAGCTCGAGAAGCACTGTTGTAGATTACAGTAATTAAGCATTCATCTAGATTTCTTGTTGTCTGTTCCTTCAAACTGTCTTCCACCTTTATCTTCTTGATAGTGTAGAGAAGGCTCATGGAAGCATCCTCCCTGGGGCTGTGACCCTTGGTGAAGAAATTGAAAGACTTTGAGAGCATAGGTGATACTTTGACCATTTGTTCTCACAGGTTGTTGAGACTTGAAAATAGAAACGACTTGCTTTATGGATGGTGTCAGTGAAAGGGATTTCGATATCTGAACCATCTCGGCCCGGAAGTAACTGCATCTCACATAGTCAAAGGCGAATGTAATTTCCTAGGGTCTGATAGAGTTTTAAACTTACTCCCAAGGGAAGGGATCAGAAGGCCAGATGAAATAGTGAAATTGGTTACGCTGGGGGACAGCGGGCACGAAATGCTGCTCCGGGGGGGAAGGGCCAGTAATTTACATGAGAAAACAATTGGTTCAGGGACTAGAAATAATATTTAATCACTCAGGTGTCTCTATGCAAAAATGCATAGAACATGGATAATAAAATGAGTCAAGTTTTATTACAAAAGGGGATTAATATGTGTTTAGGTGTCACTGAAGCTTGATGGGATGGGACTCAAGATCAGAATCGAGCGCTAAAAAGCTGTAGACCTATTCAAAAAGGGGAGACCCATTAGGAGGTGAGGCAGTGGGCTCTGAAGGCCAAGAAGATCTGTGTCTGCAGGGGGGAGTCCATGAACCACACGGAAAAACCCAGAGGACTTATTGGAAAGAGGAACAGAGATAACATAGTTGTGTTCATTTGTTACAGGCCACCTAAGTGGGTGGAAAAAAATGGTGGATGTGTACCTGATGGAGATTGAAAACAGGAAGTGGCAACACAGAAAATGAGAGACCTTACCTAGCCAAAGCTTGATGAGATCTAATTCCCGTTCCTTGCCTTCCCTTGTTGAAGTTTTAAATTATTTTAAGGCAGAGAACTTGAGAACTTTTCAAAATTCTAAATATTAAAGAGTAATTAACCAAGTAGCAATGACAGAAACCATCAGAAAAGGCAGTCTATCAAGTTATTTATTGTTGAAGCCCAGGGGGATTAAGAAGGATTCTGACATGCATAGAAACTAAATTTTTCAGAAGGTAGATATTGTAAGTTTCAAGGAAGGGGAAAAAAACAGGATCATTACTGGACAGTTCTGAAAAGGATATTGACCTAGGAAGTTTGTCAAACTGTCAGAAATATAATTCAGAACGTCCAGTCCAAATGGTCTTTGGTGAAGAGTTACAAAAAATCAGACAAGCAAATAAACATAGAATGGTGGTACATGTAGTGTTCCTCCAAGCTTATAATTTAAAAAAATATATAAATAAAGCAAGAAGGGCAACAACCAAGGACAGATTAAGAGGATGTCACAGTGCTATAAGTTAGCATCAAGAAAGTTAAAGCCCCAGAGGAGTGCTGGCTTTAAACGATGCTACAGATTAAAATATATATATATATTTTTTAAGTCTCCTGAAGTTGTGTGTAAAACTAGGCTCCTGCCTAGGCCCAGCCCAGCAGTGTAAAATATTACTCATGACAGAGGAAGTGGCTCTTATTTTGTATTCTATTAATAATACCATCAGACTGAAAGTGACAGGCTAGACTTTCAGAAGATGGGTAAAGATGCAGAGGGCACCCATGTGCCTAGGTCTCCTGGTGTAAACTCCTGGGAGAGTTTGAGTTTGGAAGCACAGCATATTTCCATGATGTAGGAACTTGGAAAGGTGCAGAAAGAGCATATGTGCATAAGTAGGTTTAGTGCTAATTCTAGATCAGACAGATTTTTATAAACGGCTGGAAGAGGAAGTTGTCATCCGTCTCCAGCTTGAATTCAGTATGAAGTCATCTCATGCTAATCTGATCTTTTTTGACAGAGTTCTGACTGGTAGGTCAGGAAAATGCAGTAGATTTAGTTCAGCTGAACTCTGGCAGAGAATAAGGTTTGGTTTTGTGATGTCTTACTAGCAGAATTGAGAAAGGAGAAATTGATGTTCGTATAGTTAGGTAAGGTTTGTTTGACTATTCAGAGGTTGCTGTCAAATGTATTCTTGGGGGCACATTTCTAACAGTGGGTCACAGGACAGTGTTCTTGTCTCTTAAACATTTTCTTAATTCATTCCTTGTTTCAGAGGCCATTTTAAGAAGCTTACCAAAAATGCCCAGTTTCGTTCAACCAGCTCTCTAGGTAGTGGGGGCCCTACAGCCTAGCTTAATCCAAGGATAGTGGGGTGTTCAGAGGAGAGATGCAAATACAGGCCACTCGGGCCCTTTCTGCCGCCGTGCACATGTCACTAAGGTGTCCTGGCACTTCCTGTGGTCTCACAATCCTCCTCAGCACAGTGAAGCTACATCTGTGCTTTTACATCTCCAACTAGAGAAATGATTGACTAGCAAGATCTTCTGGCTCCATTATAAATACTGTTTATCAACAGGCTGTTGAATAATTGTTGGGTAGCCGTGAATGCAGGGTTACCTCTGAGGGCTGCCTGGAGTGAACTTGTTTTATGTTGTTGGTTAAGTGTTGAACAGTACGCTTTGCACTTTAGGTGACATGAGGATGGGACAGCATCTTTTTCAGGAAAGTTAAATTGCGGAATGAGTCAGTTTATCTCACCTCTGTAAAGATGGAGTAAACTAAGAAATACCCAGGAGCAGGGCCCCGAGTCTCCTAAAGAGATAATTTACAGTCTGATACACCACTAATGAGGGAGATCATAAAATTATAAAAGTGTTTTTATTTATTTATTTTTTTTAAAGCTTGGAACCTTTTACTCCATGGAATGCACTTTGAAAATCATTGTTCAGAACACCATGAAACTTTACTGTAATGCTTTTTACATACAAAAATTTTCAAGCAGGTATAACTGAATACTTCAGTAAAAAGAAAAAAATAAACTCAGAAAAGTTTCTTAATCCTTTGACTTTGAATAATATGATTTGGTTATATCCCTTTGTCATGTGTTTTACATTACTTACAAAATAGGCATATTGGTAAATTAAGGAGGATATAATTCATTTACCAAAATAATGACTTTGGTCGTACAATAGCTGATGTGATTATATTTTTATTGGCATAAAAAACACATAAGATACTTAAATAAAATTTTTAAAAATCCAAAAAGAAACTTAAAAAAACACACACCTAAGATTTACTATTTTAGCCATTTATAAGTCACGGTACAGTAGTGTTACGTATGTTCACATTGTTGTGCGACAGACAGATCTCTAGAACCTTTTCATCTTGCAAAACTGAACCTCTGTCCCCACTGAACAACTCGCCTTTCTGCCTACCCCCAGCTCCTGGCAACCACCATTCTCTTTTCTCTTAGTAAGAGTTTAACTACTTTAGATACTTCATGTAAGTGGAATGATGTGGTGTTTGTCTTTTTGTGACTGACCTATTTCACCTAGAGTAATGCCTTCAAGGTTCATGTGTGTTGTAGCATGCGACAGGTTTTCCTTCTTTTTTTAAGGCTAATATTCCATTCTGTGTATATGCCACATTTTCTTTATCCATCTATCCATCAACGGACATTGAAGTTGCTTCTACCTCTTGGCTGTTGTGAATGATGCTGCCGTGAACATGGATATGCAAACAGCTCTTTGATAGTATGTTTTCAGTTCTTTTGGATATATATTTGTAAGTGGGACTTCTGGGTCACATGGTAGTTCTATTTTTATTTATTTATTTATTTTTAAAAATATTTATTTATTTGGCTGCACCGGGTCTTCGTTGTGGCATGCAGGATCTTTAGTTGTGGCATGCGGGATCTAGTTCCCTGACAAGGGATCGAATCCGGCCCCCCTGCATTTGGAAAGTGGAGTTTTAACTACCCGATCACCAGGGAAGTGCCTTCTATTTTTATTTTATTTTTAAAATTTTGTTGGAGTATAGTCGATTTACAATGTTGTATTAGTTTCAGGTGTACAGCTAAGTGATTCAGTTATACATAAAGATATATTCATTCCTTTTCGGATTCTTTTCCCATATAGGTTATGACAGAATATTGAGTAGAGTTCCCTGTGCTGTACAGTAGTTCCTTGTTGGTTATCTATTTTCTGTATAGTAGTGTGTATATGTTAATCCCAAGCTCCTGATTTATCCCTCCCCCACAACCTTTTCCCCTTTGGTAAGGTTGTTTTCAAAATCTGTGAGTCTGTTTATGTTTTGTAAATAAGTTCATTTATATCATTTTTTAAAATTAGATTCCACATATGAGTGATATATGATATGTCTTTCTCTGACTTACTTCACTGAGTATGATAATCTCTGGGTCCATCCATGTTGCTGCAAATGACATTATTTCATTCTTTTTTATGGCAGAGTAACATTCCATTGTACATATGTACCTCATCATATTTATCCATTCCTCTGTCGATGGACATTTAGATTGCTTCCATGTCTTGGCTATTGTAAATAGTGCTGCAGTGAACATTGGGGTTGTATGTATCTTTTCAAATTATGGTTTTCAGGACTTCCCTGGTGGTGCAGCAGTTAAGAATCCGCCTGCCAATGCAGGGGACATGGGTTCGATGCCTGGTCCGGGAAGATCCCACATGCCGCGGAGCAACTAAGCCCATGTGCCACAACTACTGAGCCTGTGCTCTAGAGCCCACGAGCCACAACTACTGAGCCCACGTGCCACAACTACTGAAGCCCGCGAGCCTAGAGCCCGTGCTCTGCAACAAGAGAAGCCACCGCAATAAGCCTGCGTGCCGCAACGAAGGGTAGCCCCCGCTGGCCGCAACTAGAGAAAGCCCGTGCACAACAACAAAGACCCAACGCAGCCAAAAATAAATAAATAAATAAATTTATTTATTTAAAAAAAAAGAAAAACAACAAATTATGGTTTTCTCTGGATATATGCCCAGGAGTGGGATTGCTGGATCATATGGTAGTTCTATTTTTAGTTTTTTTAGGGAACATCCATACTGTTTTCTATAGTGGCTATACCAGTTTACATTCTCACCAACAGTGTAGGAGGGTTCCCTTTTCTCTACACCCTCTTCCAGTATTTATTGTTTGTGGACTTTTTGATGATGGCCACTCTGACTGGTGTGAGGTGATACCTCATTGTAGTTTTGATTCTGGCTCTAAGCATGGAGTATTGGAAGCCAAGCCTTTTAATGAACAAGAGTCCATAAAAATGTCCTGGTTGCTGGAGCAATTAGATGACTTGAAAGGGCTAAAAAGAATAGCTAAAGAAGCAGGTAATGAGAGATACGTGAATCCGTGAGGCTATGATGGAGGATAGAGGTCATCTGCCTACCGGAGGGAACCTGAATATGGTAGTTCTTTTCTTAATTTTTTGAGGCACCTCTATACTGTTTTCCATAGCAGCTGCATCATTTTACAATTCCACCTGCAATTTCTTCACATCCTCGCCAATGTTTGTTATTTTTTTAATAGTGTATGAGGTTTTGATTTGCATTTTCCTGATGATTAGTGATGTTCAGTGTCTTTTTCATACACTTTCTGGCCATGTGCATATCTTCTTCTCTGGAGAAGTGCCTATTCAAGTCCTTTGCCCATTTTTTAATTGGGTTAATTTTTGTTGTTGTTGAGTAGTTGTAGGAGTCCTTTATATATTCTAGATATTAACTCCTTATCAGATATGGTTTGCAAATATTTTCTTCAGTTTTATAGGTTGCCTTCTCAGTTTGTTGACTGTTTTCTTTGCTGCATAGAAGTTTGTAAATCTGATGTAGTCACATTTATCTATTTTTGCTTTTGTTGCCTGTGCTTTTGGTGTCGTATCCAAGAAATCATTGCCAAATCCAGTGTCATGAAGCTTTCACCTTATGTTTTCTTCTGGGAGTTTCATAGTTTCCGGTCTTAAAATTAGGTCTTTAGTCCATTGTGAGTTAATTTTTATATATAGTATGAAGGGTTCAATATCATTCTTTTGCATGTGAATATCCAGATTTCCTAACATCATTTGTTGAAGAGACTGTCCTTTCCCCATTGTGTGGCTTTGAATCTCTTGTCAAAAAGATCCAGAGTTATGAGAGTTTAGTTCTGAGCTCTCCATTCTGTTCCTTTGGTCTATATGTCTGTCTTTATGCCAGTACCACACTGTTTTAATACTGTAGCTTTGTAATATCTTTTGATATAGGAACTGTGAGGCGTCCAGCTTTGTTTTTCATTCTTGATTGTTTTGACTTTCTGATTCTGTATGAATTTCAGGATTTTTTTTTTTTTTTTTCTATTTCTGGAGTAAATGCCGTTGAGATTTTGGTAGGGATTACATTGGATCTGTAGATGGCTTTGGCTGGTATGGACATTTTAACAGTATTAAAGATAGGATTATATCTTAAAAATTATATGGAAGAGCTGGTTGTCTATGAAGGCTATTTTTATAGCAACAAAATTATGCCATTGTCTTGTTGACGAATACTTATTTTACCCTCTCTCTAAGAGGAGGAGTGAGGACAGGAAGAAGGAGGAGAGAGGGTTGCATAGCTCCAGCCCAAGCAAAAGGTTTCAACTTATTAATATACAAGCTAAAAGTAAGGGCCAAGGTACTTAGTATCTCTCTGATTTATACCTTCTTGGAAATTATTTCGGGCATCAAAGGACGCTCCTACCAATCTGAACTTTTGTGGTTGCACTGAAATTCAGAATAAGTACTAATAGTGAGCATTTTACACTGAGCTATGGCAGTTTAGCCTATGATTAATTCTTTTTTTTTTTTTTTTAGCCTATGATTAATTCTTGTTCATGGATTTTAAAATGTAGAACAGGCCAATAAAAATTGCCTGTTTTGATGGTAAAGCTAGTTCCCGCTGTCATCATTTTTAATTTATGAGTTATTTTTCTGTTGGTTCAGTTTGTTTTACAGCAAGCAGTATCTTGTTTCATGGATATAATTTCTTCTTTGTAAGGATATTAATTATAGTCTTTTGACCTTTTCTTCTGTTCATTGTCTCTAGTCTTTCAAGCTGTGTTCTTCTGCTTGCTTGGTCTAGTTCTTTCACATTAGAGGCTGGTGATGTTGGGGTGTCCATATTTAAGGGTGAAGCATGTAATTCTGTGTCACTGTGGGTAGGCCTTTTCTGTTGGACTTCAGTGTGGGATGATGTTGTAGAAGGTTCTTTGAAATGTTAGTATCCATGGGTCTTTTCTCTAGGGCTATTTAGTTTTTTTCCAAAAATAACCCACAGTCTGCTGCTTGGAGTGTTATATGTCTTCCTGCTTTCTGTTTAATCACTATCTTTTCATGCAGTAGCACTGCTCTCCACTGTGCTTGATGCCTAGTTTGGAGTCTCTTGTTTAATTTTGGTATTGAAAAACCATGTGTAGGGAGAACCATCAGGGGAGGAATCTTGGCTGCTGGCCTCATTTGGACTTTCAACCATCCCCCTAGGCTTCATCCCTACCTTCTTGGTACCTGATACCTGCAGTTGTAGAACTTTTGGTTTTCTCCTGGTTGGTACCTTTTCTGGAGGCATCTGCTCTTCTGGCTTCTGATCACTGCTGATTCCTCCCATCTGCTTTCTGTGTCTCACAAATTTATTGGTATCTCTCATCTGCTTTTATGTCTCTCCAATTTCCTTTAGTCTGTGGGTTTTACTATTTTTTTGGAGGGGGCGTTACTATTTAAAAAATATTTTTGTTCATATTGTAGTGTTTTTCCAGAGGGAGCAGAAATAAACATTTATGTTTATTCTGCCGTATTTAATCTAGAGGTCTTCCTCTAAGACACCGGAACTTCAAGATGCATCTCAAGTACCACACTTTTCATGAAAACTTCTCCCCTTAACTCTGGATGCCGTTGATGTTTCCTGGTCCTTACCACAAAACAAACAAAACAGTTGTTTTCAGTTCTTTGCCATATATTTGTTTCTGTGGCCATGCAACTAAATTAATACTTTTTCTGTTACTTTATTTTGTTTTTAAAAGTTTAAAGTACTTAAAGCTTTAAAAAGAACTGATTTTCATTCCCATTTGGTTCAGCTTACTTGTTTTATCTATTAAATACCTGTTGTGTACAAAGCCTTAGATTGGTTATAACAGGAATATCTAAAGATCTGCCTCTCAGAGGCACTGGTCTTGTGGGAGTAGCAGGAGAAACTCACCCACCCACGAGCCATGACAGTGGAGAATGGTATGTGGTGGGGAAGAGGGGGTGGGGAAGCCTCGTGTGTAGTCATGGGGAACAAAGGATGAACACTCTGTAGGTGGGAAAGCTCCGAGCTCTGTTCGGGCAACAGTAAGTTTTGTTGTTGTTGTTGTTTTATTGGAGTATAATTGCTTTACAATGGTGTGTTAGTTTCTGCTGTACAGTGAAGTGAATCAGCTGTATGTATACATACATCCCCTCCCTCTTGGACCTCCCTCCCACCCACCCCCATCCCACCCATCTAGGTCATCACAGAGCAGGTTCCCACCAGCTATCTGTTTTACACATGGTTTTATTTCATGAAATTTGGAGTTTCTGTAAAGGAATAATAAATCCACCTGGTAAACAATTTTATTTATTTTATTTTTGGCATAGCTGGGCAGGTCTGTCTTGATAGAGAAGAGTGCCTGGCATATAATATACACTTAATAAGTGTTTGTTGATGTAATGGATGGAAAAGCACTTTGGGAACACATGCTTGAAATATTCTGCTTTCTTATACTTAAAAAAATAATAAAATAAACATGTGGTTTTTTTTTTTCCCCCAAATTTAGATTTTCCTTGCTCCTGCTTAACTTGGAGGAGTACTACTTTGAACAGCATACAGCTAATCATATTCAGCGCAAGGGCAGTCAGAATGAAAGGTAAGGAAGATTTTCGGATCTCTGAAAAGGCCTAGTGAGAACGCAGTAGCAGTGAGCTACTCTGAATGCTACTCTCCACTAAAAGGAATGAGTGCTCTTTGGAGAAGTGTCTGAGTCTAAATCAGGGGAGGAAATGTGGGAGGTGAGCCTGGACCATCTTGTCAGACTGGAAAGTAAGGAAGGTATCAAAAATGACTGCATGTGAATTAAAAGGACACAAGGCCACCCTGAAGAGCTGGGCAAAAAGTGGGACAGATTGAACACCAAAAAAGAATACTGAGGGCAGTGGATTGAAATGTATCAGAAGGGCTCAAATCCATGAGTTCATAATGACGTATATGTAATATAAACATATTATTTCATATATGTGTGTGTGTATATATATGTATATCAGTTACCTCTGAAGAATACTAGGACACCAACTCATTTTTCTAAAACTTGATAAAAGTAAAGAATCAAGCATTTTTCCTGCTTTCCTTGTACAAATTGTACTTTAAGGTAACCAAATCACAGATAATTAAAGCTGCTCTTTGTTGATGAATTCTAGATAATAACACAGGGGGAATGTTAAAAATTTCAACCCCTAGTGAATAATGGATCTATATCAGGGGTCGACAGACTGTGGTCAGATCTGGCCTGCTACTTGTTTTTGTAAATAAAGTTTTATTGGAACACCCACTTGTTTACATATTGTGTGTGGTTGCTTTCCTGCAACACAGAAGTAGAACTGAATAGTGACAGAGACCAAATGGCCTGCAAAGTCGAAAATATTTACTATCTGGCTCTTTATAGAAGAAGTTTGCCAACCCCCGATGTAGACAGAATCTTCAGTGGCTGCTAAACCAGCAGATGAAAAGCTGCTGAGAAATTTTTTAATGCACGTATCAAGATAGGCATTACCTGAACCCACTGCGGCCTCCTGATATGAGGGAAGTACATGTGCACTGCCGCTGACGAACTCTTACCAGAAAATCAAACCCCAGCTGGTCAAGTCTTTTAATCTTAACCAATTATATAAAGGAAATGGGATAGAGGAAAACCACAGAGATGCGTTTAGCAAAGTTCGTAATGCGGGAAAATGAAAGTTGCCTTAGATTAAGAGATATTAAGAGACATGTCAACTAAACGTAATATGGACTTTGTGTTCCAATTTGAACAAACCAACTATAAGAACACACTTATGAAATAGAAAAATTTGAATCCTGGCTGTATCCTTGATGACATTAAGGAATTATTAATTTTTTTAGGTACGACAATGATAGGTCATTTATTGAAAGAGCTTATCTTCAGAGATTCATGTTAAAGTATATATAAATGAAGTATAGGGTGTCTGGGAATTTATCTGAAATCCAGCAGGGTTCTGGGGTGTTGTACACAAAACAAGAATGACTGCATGTTAACAACTGCAGAAACTAGGTGATTGTTACTTGGGAATCTTCTATTCTATTTGTATTTGTTTAGCAATTGCCATAAAAGTACTTTTCTTAAGTTATTATTAGGGAATTTAGGGTGTTAGGAAAGTAAATGCAGATAACAGCATGGAAAGAAATGATATAAAATCAAAATTTAAAAGAGCTTTTGAGGAAGAAGAATTGCAGGCTAAATCATGACCTTCAGCATGAAGAGCCTTCTTGTTCACTGGGTACATATTATCTACGTACACAGAGGTAGGCCTTTCTCAGATTGTGATGGGACTTTATCCTGTGGGTTAGAACGCCATTGGCGTACCTGTAAGCCAGGAAGGATGGGAGATTTCTTTGATAGAAGAAGAATTGACTCGGCCGGCGGGGTTTGGGGGTGGTGGTGGTACAGAAGCAGGAAGAGCAGGTTGGTCTTTCTAGAGTATAAGTAAAATAATTGCTTCAGTTAAGAGACCCTGGAATGGCCAGAGTAAGAAGCGTTCACTAGGACACTGAGGAATGACTGGCGAAAAAGTCCAGATGTCATACAAGTGATTTTAAAAAACATAAGATACTTAGAGCTTCACTTGTAGATAAAATGTACTCTTGGAAACTAATCTTAAGGTGATTTTTTTATAAGATGATGTTCCAGCATTTCTTAACCTGTGTTTTGATTACATAATAAGTTATTGCCTTGGTTTGATCAATTGATAAAAGTCATCTAGTCAATAAAAGACAATCAAGTGTGTAGATTTTTATTGGCTTCAGGCAAGTGAGGCACATTGGCCTCTAACATGCTCAGGCAGGCTTTTTCCCAAAACTCATTGGAGCCTTATAAATGTCCCAAGAAAGGAGGAAAATGGTGAAGCCATTAACTGATTTATTTGATATTATAGTAGTAGGCAGATAGTCTTTAAAATTGCTTATTATCATAGAACCAGTTTTTCCCGGAATTCCTATGTATCCCAGAATCACCGGTAAAAGCATTTTGTGTTCTAAATTCAAACTCTTGTTATTCTTGCGTGATTATAACTAAGAAAAAAAAAAATCCTCTACCTAATCAACGTTAGATACTTAGTATTGCTTTCTGAATAGTTCTTTAAGATATAGGAAATTAAAAGTCAAAGGAATTTACCACAAACAGGATGGAATCAGCGTTTCTTAAGGATCAGAAAACTGTTTCCCTTTCACAGTAGTTGTGAGGACCAGATGAAGTAATGCGAATAAAATACATGCGACAGCGCTCAGCCAGTGAGACCGTATTACAACACATGCAGATTCTTTAACCTCTAGGGAGGGGGAGATGAGGAAAATATTTTTCCTATATTTTCCAACCTTTCATACCCTTCTCTTTGTTGATCTTTTATTAGTTGATACTTTAGTCATCTACATTCTAGTTAAAATGTATTATGATTCTTTTGTGACTTTTGTTACGTTCATTAATAATAACCTTTTGTACTTTCATCTCTAGGAAAATCAGAGGCTCCTTAAAAATATGTTCAAAATCAGTTATTTTTGAACCGGATGCAATATCCCAGCCCATCATTAAGGTAAATGCATTTTAAATGTGAACAGAAACAGTCCTATTTTTTGTATATATTTTACCTTGGCTTATTTTTATAATATTTCTCTCTCAATTTTATCCAGATTCCTTTGAGAGATTGTATAAAAATAGGAAAACATGGAGAAAATGGAGCCAATAGACACTTCGCAAAGTACGTCATTGTCACAACTGCGTAATTTTACTTCTACCAAAAAATTACATATATTTAATAACTTTTATCTGCATTTTAGGGCAGTATCCGGGGGGATCTCACTCGTTTTCAGTCAGGTAAGAAGCACCTAGTAAACATTTTTTTCTAACCTGAATGAACATTTAAATGAATAAATACATACATATGTGTGTGTGTGTGTGTGTGTGTGTGTGTATACATACATATATATACACTTTTTTTTAAGCACAATGAAATTATTTGTAGAAATCTCAAATGAAGACCACAGGAAATGATGTTTAAATTCTTTTAAATTTGGTCATTGAGAACTGTGTGTTTTAAAAGATGTGATCCCGGATGAGCTCCTTAATGGTCATTAAGCGTGTGGTGCCTGCAGGCTGTGTGGGTTGAGATAAAGGACTGCAGGTGGAAGGTGGGAGGCCAGCGCCCCCTGCTTCAGTGAGCTCAGATGGACTCATGGTGACAGCCAAGGCCACGGCTCAGGATGTGTAGCCTTGTCTAATTATAGTATAATGCTTGGGGTCATGACCTTTTCTTCATTTCACATTTACTCAGTATAGATTTGCGCACCCAGTACTGTGTGAACACTGGCAATACGGAGATAAATTACACGTTTTTGCTCCTGTCATACACAACTGACCCTTGAACAAAGTGGGAGTTTGGGGCACTGACCCCCGTGCCCACACACACACACACACAGGTGAAAATTTATGTATAACTTTTGACTCCCCCCAAACTTACTACGAATAAGCCTACTGTTGCCTTACTGATGACATAGACAGTTGATAACACATATTTTGTATATGTATTATATACTGTATTCTTACAATACAATAAGTTAGAGAAAAGAAAATGTTATTAAGAAAATCATAAGGAAGAGAAAATGCATTTGCAGTATGTACTGTAGTTATCCATACTGTAAGTTTGTCATCTGTTTATAAGATGAAATCATGTCTGTCAGTACCTACATCAATATTGTCGTAATGTGATACAAAACACTGTAGATGTTAGATGTGTTACTAACATTAGACATCAAAAATGAAAAGATAATGTGAAAAAGAAATGTGTTATTCACAAGTATGATTCATGCACCGATAATGAAGAAGCAGCAAGATGATTGCTTTATCGTAGCCTGTGTCATCAATACGATTGCTTCCCAGTAGCCCAGCCTGTACACTATTGAGTGAATCATTATAAAAGTGTTATGGCATACAGTGTTGTATCAGATTCATAATTCAGTATGGGAAACATGGTTACATTTTATTTTTCAAATTTTTAAAAAAAATTTATTTATTTTATTTATTTATTTTTGGCTGTGTTGGGTCTTCATTGCTGCACGCGGGCTTTCTCTAATTGCGGTGAGCGGGGGCTACTCTTCATTGAGGTGTGTGGGCTTCTCGTTGCGGTGGCTTCTCTTGTTGCGGAGCACGGGCTCTAGGCGCGCGGGCTTCAGTAATTGTGGCTCACGGGCTCAGTAGTTGTGGCTCGCGGGCTTTAGAGCACAGGCTCAGTAGTTGTGGCGCACGGGCTTAGTTGCTCCGCGGCACGTGGGATCTTCCCAGACCAGTGCTCGAACCTGTGTCCCCTGCATTGGCAGGCAGATTCTTAACCACTGCGCCACCAGGGAAGCGCCAAACATGGTTACATTTTTTTTTAAAACCCGTGATGATAGAGATGATAGAGAAAGAGACATCTGAACAGTAATGTAATTCTTTGGAAGCAAAGTTATGAAACCAGGAAACTAACACATGATTAATCTTATATTAAAATCACTCCCCTTATGCCTATGCAAGGATAGGCTGTCCACTTCAGTACAAGTCTCGCACACGATGTTCTACACTATGAATACTTAGGTGATGATGACAGTGATGAACACAGAAATGTATCATACACTTCTTCCACATGGTTATTAGATGTTCACATGAAGACATACACAAACACAACAGGTGAGTTTATTAACTGCATGGCAGGATGATTGTTTACTAGTCATTAGGTGGGAGTGCAGCCTCACAGAGGTCTTCATTCCTGTCGTCTGTCTTCACGTTGAGCAGGAGGGGGGGGGTTGGTCTTGCTGTCTCAGGTGGCAGAGAGGGAGGAGGGGGGACAGGAGGGGTGGCTGGAGAGGCAGACACATTCAGTTTAACTTTACGGAAATACATCATGATTTCTGGCTGACTTTTCTGCTTTTTTATTTCTCTAAAAATGTTGCTATACGGTACCAATCCTTCTTCCACCGTTTGCTTTAGTTTCAGTGCCTGTGTCATAGAAGGGTCCATGTCATAAAAGAAGTCAGAAAGCAGTCTCAAAAATCAGAGCCTTCTGCTAGGTGGTCTCATGTCAGTTTGTTTCCTGGCACTGCTTCTTCTACATCTTCTTCCTCATCATCTGGCGCTGGTTTGGAAGTTCTCATCTCCATCTGGTCGTCTTCTGTTAATTCCTTGAGTGTGGTGTCCATTAGTTCTTGAATTTCTCCAAGATCCATATCTTGAAATGTTTCAACCCCATACCTTTTTTTGCCATATCCATAATCTGATTCATGATTTCCTTGATAGGCTCTGTTGTAAATCCTGTAAAGTCATGCACAGCATCTGGACACAGTTTTCTCCAGCAGGAATGTATTGTTTTTGGCTTGATGGCTTTCATGGCTTTTTCTATAACAACCATGGCATCTTCAATGGTGTAATCCTTCCAGACTCTCATGATGTTCTCTTCCACAGCGTTGACAGTCCTTTGCACAGAGTACCATATGTAATAAGCCTTAAAGGTTCTTAAGACCCCTGATCTAGAGGCTGAATTAGAGATGCTGGGTTTGGGGGCAAGTAGACCACTTTGACACCTTTGATGTTGAACTCATGGGGTTCTAGGTGGCCAGGGGTATTGTCCAGTTAAAAGAACATTAAAGGGCAGTCCCGTACTGGCAGAATACTTCCTGACTTCAGGGACAAAGCATCGATGGGACCAATCCAGAAAAAGGGTTCTTGTTGTCCAACCAAAAGACTGGCAGCTGGGGTTCCCTCTTCCCTTCAAGGCTGGGGGTCAGCAGCTTTATAGATCAGGGCGGTCCTGGTCATCGACCCCATTGCATTTGCACAAAACAGCAGAATTAGCCTATCCCTTCCTGCCTTAAATCCTGGTCCTCACGTCTCTTCCTTAGTAATGAACGTCCTTTGTGGATTTTTTTTTTTCTCTCAGAAGAGGGCACTTTCATCTGCATTCAGACCTGATCAGGCAGATATCCTTTCTCCTCAGTGATTTTCTTAATGGTGTCTGGGAGCTCGTCTGCTGCCTCCTGGTTGGCAGAAGCTGCTTCTCCTGTTATCTTGACATTTTCAAAGCGAAATCTCTTTCCAAAATTATCAAACCATCCTTTGCTGACGTTAAGTTTTCCAGCTTTAGATCCTTCACCTTCCTTTTGCTTTAAGTTGTCATATGATGACTTCATGTTAGTCATCACGCAGCCACCCTGCACCCACATAAAAGCTGCATTTTCAATACGTGATAAAAAGGTAGTTCACAAAAAGTGCCAGGTTCTCCCGCCTGCTGGGTAGCTGCCTGATGGCTTCATGAATTTCCTTTTCCTTTTTACAATGGTGTTTACACTGGATTCATTTATCTTGAAATGGTGGCAACCGCAGCTGCTGACCTCACCTCAATCAATGGTACATATCAAGTAATTCAACTTTTTCTCGTAATGTCATGACTTTGCTTCTCGGGAACACTGCCAGCATCACTAGTGGCACTTCGTGTGGGTCGCATGGTGTTACTCCAGGTTTACGATCTTACGCTAAACACGATGAAAAGTGCACAGCAACCAGGAGGGATCACTTTTTACTGTGAAGCCCGATTCACTGCTGCTTACGTGGAGATGAATAGCGTCCCGTAGCCTTCTGAGGTTACTCTCAACACTTGACCTCAGCGCAGTATCACGGGAGGCGGCTATGAAGTTATGACCGTGGTACAGTGTGAACTACGGTGAACGTATGCAGCTGTGATTTCATACTGCATCTTTACAGTTATTTACATTTCTCTCGACTAAGATTGGTGCCATCCATGTACGGTCTGTTAGCATGTGCATAAGTTTTGATAAGTTTTAACTTTTTATAATAGATTTGTGTATGTTTTATGGTTGTAAATGATATGATAGACTAGTATCTACATATATTTTATGCACTCATGACATAACAATTTCTTAATTTTTCTGATATTTCTAGGCTACACAGTTCATCTTCTTTCAAATTGTCCCAAATCTCCACAAACTTTTCCGGTATATTTACTGAAAACAATCCACATGTAAGTGGACCCATGCAGTTCACACCCATGTTGTTCAAGGGTTAGCTGTACTTAATTCCTCTGTAGATCTTTAAAAACTTACAGATGAGAGAGGAGTAGAGCTCATTACCACTGCCTCTTTGCTGTGAATCTCACCTTCCTCACCTTGGAAATGAAAGGGTAGAGGAGGTCAGCGCTGGCTCCACTCTCTGCGGAGCCCCAGCTCCTTGAAGTGTTCAAAGAAAAGGATCATTCTGTGATCGAGCAAGCGTGGGAAAAGCTGTGGGAAACAAAGATGCAGAGATTTCTTTACGCTAGGGCTGGACGCGAAGCGCTGAGATTCTCAAGGGGTGAATGGTCGGGAGCAGAGAGCCTCCGGTGGTTTTTGGGTCACTCAGCCCTCTTGCTCATGGCTCTTTTTAATGCATATTGAAAATTATTTTATGAAGCCTGGGAGATATCAGATTAGGTGATTTTCTAAGTCTGCCTTCGAAGATTCTAATAATTTTAGGAAGAAAACATTTCAGAGGCTATCTTTGACTTCATGTCGTTTTGACTGGCAGATATGAAAGCAGTTATGGCCGTCTGTCTGGGGAAGGAACCCCACTATTGACGATTCTGGTCCACGCCTGTGTTCTCATTATTTCTAGAGTATCGTTCTACACTGTCACTTTATTCTAGAAAGTCCATATCTTGAAAGGAGTAGGTACTTTTTCAGTTGAAAGTATGGTTTCCATTATAAAAGTATACATTTTAGTATAATTTTAATAAACTTGGGAATAAAGCCCCCAAATCCTTCCACCTCCTTTCAATAGTTTGTATAAGAGGTCTCGTATCAAATAAACTCAAAATCAGCTTTACATCAAGGCGTGACTAGATATAAGCTACTCTTGAAAGTATTAAGCTTCCTGGGTTAAGCACACAACCAAATAAACACAACTTTTGTGTTTTTTGATTACTTACCAGGTCACAGTGTTTCAGAAATATGTTACGGTTCTTTAGGCTTTTAGAGTTTTGCTTCCAAATATTCTTTTGCTGATAGAATAAAGAGGAGTGAGTGTGTGTGTGTGTGTGTGTCTGTCTGTCTGTCTGTGTCTGTCTAGAGAAGAGAGTTTTCTTTATGTTGATGAATGGATTTCATACCACAGTGACTTTGTTTTACTCATTTCTTAGAAAATCAGCCTTAGATTAGCTTCCTTCACTTGTCTGGTTACTGGGTACAAGTGATGACATTCATAAGACATCTTAGACATTGTATTTATCCAGCAGCGGTTGCTACCTTGTTGCCTTGATGAATCTCTTTTTAATTTAATGTTTGTTATTTTAACATCAGAACTTTAAAGCCATACTAATATTAATGCAAGTGCTTTTGGAAACAGATTATGTAACAATGATTTAAATTCGATTCATAACATCCTAATTAACAGTAACTCATTACTATGATAATGTTTAATTATTTTACAAGTATTGATTTGTCTTTCTCAGGTATATTTCATTAAAGAACACAACATTGTTGCACCATATAAAATAGAAAGGGTAAGTAAAGCTTTTCATTTATCCCCAGCAATTTACATAGTGATTTTGAGCAATAAGATTCTGTGTCTCTGTTCACTTCTTTAATGCAATATAATGGGTATTTAAAAGCTTGTTACCTAGCAGTTATAACAGAATTACCCAAGGGAATGACAGACTTTAGTCCAAGAGATTTCAATTAACTTTTTAACTTCAAAATAGGTGTGTCTATTAGGGGAAAAAAGAGCTTAAATTATTAGGTTAAAAGTTGAAATCAGAATATGCGTCATTTAAAAGATTATTTACTGGATATCACTGAGAACTTCTTTTAAATGTTTGAGAAATACTTATAGGCTATAAAATTACCCTTATTTAAGAGCTCAGTAATAATTTATAAATGCTGCTGATTGGGTAGAAGCTCTGAGGGGCCGTGAACACAGGACTTGTAAGTAGACGTTACATCCAACCATTCTGTGCTTTAATTAATGCTTTATGCTGCAGCTTAGTTTGCAGTAAAGGGATAACTCCTAGCAGAAGAGTTTACGAGACCTAGAGATGGGACTAGTGCTCCTATAAACGACACCTCTGAATTCGGAAGAGCCACCCTCTCTGAGCAGACGTCCGACAGGCTGGATGGCAGTTCCGGTCACAGGCCAGCCTGCGGGTTCTCAGCAGCAGCTTGGGGGGGACGCGCCAGCCACGTGCAGCCCCCTCTGAGTTTTATGTACAAGAAACATCTGCATGCGCCAGTCGCTCAGGAACGGAGAGTACTGAGATCTCGTCACTCACAGGCGGTGCTATTGGCACTTTGGGAAGGACGGTTCTTCATTGTGAGGGGCTGTCCCTTATATGACAGGCTGTTGCCACCCACGGAGTGCCCCCTCTGCACTGCCCCCCTTTGTCGTGTGGCACCACACATTGCCAAGTGCCCCGCAGGGGTGGTGGAACGCCCCCCCGCCCCCCAAGTTGAGAACCGCTGCCTGGTGTGCTCTCCCTGCAGAGGCTCTCCTGTCACCCACCTGAAGTGCAAAGCTGCTGAAAAGTTACGTAAAAGGAAATGAGTAAGGTTTTCTGAAGCAAAGAAAAGCTCTTGTGAATTAGGACACCAAAGGATTCTCAGGTTTAAAGGGGCGGGGTTGTGACTTCGACAATGATGATGAGACTTGGTAGAGTAGGAAGCCCCAGACCCTTGTTCCTCTTATGGAGAGACTGACTCAGTTCCCTTTGTGAGAAATCCAGAAACCAGTTAAGAGTGCCCTGCGCCCCAGGTGAGCATGAAATGAGCCACACTGAAGCTGTGGGAACACTGTAGCATCCTTTCACCGCAGTCCCTCCCCCGGCACTGTGTCACGTGACTGGAGGGGACTCCCAGCTCCCATCTTCTCCCTGGGGAGGGAAAGACAAGACGGGACCGTAGGTCCAATGTTCTGGCTTTTGGGGGCAGCTGCCTGAGGGTCTGGCTTCTGTCTCACCTGTCCTGGACCTCTGACAGGACCCCTAATGCTCTCGATGCCTGGGGACCCCTGGAAACAGGAAAGAGCTGGGCACTGTGCAGCTGCTCCGGGGGACCCTGCCCCAGAGACACAGGCAGATACAGCCCAGGAGACTCACCCTCAGGGGAAAGAGAAGAGTGCAGCTTGTGACACATGAAATTAACTGTCACAGCACTTGCACACCCAGCCTCAGAGCACCTGAGTGTGTGAAGCCAGCACTGACAGGACTGACAGGAGAGACTGACGGCAGCACAGGACAGAGGACACTTCTGTCCGTGCCCCACCGTCAGTAATGGGTAGATCATGCAGACAGAAGGTCACTCAGGAAACGGAGGACTCGACCAGCACTAACCAGATGGACCTCACAGACACAGAACATCCTGCCCAACAGTAGCAGGACACACACTCTTCTCACGTGCACACGGGACCTTCTCCAGGACAGGTCACAAAACAAGTCAACAAATCTAAGAAGATTACAACCACCGTGGAGTGAAATCAGAAATCCATAGCAGCAGGAAAACTCACACGGATGTGGAAATTAAACGACACTCTTGAACAGCCAATGGGTCAAAGAAATAAAAAAGAAATTAGACTCAAGAGGGAGGGGATATAGGTATACATATAGCTGATCCACTTTGTTGTAGAGTCGAAACTAACACAACATTGTAAAGCAATTAGAATCCAATAAAGAAGTAAAAGAACAAAAACCAAAAAACCTCAAGATGATCAAAACGAAAACAGAACATACCAAAACTGAGAAGATGCAGCAAAAGCAGTCCTAGGAGGGAAGTTTAGTGTTAAACGCTTACCTTGAAGATCTCAAATTAAAAAACCTAACTATACACCTCAAGGAACCAGAAAAAGAAGAGCAAACTAAGCCCAAAATTAGCAGAAGGAAGGAAATAGTAAATATAGCAGTAAACCCAACAGACTGCTCCCCCGGGGCCCTCATTCTGTGCGGGCTGCGGGAGGACATGCCAGGCAGGTCCCTGCACAGGTCAGCAGGGGGCTGCAAATGTCTTAAAGTGATGGGTCCTGACGTGCTTGGTCTCCCTCTTTTTTAGGGCACAATGGAATATGTCTTCGAGTTGGATGTTTCAGGGAAGGTGGAAGATGTCGTGGAGACATTGCTTCAGGTAAGCCAGGGCTTTTCTCAGACATTCACTGGCAAACTGAGGCATAAACTTTTTTTTTAAAGAATTTCATACTCATATGTCTTACCAAAACCATAACCTTTTGTATAAATCTGAAGCAGATTTACTTGAATATGTTGAACTTGAAAACTATACATTAGGAAGAAGCCATAGATATATCAGAGTCATTCTTACCTGTTACTAAGTAACAGAATGGTGGTTGTGTTTCATTGTTTCTAAGGAAATATCTTCAAAGCATCTGAGAGAAAAAATAAATTCATGTATATTTATATAATTGTAGCTTCACAGAGCATCCTGTCTGGACAAACTTGGGGACCAAACCGCTATGGTAAGAGTTTCTAAAGATCTGTATCTTTATTGTGAATGAACGTGTATTGATATGTCACTTATAAATCCTTATGTCCATACTTTTTAAATGATTCTGTTTTAAAGATTACAGCCATTTTGCAGTCCCGTTTGGCTAGGACGTCATTTGACAAAAACAGGTAAGTTTTCAATGATTTTGTTTCCTGATGACAAAAACAGTGGCATCGTCACCTCGTGCCTCATTCAGTGTGTCCAGAACCGATAGTGGATGTTACCACCTGCCTCACCCCAAGCCTGCGTGTTTGGGGGAATGGCCCCGGCGTCAGTGCCAGGGCAGCGCCAGGGGCCTCCTTGCCACTTCTCCCAGCTGACACCTGTCCGTCAGAAAGGCCTGGTGCCGGGTGCTCTCCACCATCTTCCCGGTCTACGAGCTTCTGTCTTTCCACATGTTAGTGCCTCCGTTCAGGCCACCAGCCCCTGCCACTAAGATCACGGTGACAGCGTTTAGCTTGTCCCCAACTCCAGCCTTCCCTGCTCCAATCCTGTTTTCCTCACTGTGTCGAATGTACTTTTAAAATTCATTCTTTCTAAAGAACTTATTTCTTTATACCACTTGTCTGTTTGAAACTCTTCCAGACTTCCATTGCTTTCAGGGTAAAGTCTTAGCCTCACCTGCACACGGGGCGCTCTGGTTTAGCCTTTGTTACTGGTCCGGCCGCCGGTGGCTCTTGAATGCTCTGCTCTGGATCTCTGCGTTCTGTGCGATTCCCGAGGTGCCTTATGGCCTCCTGCCTCTGAGCCTCTGCTCAGAACACTCAGCCTCCTGCCTCTTCTGCACCTGCCCAACTCTTCCTTACTCTTCTCATTTCAGCTGAGCTGGCAGTTGTTCTGGAAAGTCTTTCCCGTCCCGTCAGGCTGTGTTAGGTACCTTCCTAAGGTGTCCTGCAGGGACCTAGAGACCACATTCTTACTGATCTAATGGAGTTTTGTTTCGGTTTTTGGTTTTGGGGTGTGTGGGGTTTTTTTGTTTGTTTGTTTTTGGGTTTTTTTGGCTTTTCTAAGTATCCAATGTATTTTCTGCAAGTAAGTATACTTTTATATTAACCTGTTCTCTTATTTGTTTCTTGCCTTATTTTAAGTAGATTTCCTTCTATTAAGTAGATTTGGGCTATTTGTCTGTATCTCCATCTGCAGTACCACTGTATGAATTACTGTAGCTTTAGGACAACTCTTAATATCAGGCAGTGCAGGGTCCTGCACCATATTTCCCTTCTTAACTTATGTCTTCACTGTTCTTGGTCTTACGCACTTCTGTATAAATTTAGAATCAGTTTGTCAAGTTTCATAAAGGAAAAGCCTGCTGGGATTTTGACTGTGATTGCAGTGACTCTTTGCATTTATTTAAGTCTTCTTCATGATTTTTCTTTATAAACTTCTTTCTTCTCTTGTGCTAGATTTATTCCAAGTACTTCGTATTTTTGATGGTGTTGTAAATGATATCCTAAAATATTTCATTTTATTGTTGATACTTAGAATGTAGTAGATTTTTGTGTATTCGTTTTGTTTTCAGCAACCCTGCTAAACATTGTGATCCATTCCATTAACTTTACATATAGATTCTCTAATATGTACAAAATCTTATGTAGCGATTGTTTCAGTCTCTAGTCACTAGATATCATTTTTATCTTAATATTTATTTTTAGATTTTTGTATTTGGAATCCTCAGGCCTAGGACAAAGTAGAAAGTAGTGGTTGAATAGATTCATTTATGGATTATTATGTGCTAGGCTTTTGCTAGAAGCTTATGTGTATAAATGAGATTCGTTTGTAATATTCTGTTTTATTGCTACCTTTGTGAGATTTGTGACCCTTACACTACATTTTAAAATGTTAAAGAATTTGCCAGAAAAGCCATCTGGCCAATAACGTGTTTTCTGTGTTTATGTTTGTTTACTTCTTTTTCTGTTTCACCTATATAGCATTAATTTTCTTTTCATTTTTGTACTTGTAGGATATATTAGTTAAATGTTGGGAGGAAAGAATAGCTTCCATCTTAGGAAGGAAAAGGAGTAATAAGAATTAGTTTCTTTTGGCCTACTTAGAATGCGTAATTTTTCTAAGTAGCAATTTCGACTTTAATCCTGGGCTTCAGCATGACATTAATTTTAAAAATGGTTCACTATGGGACTTCCCTGGTGGCGCAATGGTTAAAAATCCGCCTGCCAATGCAGGGGACACGGGTTCAAGCCCTGGTCCGGGAAGATCCCACACGCCGCGGAGCAACTAAGCCTGTGAGCCACAACTACTGAGCCCGTGGGCCGCAACTACTGAAGCCTGCGCGCCTAGAGCCTGTGCTCTGCAACAAGAGACGCCACCGCAATGAGAAGCCCGCGCACCACAATGAAGAGTAGCCCCCGCTCGCCGCAACTAGAGAAAGCCTGCGCACAGCAACGAAGACGCAACACAGCCAAAAATCAATACATTAAAAAAAAAAAAAAAGGTTCACTATGAAACTTTTGATTTATCCAGTCTCCAAAGTGTTAGGCTGAAGAATTTGGGGAAGACTTTTTTGCAGCATGAAGTGAGATATTTCAGGATTGTATACTTCCTCTAAAAGAAAGAAGGTAAATTTTTGCTGAGATGAATTTTCATCATACTTCCAAGGAAATGCTTTTTTATTGAAACTGTATTTATTTTTCCCTATTGTTCATTCTGAAAAAGTTCAAGTCCTCACAAGTTGAAAGATAATATAGTGAACACAGATACCCTATGAGTCACCAAGCGTTAATTTGTCAACATATTGCTGAATTTGCTTCGGTTCTTACATGCTCATGGTCCTGCTTGCTGTGTGTGTGTTTGTGTGTGTGTGTGTGTACATGTATAAATAATGCATATATGTCTATATATATGTTATATGTATGTATATATGTATAGCTGATGTGCATATGTATGTACGTTTGTGTGATACATATAAAATATATGCATACAACTTTTCCCTGAACCATTTGAAATGACACTGCAAGACTTCCTGACACTTCACCCGTAACTAATTCAACATGTATCTATCACAAGAAAGTTCTCTGACATTCCTCCGTACTGTTATAACACTCAAGTAGCAATATTCTGTATGCCGGGTAATTTATAGCTCCATATTCAGGTTTCCCCATTTGTACCCCAAAATGTCCTCTTTAAAATACTTTGGACTAATTTAGATTTAAAGAAAAGATGTAAAGACAGTGCAAAGAGTTCTTTTCCCCTCATCCAGTTCCCCCATTATTATATGTTTAGTGGGTGTGGATGCTGTAATCCTAGATTTGTTGGCTGTAATCCTAGATTTTTTATTTTTTTGATGCTATTGAAATTTTATTTTCCAATTATTTGTTACTGGTATATAGAAGTAGTTTTTTGTTGTTGTTTTTTATTTTTTTGTTTTTTTAGAAACAATGACCTTGTATCCTGTGACTTTTCCAAATTCAGAATTTACTCATTAGTCCTAGCAGATTTTTTTGTAGATTCCATAGAGTTTTCTATATCCATAATTATTTAATCTGTGAATAATGACAGTTTCACAGAAATACTTGTGGCTTTTATTTCTACTTCTTGCCTCATTGCACAGTTTGATGAATAGACGCAGTGGGAGCAGACATTCTTGCCTTGTTCTTGATCTTACAGGAAAAGGGTTTAATGTTTCACCATTAAAGAATGATGCCAGCTGTAGGTTTTTCATAGATGCCCTTTATCAGAGTGAGGAAGTTTCTTTTTAATCCTGGTTTGCTGAGAGTATTTTCAAAAATAGGTTTAGAATTTTGTTAAGTACTTTTTGTGCATTTATTGAGATGATCTTTTTTTTCTTTAATTCTGTTAATGTGAATTATGTTGTTTTTTCAGTGTTAAAACAACCTTGTATTCATGGGATAAATCCAACTTGCTTATGATGTATTGTTCTTTTTACATATTGCTGGATTTGCTTTGCCAGTATTTTGTAAAGGATTTTTGCATCTCTGTTTATGGATATTGCTCTGTAAATCTTAGTGTATTTGTGAGGTTTTGCCATCAGGGTTATGCTAGCCACATATATGAGTTTAGAAATGTCCCTTTATCTTCTGTTTCCCGAAAGAGTTTGTGTAGGATTGTATTTCTTGCTTAAATTTTTAACCACATTTACTGGTGAAGCCATGTAGGCCTGAAGTGTTCTTACTTGGTCAATCTATTTGCTTGACACATAGGACTAGTTAGGTTGTCTGTTTCTTCTTTTATCTATTTTGGCAAGCTGCATTTTTCAAAACCTTTGTCCAGTTCATCCAAGTTGTCAGATGCTGGCATCAAGTTGTTAATGTCCTCTGAACGTCAGTAGGATCTGCAGTTATGGTCCCTCTTTCATTCCTTACGTTGATGCTTTATGTTTTTTCTTTATCAGTATTGCCAGAGGTTTGCCAATTTTATTAACCTTTTTAAAGATCCAACTTTTGACTTTATTGATTTTTCTCTATTTTTATATAAAAATCATTTTATATAAAATTGATTTCCACGCTTATGATTTCCTTCCTTCAGCTTACTTTGGGTTTAACTTGTTCTCTTTCCAGCTTCCTACAAAGTTTAGATCACTGATTTTAGACCTTCTTTTATAAGTAGGACTAGAACATAAATTTACCTCTAAGCACTGCTTAGCTGCATCCCTCAGATTTTGATTTTTTTTTTTTGGTTTTTTTTTTGGTTTTTTTTTTTAATTTTTATTTATTTATTTATTTATTTATGGCTGTGTTGGGTCTTCCTTTCTGTGTGAGGACTTGCTCTAGTTGCAGCAAGCGGGGGCCACTCTTCATCGCGATGCGTGGGCCTCTCACTATTGCGGCCTCTCTTGTTGCGGAGCACAGGCTCCAGACGCGCAGGCTCAGTAATTGTGGCTCACAGGCCCAGTTGCTCCGCGGCATGTGGGATCTTCCCAGACCAGGGCTCGAACCCATGTCCCCTGCATTGGCAGGCACATTCTCAACCACTGCGCCACCAGGGAAGCCCTGATATGTTTTTATTATCATTCATATGAAATATTTCATAATTTCCTTTGTCATTTCTTCTTTGACCCGTTGGGTTTCTTCTTTGGGTTATTTAGAAGTATGTTGTTTATCTTCTCTGTATTTGGGGATCTTGTTACTGTTGTATTGTTATTGATTTCTAATCTAATACTCTCTTGGTTCAGAGAGTATATGGTTCAGTCTTTTTTTTTTTTTTAATAAATTTATTTATTTAATTTATTTATTTTTGGCTGCGTTGGGTCTTCGTTGCTGCGCGCGGGCTTTCTCTAGTTACGGTGAGCGGGGGCTACTCTTTGTTGCGGTGCGTGGGCTTCTCATTGCGGTGTCTTCTCTTGTTGTGGAGCACGAGCTCTAGGCACTTGGGCTTCAGCAGTTGTGGCGCACAGGCTCAGTAGTTGTGGCTCACGGGCTCTAGAGCGCAGGCTCAGTAGTCGTGGCGCACGGGCTTAGTTGCTCCGCGGCATGTGGGATCTTCCCGGACCAGGGATCGAACCCGTGTTCCCTGCATTGGCAGGCGGTTTCCCAACCACTGCGCCACCAGGGAAGTCCCAGAGGGGACTTCTTTTTAGCTCAGTTATTTAACTAAGTAATTGCCTTAAACTCTTGATGATTTGGTTGTTTCCCTTCTATTATTTTTTTAAATTAGTAAAGCAGAACGAAAATGGACTTTTTTGATGAGTTAACATAATTTAGGAGGGAGTGGTGATCACCTTTGACTGGTTTTACTGCAGTAGATCCACAAAAGACTGTACGCTGGAACTGACATGCAAGTAATTGTAATTATGTACTCATAGCCTTATAGAATGTGGTGTGAAGTAAGTGCTACCCATGCCAAAACAGTTTCTATGACAATAAAATAGGTCTTAATGACACAAAAATAGAAAATTATGTTAATGTAAGAGTAGTTTCAAGGCCGACTTATTTGGGGAGGAGTGAAGAGTACCAGTAACAGGGTTGTTTGGTATTGTTTACTTGTCTGTCTTCTCTTCTTTGATACATAACCTCATCTGCTTTTAAAAAAATCAAGTATTCATTATACCATTGAAAAGAAAGTCAGTTTTATTTAGGCGACTGATTTATATCACCAGTTTTCTTGTATCAAATGCAGTGTTTAGACACCTGTTCTGCAGAGTCACTTTGTAGCTCCCTCATATAAAGTTAAATCTAGGAAGTAGATCGATTTCTGATTTTTTCTTGCTTTTGCTGGAAAAAACATATTCTCAGATTCCAAAGTGTTTCTGAAAAGCTGCACATGGAATGCAAAGCAGAAATGGTGACACCTCTGGTGACGAATCCTGGCCACGTGTGCATCACTGACACCACCCTGTATTTCCAGCCTCTCAATGGGTACCCGGTAAGTAGTCTGCAGGCTAGCGGAGGGCTCCTTTGGTATTCCCGTTTGCATCTTCAAGCTCTCTTTCCTGTGAACTTGACTTGACAGTTAGAGTGTTCTCACATTTTGGGGAGGGTCAGAATTACCCCCCGTCCCCATCCAGCGTCTGGTATTTAACAGGATCCCCGGGTAATCCTGATGCACCCTCACCCGTGTTTGAGCTCTTCTGACTTACTTTCTGTTACTTTGGGGGGAAAAGAAACCCCGCCCCTTCCAATTTTAGTAAAGGGTCATGAGGGGTTTATACCTTTCTACTCGGAAGCACTTCTGCAAGAGAGCAATGAAATACACTAAGGTTAAGAAGAGATGGATGTTTTCTGTGTACTTGCTTATATGTACACCTAGTTATATTTCTCATTTTCCCTTAATTACAAACCAAATCAGTAGATCTGCACCTGTCCCAGAGGAGCAGTAAGAAGTGGCCTCTCCAGCCAGTGCAGAGCTGCATGTGGCACTGCTGTCACTGGGCAGCTGCAGTCCTGCTGCTATGATGCTGGAAGCATCTCCTCTTGCACGATGACTTTAGACTCACGAGGCCAGACAGTAAAGATGAATTCAGATTTCTGCACTAAAACTCGTAAACACTGGCGGCTTTATCTAGATACGGACCCTTTTCAGAGTGGTTCATTGAAAGAACAGAAACCCTAGTACTCTGCTGGTGCAGTTGGACCGTTTGGCAGGTAGCTTCAAGAACAGGAGTGTTTTCTGCCATGGAAGAAATTCTCCAGGCTGGTCAGTCATTACATGTCACTGAAACGTGAACACTTTCCTAAGTGAAAGGTGATGCTGTAACAATTCTGTCCACCAGGTGGTGGGGCACACGCGCCAGGCCCTCCAGTGGACACAGTACACGTTGCTGATGGCATTCTTTGTGGCGTCATCAATTGGCTGGACCAACGCTGTTGCTGTGGCTTGGGTCAATACTTGAGCAACAATATCTGAGTATAAGCCACAGCTTCAGGGTCCCGGGTCTGGGCTGGGGGCCTTGGCCAGTCTTCAGGCAGCTTCCACGGCTACACTCCCTGCGTCTGCAGGCTCTCCCTCCCTCTTACTTGGGGGGAGGAGGGTGGACCTGTCGCCTTTTAGCCAATCTCAGTACCTTTTACGACCTTGTTCCTCTCTCACTAGCATTTTAAGGCTCCAGAGAAGCGAGAAAATTTTCCTCCTTACAAAGTTTAGAGGCCCTGCTTTATACTATAGCTGTTTATGAGCCTTATTACACTGTAGTTTAAGGAGCTAAAAGACAGGATTCTAAAAAAAAAAAAAAAAAAAAGCTGTATGTCAATTCTGAGCAAACCGTAGGTCTATAAAAATAGGAAAATTCCTGAGAGGAGGTCTACACCAATCCTTTAATATTTCTTACAACTCAGCAACCCTGCAGAAACCTGAAAGCTAGATGCCTGCATTATCATCCTGGGGGGTACCGGCGGGGGTGGTGGTCCACGGTCACAAAGCTAGTGAAAAGGGCAGACCGGCGTGTAAAGTGAGGCATGCCCTGTTCTCAGAGCTCACTTTCCAGGTGTTCAGGTGTGACCCATCGGGAAGTTAAGATGGGGCAGCTGAAGGGCAGCTTCTAATTGTGTCAGAATCTTGACGTTTGAGATTGTCTTTCTACTTTTAAAGAAACCCATGGTCCAGATAACACTCCACGACGTCCGCCGCATTTACAAGAGGAGACACGGTCTCATGCCTCTGGTGAGTTCGAGGGGAGCATCCCCTCTAGAGGATGACTGTCTTATCTTCGGTTTGGCCAGTGGTTTACTGGCCTGCACCCACCTCGGGCTCGTCTGAAAGTCACGGGTGTTTGTGTGTGAGCAGAGGGGCCCTGAGGCCCGCCGCCCCTTCTTCTGGCTGCGCTGGAAGTTTATGAAGGAGCGGCTCTCTGTAGGGGGAGGTGCTGTTGGGAAAAAGGCTTTGGCTCCAAGAGCAGGTGGCCTCAAGTGCCCTTGAGTTTCTCCCTCCCGAGTTCTCGGGGTCCTCCTGGGTTTGTGTGGGGATAATGGACGCAGAACTGGTCCAGTGATCCTTGCTGTCACCCAGTTACAGCAGCGAGGTCTCCGAGCAAAGTTTGGAAGCTGCGACAACAGCTCTCAGTGGAACTGTAGTATCCTCACGGTTAACTTGTATTAATTCAGCCTTCAGGCTTGCTGAGAGGGAGAAATGGATAAAATAACCATTTCAGTCACCTGGGCGGTCCTCCCGCCATTCTCCTGAATAAGCCCGTGTCCACACTTCTGCGAGTCTCACACGCTTACTGCAGAAACCAGTCCCCATGGAAGGTGTGACTCCAAGGGATTTTAGCTTGACATCGATATAAATCTATTTGTTCTCCTTCAAAGATTAACCAGTAAGTTGGTGGCATTACAAGAGCATTGTGGATATTTAAGCATCTCATTTTGGTGTTTTGTATTTATGAAATTTAACTGTTTTCCTGCCTATTTTACGTAAAAGGCGATTCTCCATTTCCAGTGCCAACAGAGGATTAGAGAAACAGATTCTATTAAAAATCTCCTCCTCCTTTGGGTATAGAGATGCAGTCAGAAAAAGAAGAAATTGGCATTGATTAAGTACCTTCTGCCTACTGGGCAATTTATGTACAATATTCGTTTGTCAGTGCAGTCCCTGTGAGGTAGACGATACCCTGTTTTACACAGGAATTGCGACTCCAGGAGTTCACTCCCTCGCTTCCCTCACTAGCAACGCTGGAAGCCTGTATCTGAACCTAGGGCAGCGCTGCGCTTTCATCCCTTCTCTGTCTAGTCCTGTCCCGTCTCGGCTTCACCCTCACAACATTCACGCAGCTCATAGTTTTCTTAAAATAACTGCATCCTACTAATTAAATGAGTTATTCAATTATCAGTTTGTTAAGTTGACATAATTATGATTTAATTTGTAAAAGAAAGCTAAACCTTTGTCTCTGAAGAAGATAGGTGAAGACACGTATCAGCTAATTTTGAATTTCGACATAATAAACTCACAAATGCTGTCATCAGTAAAGATCCTCAAGGCCAAAAGGGATTTTGTAAAGTTTAGCTGAGACACACGTCTTGTCCTTATAAATCGAATTTATTGCTGGGGAATATGCATACAAGACCTACAAATAAAAAATGCAAGTGTTTAGTTGAAAGGCTTTTGTACCTGCGTCACTCACATTGAGACGCCGTTTGTTTTCTTCTTCTCTTTCTGGATTTGTAGGGCTTGGAAGTGTTTTGCACGGAAGATGATCTGTGCTCCGACATCTACCTGAAGTTCTATGAACGTCAAGACCGAGACGGCCTCTATTTCTACATTGCTGCTTATCTAGGTTTGGCGCTCACTCTTCATTGTATCTGTTCATGTGAAGGCAGTTCAACTCCCGAGTAACTGGGATGGGAAGTAAGAGGAGAACAGTGCTGTATCTAGAATCGCCTCTCTGTGGTTCTGCTTATTTCTTCTCACCAGTAACTATAGTTAGCAGAATGGCATATTGAAAATTAAGGGAAATATAAATGAAGTTTGGTAATAGTTCACTCCAATCCTGTGTTTTAAAAACTTTTGATAAATATATTTAAATGTTTTTTTGTATCTTAACAACCCCCAAGTTGAATGGATTATATAAGAATCCACCTAATTATTTTTATGTCCAGTCCTGTCTTATGTTAGTTCATGAAAACCAGGACTCAGTTTCTTCATGTGAGACAGTGAGTTACCCAGTCATGTGTCTGTGATCATTAATTGTGGTCTTAATCACAAAGCTGGAAAACGGTACAAAAGGAACACGTGAACCTTCTATGCTCAGTATGGTACCGTGGGACTCAGTTTGCTTATAACTAATACTTCCTCAATCTTCCATGGGAAATGTGAATTTTCCCACTTTTATCAGAGAGAACACCTGTATTTTTCTTTTCAAGCATAAACATTAAGTTGTATGGTTGAATTAAATTATTCTTGTTTTCAAAATGGCCAGATGACTAGAATGGAATGATTTTTTAAAATCAACGTTGGGATTTTATTAATACCATCTTAGTTTGCTGTTCCCGTGTGCAGTGAAACCGTTTATGAGACATATAGTGAGTTACTCCCTTAGAAAAGAAGTTTTCTCTCAAGGAGGAATAGTTTATTTTCAATAAAGAACATATTTTACAGTAGGTTTAGAGTTCATATTTTTTTTCTTCTCTCACTAAGTTATTCAGTTTAACTTAATGCTTAAGTATAGCTTTGGTATAAGTTTACTGTTATCTCCTGCCTCCTGATTTAATTTTTTTCATTTAATTTTTCTAACTATAACAAGATGACAACAAAAAACTCAACTTTCATGGTGAGTCCTAAAATCTCAAGTCAAAAAACTTGCCATGGCCTAAAAGGTCTGCTTCTGTGAAGCGTCTGTTCTCTCTGAGTTTATTCCTGAGATTGTTCAGACTTTTCTCTGAGACGTTCTGAGAGTGGAAAATCAGAGGATAATTGTTTCGAGTTTTTAAGCCCTTTCCTGGTGGCTGATTAGAGAAGAAACTTGGCAAAGTATATAAGAATAAATATTGAATCCGCAAATGAGTTAGATAAGCTTGATGCAGCCAGTACAAAGCTGAAAGCAGGATTTTCTAAACAAAATAGAGCAGTTGACTCATTTTACAGGAACGTTATCATTGGTGCCACACCATCTGTGGTTCCTTCTTTCCTGAGGTTATTTCTGGGGGGTCCTTCTGGTCCTTCTAGTTTGAGAAATCTGACAGATACCTGTTTTCTCCTTCAGCAGTTTCTATTCTTTTCCTTATTCCTCACTTGCATAAATAATACGTAGTCAGTGACAAATTAGCCGTAATACCCCGCTTCCAGATCTGAAAGAAAACTAAAAGATTGTTTCGTTTTACTTTTCATAAGACATGGAGGAAATGAGCTTTTACAAATGGTCATGGCTTCTTAAAGGCATTAAAACTCGAGCATGTTTGGAAGGATTCTTTGTTAGTACATATTGTGGACTATACATAAATGTAGTAAATGTTACATATATTACCATATCATATTTATGTATTTGCTCCATACTTTCATATTTGTTTTATATCATATATTTCATAGATGTGATATGTTTTATATCATATATTTAGTAGATATGAGATGTTTTATATCATACGTTTAATAATTTCCCTCCTGGATCTTGGAGATGCTCATTCATACTTGACAGAACAACTCTTTGGTGAAAACAAACTGTAGCCTACTTTTCTGTTTTTAAAATGTACTTTCCAAAGATGGGTTGAAGGGTCTACACTGAAAGCCTCTGTAGCGCCTCCACATGCTGAGTGACCGTTGCCCGCACACGTGGAGCTCAGTGTGACCCGGGCCTGTCCTCACCTGTCCCCCCAGAGCACCACGTGGCGGAGCGCACGGCCGAGGGCTACACGCTGCAGTGGCAGCGCGGGCTCCTGTCCAACTACCAGTACCTGCTGCACCTCAACACGCTGGCCGACCGCAGCTGCAACGACCTCTCCCAGTACCCCGTGTTCCCCTGGGTCGTCGGCGACTACAGCAGCTCCGAGCTGGGTGCGTGCCACAGAGCCGGGCTTTCAGAGCAAAGAACACGTTCCCTCCTAGAACCACGCTGTGATTCGTGAACAGAGGAGAACCCGTTTGATTTCATTACTCAGGATGGCCCGTCTCCATGCCACGATACTGGATGGGTGGCATGGGAATTACGTGTGTGCTATATGTTTTCTCTACTGTCTCTGAATTTTTTTTAATTCTAAAAAAAACTACTCACATACTTCTTGAAAGCCACACCCAGAAGACATGCATGGGATCTTCAGCCAGTGTTACCACTGCTACCAATAAGTACTATGTTTTCAAATACTTAAGTTTTCACTTTGAAAATTGCGCCTCAGGTTACCATATTATTTTTCAATTCACATTAAAAAATGTGATTACCAAACGTAATAGCTGTTCATTAAAGAACACTTAGAAAGTACTGAAATACTCAAAGAAGGAAATAAGACTCATCAATAATTACATTACCGAGAGGAGAACCATTTTAACTTTGTGGTATATATACTTCTTTCTCTCTCTCAAATTATTTTACCAAAAATGTGATTGTACTGTAATTTTATTTTGTCATATCTTAAAATTAGATATTGTGAACACTAAATTACTTTTGACAGTTCACTGATTGCACCCTTGTAGTTGAAATAGGTAACAGATCTTCTAGGAATATAATTTATTTATCTGATAATATTCAGGTCCCCAGTTCTCAAATTATGCTATTATCACAGAAAAATAATATTCACTATAATTCAAACTTAAAAAGTAAATTTTGGTAGAATAATGGCTTTTGAAATTTATTTTTCGTTGTTGTTTTACTTGGAATATAGTTTTTTTTTATCAGTAGGTCTTCAAATTCTAACCTTTACAGCTATATTAATAATCATCGGAAATATTAATTCTAATGGATCTGTCTCAATTTTTAAAAAGCTATTTATTGTTTGGAAATAAATGTGCATGTGAATTCGTTCAGGGAGATAATGTTATTAAGTATAAGCTTGTTTGCTTTATTTATTTTAAGTAATTTTTTAAAATTTATTTCTTTTATAGATCTGTCAAATCCAGGAACCTTCCGGGATCTCAGTAAGCCAGTAGGGGCCCTCAACAAGGAACGTCTGGAGAGGCTGCTGGTACGTGGACTCAGATTCCTGGTGTCTAAGCAACCCGGGAGCCTTGGCGTATGTTTTGTTTGTTTGATTGTTTTTGTTGGTTTTTAAAAATTTATTTATTTACTTTGTGGCCACACCACACAGCATGTGGGATCTTAGTTCCCTGACCAGGGATTGAACCCCCTTCCCCTGTGTTTTTATAGTGCCTGGAACTCGTTTCTTCAAGACTTAGGGGAAGTATACCTGGCGAGACCGAAGTTTCTGAGCGTATTCTCTCTGCCTGCTGCCTTCCTTCCCCTGTGAATTTAGCTGCTCACCATCTGCATTTTTGCTTACAATTCAGGAGGTAGGAAGCTGAGGCGATCACAGGTTGACCCATTTATTTTCACGAAGGTGCTCTCTGGTGAACTGCACAAGAGATGCATAAAATTTCTTCTTTTCAGTCCTGCCCCAACAGACATTGTTACCATGAGGCCAAGAAAACCAAGATACTTGTCACAAGAATGCTGTGTTTACTCAGATTTTCCCCCCTCTTTTTTATCTTCTCCTTTTTCCTCTTTAGGAGAGAAATTAGGGGCTAGAATGCGTCCAAGCCATGATTTCCTTAGGCTTTTACTACTGGAGTCGGTTATTGTCTTCACAGCCAACACTCAGCAGGACTTTTTCTCCCTGTGTTGTAGACACGCTACCAGGAGATGGCGGAGCCCAAGTTCATGTACGGCAGCCACTACTCCTCCCCGGGCTACGTGCTGTTTTATCTGGTCAGGATTGGTAAGACCTCCTCACCGTCACTCCCAGGAAAATGTTACTTCACGTGGACTCTTCAGCGGTTCTGTGATCTTGCTTAACGCTGATTTTTTTCCCCTCTAGCACCCGAGTATATGCTGTGTCTGCAGAACGGAAGATTCGACAACGCAGACAGAATGTTCAACAGGTCCGGCATAAATGCCTCACTTACCACGTTTTAAACCTTCTCATTATGCATGTACAATGCGTTTATTTCAAAAAACCAGATATAAACAAAAATGGAAGGAAATGAATAAAAACACTACAGTAATTGTTGTATCTGTTCCTCTCAGGCTTTGTGTAGTCGTGTGTGTGTGTAAATGTGAGAACATATTTTATTTTTTAACATCTTTTTTTTCTTTTTGATATTTGTTCAATTGTGTAAGTATATTTTTTTAACATCTTTATTGGAGTATAATTGCTTTACAATGGTGTGTTAGTTGCTGCTGTATAACAAAGTGAATCAGCTATACATATATCCCCATATCTCCTCCCTCTTGCGTCTCCCTCCCACCCTCCCTATCCCACCCTTCTAGGTGGTCACAAAGCACCGAGCTGATCTCCCTGTGCTATGCGGCTGCTTCCCACTAGCTATCTATTTTACATTTGGTAGTATATATATAAGTCCATGCCACTCTCTCACTTCGTCCCAGCTCAGCCTTCCCCCTCCCCATGTCCTCAAGTCCATTCTCTATGTCTGTGTCTTTATTCCTGTCCTGCCCCTAGGTTCTTCAGAGCGATTTTTTTTTTTTTAGATTCCATATATATGTGTTAGCATACGGTATTTGTTTTTCTCTTTCTGACTTACTTCATTCTGTATGACAGACTCTAGGTCCATCTACCTCACTACAAATAACTCAATTTCATTTCTTTTTATGGCTGAGTAATATTCCATTGTATATATGTGCCACATCTTCTTTATTCATCTGTCGATGGGCACTTAGGTTGCTTCCATGTCCTGGCTATTGTAAGCAGTGCTGCAGTGAACATTGTGGTACATGACTCTTTTTGAATTATGGTTTTCTCAGGGTATATGCCCAGTAGTGGGATTGCTGGGTCGTATGGTAGTTCTATTTTTAGTTTTTTAAGGAACCTCCATGCCGTTCTCCATAGTGGCTGTATCAATTTACATTCCCACCAGCCGTGCAAGAGGGTTCCCTTTTCTCCACACCCTCTTCAGCATTTGTTGTTTATAGATTTTTTGATGATGGCCATTCTGACTGGTGTGAGGTGATACCTCATTGTAGTTTTGATTTGCATTTCTCTAATGATTAGTGATGGAGAACATATTTTAAATACAGTCTTTTTGTCCTGGCTTTTGTATTTTATAGCCTTTTGTTAGATCTTGAAGTTTTCCCCATATTATTGGATGTTCTTCAAAACGGTGATTTTTTTTTTTAATTAATGTATCACATCCTAACATATGCCATAATTTATTTTAACTATTTTAACTATTTCTCTATGGTTGGACACCTAGGCTGTTTCCAACATTTCATTATTCTAAATAATCTTGCTATGAATTGAATATAATCCCTGTGAGTGTTTAAATAATTTTTTTTATTATAAAAGTAATCTTTTCTTACCCCAAAAAGTCAGAATATGAAGAAGAAAATAAATTTCATGTGGCACCTGACCACACTGAGATAACACTGATTGTTCATCTTTTGGTCTGTTTCTTTCCAGTCTTTTTCTAAGCTCTACACATGTCTGTTTATAATCCCTTTTCGAAATGAGCCCTTAAAATAACTGCTGATTTTTCATGTTTAAGCACCTGCCCCGAGTGGCCCTTCGATGAGGCCACGTATGGGGGAGGTCCCCGGCCTGGACTTGGGGACATCCCCCTGGGTCCATATCCCGACTCCTTGCTCACTCCCTATGTGGGCCCAGAGTTTTCTCTTCTGTGAATCCACAATATTCACATGAGGTTCTCTGGTGGGGTAGCGCATGTGAATATTGGGGATTATGAATTAATGAGAGAGATGATGTAATTTAGGTAAAGTGTAGAATAGCACCCAGGAGCCTAGAAAGTGCTGCTGTTGCTGTTTCCATACCCTAGATTTAAAATCAGTTGAATTTTTTTTTCATATTTAGTATTGCAGAAACTTGGAAGAACTGTTTGGATGGTGCAACTGATTTTAAAGAGGTAAGCAGTTACCAAGCCGATGATTCACTGGGCTTGTGGTTTGTAACTGCTTTAAAAAATGTTTGTTACTGTTCTTTTTTTTTTTTTTTCTTCCCCTGAAACTTTCAGCTGATTCCGGAATTCTATGGTGATGATGTCAGCTTTTTAGTCAATAGTCTGAAGCTGGATTTGGGAAAGAGACAAGGAGGGCAGATGGTTGATGACGTAGAACTCCCGCCTTGGGCACGGAGTGAGTACCACCTTGGAAGTACTGAATTATAGAAATTCTCTACTTAGTCGTGCAATTGCAGTATTATTATTTAGTTGCTTAGATTTTTCAAAATAACAGTATAATCCTCCATCTAAATGAGATGGTAAAGTCTTATTCCAAATTGTAAGTATTCTATGAGTCTATGATGTAAAACCATTATTATGCATTCGAGAGAGCTAAGTGTCGTAAAAATGGTTTTCGCCTCTCCGCCCACCCCCAAAATGTGTATTTTATATGATTGGGGGGAGACTCATTAAGAAATATGTCCCTCTTGCCTGTCCCAGAAGCTCTGTCTGCATATGGATAGATGAAAGGAATGGGAGAAAGTAAAGTGGCGACTTGGGGTGTTTTGATCGAGTCTAACCTGCTAGGTCCCGAGGACTTTCTCCGGAAGAGCAGAGACGCGCTGGAAAGCGATTACGTGTCAGAGCACCTTCACGAGTGGATCGATCTCGTGTTTGGCTACAAGCAGAAGGGGAGGGATGCTGTTGGAGCCCACAATGGTGTGTAACAGTCACTGAAACTCCATTTAGCGTTTGATGGAAACAAAAGCAACCCCCAGACTGAGCTCAGAGCAGCTTATTTCCTTAGCAGAAGCATCTTGTCTCAGCGGACGGTGCCTCCTGGCTCAGCGACCCCAGATTAGATACTGAATAAAAGGCGGGCGAGAAAGTGCTTTTGTCTAAAAACACCCGCTTCGCCATGGTCCCAAGAGGCCTTTTGCTAGAGTCTTCTAATTTCAGCATGTACTCTCCATCCCAGTCCATCATCTTTACTAAAGCTCGGTCAGAGTAGGATGGAACAGTGGCCTTGGTTCCCACGAAGGCCCCAGAGTGCCTTTGTGACTGAGCGGAGAGAAGCCCGCGGTAGCCCCCTCCTCTCCGGGGCCCGTTCTTCCTCCACCGGGCTTCTCGGCGCTGGCGACGGGATGGGTGCGGGCCTGCCCCTCACACGCCGCACGGGGTGCTTTGTGCTGTCCCGGGAGAGGCACGCTGACCGGGAGGTACTGAGGAAGCAGACCGTCTCACCGCCGGTTACATCGCTGCTCAGAACAGATAATAGTTCAGCTTGATGTTTACCCAAGCTGGATATTATTAGGCTGTTTCGCAAAGTGAAAATCAGTTTCTTTGAATAAACGTTTAAAGTTGTTGAGTTTTTAAAATAAACAGAGTGTATATTATAACAAAACAGTACATCTTTCAATAGTGTTTTACATCTCTTATTTTCAGTGTTTCATCCCGTGACCTACGAAGGAGGCGTCGACTTGAACAGGTATTTAATATGTCAGTAAGGAGTTTCTACTTGAGTACAAATGACCTCTTCGTCTAAATGATTAGTGCAGTTATTTGATGATATTAAGGTATGGAAATGTTACAGTGAATTACAGCTTGCTTTCACCACTATGTAAATTACTGAGCCTCAGAAATTAAAGATGTGTGTTACGGTCTAGACAGTCCCAGCACAGTAGTGTCTGTTGCTGTTTGAGGGTTAATCTCTCTCCTGTTGAATGCACAAATGATCAAGTGATACAGCTCAAGGAGCTTGCACCTGGAGGTCACCACATGGTTTGTATTCTGTCCTAAAGCATTGAGGATCCTGATGAGAAGGTAGCCATGCTCACCCAGATCCTGGAGTTCGGGCAGACACCAAAGCAGCTCTTTGTGACACCGCATCCTCGAAGGATCACCCCAAAGTTTAAAAGCTTGTTCCAGCCCTCCAGTTATAATGCTTCCACGGCAGATTCTCCAGGTAAATTTTGAAAAGAGAATAAACCATGTGAGCACCTTCTGTTTCTCTTTTCTGATTAAGACGTTTCTGAGGATTCTGGAGAGAAGACCAATCGTGAACCCTGGGCAGCTTAGAGAGGACCTGTTTTACTGTCTCACTGCATTTCTCCTGCAAACAAGCAAATCTTTTCTGTTTTTTTGTTTGTTGTTTTGTTGTTTTTTTGTTGTTTTGTTTAACTTTTGACCTTAAAGGAAATCAAATCACTTTTACTTTCTGGTAATTTAATGAGACTTGGCAGTATTTTTCATTGTTGTTATGTTCTTTCTTTTCTGAGGTTTGCCCAGCTGGTGTTTGGTTCTTAGCCATTCTTGTGTTCTTGTTGATCCGCCCTGGCCGTGACTGCTGTAGCCCTGCTCGTTCCTGCTCTTTCCCAGGAATGACTTCCAGCGTCCTGACTCTCCTCTTCCACCCCGGCACACACATCTTGAATTCGGGGTGCTCTGTTTTCTTCATTTGATTCTGTTTTCTTATTCAGTCATTTGACAGACATTTACAGAGTGTCTATGCCAGGTGCTAAAATGAACTTGACTCTGTTCTCACGTCTGGTATTTGGAAAGGGAGGAGAAGATGCTCCCTTCATCCAGTTGCCCACGTTTTACACTTCACATAAGACAGCCTCAGACCCCCAGGCTCCCAGGAGTCTGACACAGTACGGAACCTCGGGAGCAGAGTCGCTTGATTTCTCATGTTCTCCCGTCCTGCGCTCTGTCCCAGGAGCGTCCAGGCTTCTCGGGCCACACAGCGGGGCTCCTCACAGTCAGGCGGCCCAGGGCTGGCGGCAGCGCTTCTCTGGAGATAAAGCCCCACAGGTTAAGTCATGAAGACTGCAGATTATCTCGTGATGCCCTTAAACCCGTGCTCTGCTTAGTCACCAGGCCCATCCACGAGGATTATCTTAAAAGGGAAATTGTTCCAGCCTTTCTTAAAACAGAAGTGAAGGGACTGCTTAGCTAGTCCTGTCCAGGAGCGCGATAGTAACTGGTTTCATCTCTTCTTCCTCTGTCTGGAAACCAGAAGCAAACGGCAGTGTTCTTAGGGAGCTGTCAGGTTTTTACAAAGATTGCTGACAAGGAAATGGTTACTCAGTGTCATATTTCCTGAAGTTCCCAATTTAGGGGCGGAGTGAAAACTCTGCAAACGTTGATAAAAGTATACAAAGACCCGCAGTATTCAGAGATACATTTTAATCTTTCTCCAAATGATTGTTATTTTATTTCGATTATGCACCTCATTCTTCCCCTTGACTACCATGGAGCTATCTAACAAGTACCTTTCGAAGCAGTTCTGTTTCAGTGGGCGTTTTGCTTTCTTGGTTATTTGATTTTAATAGAAAATCTTGTATCTCTGATGCTTGTCATCTCCGATACTGGTTAGAAATTTAGCTGACTGACTGAGCCGCAATTTAACGTAGTCTCTCCAGGTGAAGAGTCTTTTGAAGACCTGACGGAAGAAAGCAGAACGCTGGCCTGGAGTAACATCACGCGACTGCAGCTCCACGAGCAGCACAAAATCCACAAAGAGTAAGAGCGTCTCGGCCGCGGCTGCGCACATGCCGGGGTCTTGGCCTGGGGGTCTTGATTGGTTTTTATCCCCCTAAACCGTCCATAGTAGTGATCAGCCACCAGGGGTCAGTGTGGCACGGGAAAGCTTGGCACAAAATGGATGTGTGTCATTTCTGCTGTCGGTCATTCTAGAGCACGGGATGGGGTCTGCAGACAGCAGGCAGCTGTGTGCCTCTCAGAGAAGTACACGGCCCCTCCAGTCCTTGCTGGTGGGAACCTTCGGGAGGAACAGGATATGTCTTACCCACGTGTTGCATTTACTGATATTGTCAGGGAAAATGTATCTTTTTTAAAACATGGTAACAAATGTGTGTGTATACACACACAGAGAGAACATTGCAAAGTTCATTGCAGCACTGTTTACAATAGCCGGGACATGGAAGCAACCTAAGTGTCCATCGACAGATGAATGGATAAAGAGGATGTGGCACATATATACAATGGAATATTACTCAGCCATAAAAAGAAACGAAATTGAGTTATTTGTAGTGAGGTGGATGGACCTAGACTCTGTCATACAGAGTGAAGTAAGTCAGAAAGAGAAAAACAAATACCGTATGCTAACACATACATATGGAATCTTAAAAAAAAAAAAAAAAAAGGTTCTGATGAACCTAGTTGCAGGGCAGGAATAAAGACACAGACGTAGAGAATGGACTTGAGGACATGGGGGTGGGAGGGCGAAGCTGGGGTGAAGTGAGAGTAGCATCAGTGTATATACACTACTGAATGTAAAATAGTTGGCTGGTGGGAAGCAGCCGCATAGCACAGGGAGATCAGCTTGGTGCTTTGTGATGACCTAGAGGGGTGGGATAGGGAGGGTGGGAGGGAGGCTCAAGAGGGAGGGGATATGGGGATATATGTATACGTATGGCTGATTCGCTTTGTTGTGCAACAGAAACTAACACAGTATTGTGAAGCAATTATACTCTAATAAAGATCTATTAAAAAAACAAACTAACAAACCTTTTCTTCCCCAAAATCAGGCTTGCTGTTGGCCCTAGGGGGGCCATGAGTGTCCCTGGTCCCCTGTCTGCAGGGACGGTGATGGACTTTGGTGGGAAGGCTGGGGAAGCACTGACCTCACTGACCCATCCTGTTCCAGAAAAGAAAACTCAGGGCCAGGGACGAGGCCCACTGTTCTGCTCCAGGGCCACCGACGTCCTGTCTGACGTTTGATATCACGTACACTTGGCCATGGGTGGAACGGAATGGGCCGGTCCCCTTCCGATCGATGGCTCCAAATCAGAGCACAGCCTCCTGCAAAGCAACCCATAGTCCCACCTTATTCGTTATAACAACAGCTTTCCTTTGTCACCTTCTCTAAACGGCACGTAGAAAGGGGCCTTGTCACCCGAGGCAGTGAAGACATGAGTGAACCTTTAAGAGGACGTGCCGGGACTGATACCTATCAGGGTCCTTGGCCTCCTTAATCATTAGAAATTGATAAGAGGCCAGACAGGAGATTCAGGCAAGGCTTTATTGGGGCTCCTGCTGCCGCGGCGGGGAGGGGAGTGAGAACAAACAGCAGGTTCCCTTGCTGGGCCCACGAGGCAGTGGCGAGCTGGGTCCCTCTTTGGGGTGAGGGTGGGGTGTGTCCAGGGGTCGGCCGGAGGGGGGGCTTAGGTGGCGTGCCCACCCCTTGGGTGGTGCTGAGTGCAGGGGGCACGGGCAGTGCCCTTCAGAAGCGGCAGTTGGGTGTTCTGGTCTTTGTGTGTCTTGCTGCCCATAATTTGCCCCAGCTGCGCACGCACGCAGTTATTTTCAGTCCCTTAGCGTTTCACGGTTTCTCTGTATCTGTTGCTGGAGGAGACGTTTGTCCGGGTGCAGGCACTGCGGCAAAGGGTCCCCGGTGCCAGCCTGTCTCAGGACCAGACAGTGACATCGTCATTGGCCAGATGCTAAGTCATGAAGCGAGTGCAGTGACTGCTCGGGGGCGGTCACCTAGCATTACTGGTTATCCAGGGGGCAGACGTGGGGCGGCCTTCGCGCAGGGCGGCCCGGGAGCTAAGGGTCGGGGGGTTTTCTGGCCACAGGCGTTGCCAGGACAGAATTAGGAGTTGCCGAGCCGTGACTTGCTAACGCCTGGTGGAAGGTGGGACAGGTCCAGCAGAACGAGTTGTGACGAAAACGATGACAGAAACTTGGGCTGAATTAAATTAAATCAAGGCCTTGAAGGAGACCGGTGTCCTAGCACGTGGTTGACGGTAATTTATGAAACCTTGTTTTCCAACAGGGCAGTCACTGGAATAGCAGTCTCTCGCAGTGGGTCGTCTGTCTTCACAACCTCACAAGGTAGGTTTTCCTACCTGAAAGGGGGGTTACCTGGAATCATGAATGTCCAAGTTTCCTGACTCGGTGCAGGACTGTACCTTCATGTGCCGCCTCCACGTAAAATAAATTTTGAGCAGTTAGTTCGTGGTGTATTGCGTAACATTCCACTGTGATTCGCCAAGAACAATAATGAAAAATGCCTCTCTGTTGCTGATAAGGTTTCCCAGAATTTGGGGCGGCAAGAGCGTGTGCTGGGACCTTTCCCACCCTGAGGGCCGAGCCGCCCACGGGGCGTCGCCGGCACAGGGCACACGTGCTGTCAGCTTTTCACGTTCGTCACTCGGTGTGTGCTTCTGGGTGTTGACTGGAGGATTTAGCTCGAAATCTAATTCACACATTGTTAATGTCTTCTACGTTTTATACGTTATCAAAATCACGCAGAAGCCCTGCAGTGGCTGGTTGATAGGACTTGTAACTATAGCTTGATGACACACTGGAACTTCACTGTTTTGATCCTACAAAAGGGCTAAGCGTCAAGCCTCTGCTGGCAGCCACAGTGCTGCCTTTGCTGGCCGTCTACACCGTAAGTCATTGTTTATCTCGTCCCCGTCCTGTTTGAAGCGTGCTGACAGGCGCGCTGGGGGCAGCGGAGATGAGAAGTGAGTAGCTTAGCTGCCCTGCTTGGGCTTTACGACACCTGGTTTGGACAGAGTTCGTACCTGGCTGTGAGCGGCTGGCTACGGGCGCTTTGGTCGTCATCATAGGAAATTCTTTTTCATCCATTAAGTTAAGGAAAGGTGCTGTCCAGCTACACAGCTCCGGGTAAATCAGAGTTAACTGCTCTCAGATTCTGGGATCGTGGCTTCACATCCATAGCGCCCTTCCTTTCTCTTTCAAATATGATCTCAGATTTCGTAAAACAAGAGTTTTCCACAAAGCACAGAAAATGATCCCACTGTGGACCAAAGTAGGTTCGCGTGCAGCGTACACATGGGGCCGCTTCAGGGTCCCCAAGACGATGATGCTGTGACATGAGGGAGCAGTCGCGCTTTGCCAGGGTTCCTGCCAGCGTTACCACCCGAGACGAGACCCTGACCTTTTAGCAAAGCCGGCATTCTTGGCTGGATTTGTCTGTCATGGTTTGTTAAATCCCTTAGTTCCCTGTACTGGTCTGACCTTGTAAACCGTGAGTTTTACGAGCATCAGGGCTTTAACCCTCTGAGGCTTATTAAGCCTAGCACTTCTTTGTGAACTTGCCAAATAAGGGGGCATGGGGGGGTTCTTTTCAGTCAAAAGCTTTTGGTTTTTTTTTCTGTTTGTTTCTTCACTGTTAATAACTCATGTTACTGATCTATATGCATTTTTATCTACACCTGCATTACTGACTTACGTACACCCTGATGATCACCCCATAGTACGGTTCTTCCTCAGAGGTGCAGTGTGTGTCCAGGCTTATGGGCGACCCCACGGGTGACCCCATCACCTGGGGGACCAGCTCTCAGCAGCCTCTGCCGTGATTACCTCTAGTACGAGAGGGAACCTCTGATTTTGAAAAAAGCAGCTTTACACACCAGGCTGGCTGACCGTTTTCTGTAGGACGCCCCAGTGCACGTCTGCGTGTTGGTGTTGGCAAAAATTAGGTGGAAATATTAGATTTTACTATACAGAAGACATTATTTAAAGCTCATCTGACCTTTTATTTATCATGCCGTATGTTTTCAAATTAGGAAATGTAATGTTACATATTGCAAATATGGGATGTTTGGAGCACATTGTAATTTGCAGTCTTGTCGTTTAAGAGGTTTACCTTGATGCACTTCTAAAAGCTTCTGTTAGGCAAGGAAATTAAGAGCTTGGACATTGTAATCCCTAGTTTATTATTATTTAGAAAGTTAGTGCTTCTCTTCTGTAAATGGTCATGCACCACAAGGATATCACACCATAATTGGGCTATGTGAAAAAGAAAAACTTACATTGCCCAAATCTTTTTTTCTTTAATATTAAAATTGCTCTTTTCTTCCTCTTTAGCTTCTGTCAGTAATTAGGCTTAATTCTGCCTTCAGCCATGGCTCTAAGCTGACCTCCTTGCTGTGGAGCCGCAGATCATAGAATTCCACAGACCGTAGCGTCCTCGTCGGGGACATGGCCCTCGGTCGCCTCGCCTGTTACCTCTGCGTGTGCTGGTCATCTGTAAGGGTCAGGAAATCTTTCTTATATGTTTGCTTTGTCATTATTAAATTAGATTCCACCTTGAAAATGTTTTCCAAAGAATCCAAGATGCTACAAAGAAGTATATCATTTTCAAATATGGTGAGTTCATTTTAATTTTACATCAGTGTTACGGTGGCATTTCATGTAGCAGTTTGTTTTATATACACGCATACATGACAGTTTGTTTCTTCCCAAACAATCCGGTTTATTTCTGTTCAGAACGCCTTAGATAGATTCCTTCTAAATTAAATTAGAAATTTGTTCAGGTTGCCTCTTTCTCACGTTATCGTGGTTTTATTTGTAACCGAAAAAGTAGAATTCTCCTTAGTAAATCTTGCCTTTTTTGGAACTGTCAGACTAAATGTCTATGTGCTGCTTACATAACTTAATGCATTTCTGAGTTGATAGGACCTAATACTAGAAAATCAGTTCTTCTGAAAAAATACATTTTATTGTTAATGTAAAGCATCCGAAAGATTTTGAAATTCCCTAAAGACTTTTGGAAGCTTTCCCTCCCCACCTGAGTCTGTAACCCAGAGGCGGTGTTTGGATTCTTGAGGACAGTCCCCACCTGCGCCCCTCACGGCTCACTCTGATGTAAGTAGGGGTCCCTCAGCCCAGGGCAGTGAGGACCGTCAGGCTAGGTCCTCATGCACTCGACACCCTTTGACTTTCCTACATTTGGGAAGAAACTAGGCATCTGGAATTAACCAGATGAAAAGAAACTTCATGAATATGAGGAAGGCCAACATAAACGGAATTTGAGCATTAATTTTGGGGGGAACTTGTAAGACAGTTTTATACCCCATTAAGGATTCACTAAGTTTTGTAAATTATTAATGTCGGATCATTTGTATTTCAGGCTTTATCATCGTGTTTACTTTTACCAGGAGATGCCACCGTCGTAAGCTCTTCGTGGGATAACAACGTGTATGTATCTGTGCGGGCCCCTTCGCGGTTCCACGCGCAGTGCAGCTCCCTGTGTGCACGTGAAGCAGGAGAGGGCGCATCTCCCGTTGTTTTCAAAAGGGACAGATGAGGACAGCTGGATTTGGATGTGATCATCTGAATCTATTAATTTCTCCAGTTGGACTCTATTTTTCTCTAAGTTTTTAAACTGAGGTGAAAACACAGATGAGCCAGACCTGGAAATTTCTAGTTTTAAATTCACATTTTGAGTATTTGGTAACAAGTAATTTGTAATTCCAGTGGGCCTTAATAAGTATAGAATTAAATGATCTAAAGTTTCTTGAAAATGTATTTAAGAGTCTTAACATTAAGCTGGAATGCTGTCTTAATAGTTCTCATTATCTTTTACGTTAGCTATTTTTATTCCATTGCATTTGGAAGACGCCAAGACACATTAATGGGACATGATGATGCTGTTAGTAAGATCTGTTGGCATGACAACAGGCTGTATTCTGCGTCGTGGGACTCTACTGTGAAGGTTTATATACAATTTCTAAATTAAAATGTTTGGATAATACAAATATTATAAGCCATTCAGCTCCCTGCTGTTGGCGTGTTCGGTCACTTTTTCACAAAGTGTGAGTGATATATAAGGATGTGGAAGGTTATTGCCTCTGTTTGTTTAGTGTGTGCACGTCTTAATATAAGAGGACGTCTTCCTCAGTTTGTCCTGTGTGTCCCACTGGGGGTTGGGTGGTGCATTAGACAGCGGACTTGGAGGGAAACGCACAGCAGCCCCTCTTACCTCACGCAGCTGCGGAACTAGCAGTTGATCAGTAAATATCAAGTTAAAGTGGAGAATCACTGAAAGGCAAGACACTGTATTTAAAGTCAGAACACAGAAACACATTCCTTCACCGTTATTGACGTAGGACCATACTTGGCCTTTTCTTTGGAATGCTGCACAACTTGATTGCATAAACCACAGCAGTATTCATCATCTTTGGTTTCCAATTTGCATTTATATAAACAGAAAGCAAGAACCTAAAACCATTAGAATTCCTTCAAGAGGTTTTCATCATTTCTGTGCCCCCGCCCCTGAGGGGGGCATTCTTGTAGGTAAGTTTTCTTGCCTACGCGTGATTTCAGTAAATTTTTTTGGTGACTTGCCTTTTTGAGTTTTCTCAAAACCTTAATAGACACAACACTTCCGCACTCTGATTTCTTTAGTTCACACATACTTAAGCCACAGCAGCAAATGCAAGAGATGGAAGCAGACACGGGTACAGCGGACTCTCGGGAAGCACGTGGTGGCGGGAATAAAAGCTCAGGCATGTGGCAGAGGGACCGGGCCTCACGACACTTCATTTTGTTGGCAGCTGGGGAGTTGGTCAGTCAGGAGAGTTTTTCCTGCACGTGTTAGAAATGCTTTTATAGTAAGTGTTTGCAACTACCTTCTGCAATGTGTCCCGTCCTAGGTGTGGTCCGGGGTTCCTGCAGAGATGCCAGGCTCCAGGAGACACCAGTTTGACCTGCTGGCTGAGCTGGAGCACGACGTCAGCGTGAGTACCGGCAACAGAGCTGCACGGGAGCCCAGCTGAACCGTCCGGGGTGGTGGAGGTTCTTGGCTTCACCTGTGTGTTTATGATCTTTTGCTTTGCTTATTTTGCTCATCGGAGGAGAGCACAGGCAAACTCTCAGCTCTTTTCTTGGAGCTGACTCTTTGGGCTTCCCAGTCTTCTTTTTTTCTCCAGTTTGCTGTTTCTTTGAGAATTAGCTACCGTCCAGCTAGACTTCCAAAAGACCAGTGTCTGAGCACGACGTTGAATACCTGGGTATCCTCACACTATCTGGGCAACTAGAGATGTTTTCTGACACCAAGGGTGGAAAGGGGGCCTCTGTCTAGGGTGAGGACACCGACCTGTCTGCATGGTGCGTGCAGTGGGCGCAGGACAAAGCTGGCACCGCGTCCTCTTCCCTCGCTCCGTCTCCACGAGGTCACGGCTGCATCTCCTGCCCTGGCCTGCGGTACTGCCTTTCCTCTGCGGGTGTGAACTGGAGCCTAATCTGCATGGTCAGCAGACTGACTGGGGTTGAGACCTATTATTTACTATGTAGTTCAAGAAGGGCGCGCGAGCATAACCCTGAGAGATCCCCGCCTCCCCCAGATGGTTGTGGAGCCGCTGTGCTTCGGGCAGCCTGGCACCCTGCTACCGCTTATTACTCACGGAGTTATCATTCTGAGACTGTCAATTTTAGGCTCTTTTTAAAACAGTGTTACATTTACCCCAGCAATACTTCATCGTATTCACTGGCATATGAAGAATTTCACTTTTAAATGAAGTATCACTCAGTCGGTGGTGTTGAAAGAATGGGCCGGGGAAACACAGCTGAATGAGTACCGTCTGTTTTCTTCTCTAGGTCGATACAATCAGTTTAAGCGCTGCAAGCACACTGCTGGTTTCAGGCACCAAAGAAGGCACAGTTACTATTTGGGACCTCACTGCAGCCACCATATTGCACCAGATTCCATGTCACTCAGGGACTGTATGTGATACTGCTTTCAGCCCAGGTAGTATTAGCCTTTTTAATACGGATAACACCAGGGGAACTGGAATTATTATTTTGAAACATATAATAAGAATATAAAAAGAAAAGCACTGTTTGCTGATAAAAGAGGTTTTGCCTATGGGTAAGGCTGCTTCGTGGTAAAATATGGTATATGTGGTATTTGTATCTGTTAGAAAAGCAGTATCAGGTACTGTTCTTAATTCCTCACCTCACTGGAGAAATTAATTTATAAGGTGTAAATGGATTCACACCAAAGGGTCATCAGCCCAGTGTCTTAAAAAGAGAAGCATCTCGGGGAGAGGCTAGTCATCATTGGTTCAATACAACAAGTAGCTGTAGCTCAAGCGAACATTTGGCCCCTGGATTCAGAAGTAAAATCTCAGATTAATCTAAACCACACTTCTGCAGCTGTAACCCGTATCCACGTTCCGCCTTGTGTTACAGACAGTCGCCACGTCCTCAGCGCAGGAGAAGACGGCTGTTTGAATGTCGTCGATGTGCAGACGGGAATGCTCATCTCTTCTATGACTTCGGACAAGCCCCAGAGGTGCACTTTCTCAAGTTACTCGTGGTGAAGACATTTATGGACAGGCTCACGATCACGGCGCAGGGCCTGCTTTGGCCCTTCCTTCATGACCAACGATGAAAGGATGATTTCTGGATCCTTCTTGCAGGTGCTTTCTCTGGGACGGAAATTCTGTTTTATCCGGGAGTCAGTCCGGTGAGCTGCTTGTCTGGGACCTCCTCGGGGGGAAGATCAGGGAGAGAATCCAGGGCCACACAGGTAAGCTGTCTGCCGCTGACCTGACTCCACCAAACCTGCTTTTCCCACCAGTGGACGTGCCCTTCTCAAGCAGAAAACTCCCCGTGTGTCCTCTGTGCCAGGGACGTTCCCCTCCAGATCCTGCCTGGCCAGGTCATCTGCATCTTTTGGGTTGAGAGACATTCGACTCCAGAATGGAAGTTTTAACTTGCACATGGAGAATTAAAAGCCAAGTAAAAGCTGTGTGTGCTTTTAATACATGCACATGGTAGAAAGAAACAATACAGAAGTAATGGAAACAGTACAAAAGTAATGAATTACAGTGGAAACGAAGGCTTCCTCCCCCAGACCCCCCTCCCGGCCTCCTCCTGGGAGGGCTCTGCAGCTGGGTTTCTGGAGATGTCTCATCACTGAAGGGTGCGCTGCTGCGTGCGTCCTCGTTGTGCCCGTTGGTTTCTCCCTCTGCTTACATTTGCACGTCTTCCTCTCCTCTCGAGCACTTGGAGGATTATGGTTAATTCTTGTAATGGCTATGGTTCTAAGTATCTACTGACTGCCCACCTTCACTCTCTTCCCTCTGTCACTGTTGTGTGTGGTTATTTCTTCGTAACATTATACATTAAAGTGACTTGTCTGTGCCTTTCTTCCCCAGCTCACAAGCTTTAAATAACACTTTGACTCCTGATAGAAATGGAAGTAAACCGGCAAACTCACACCAATTCCCTGCTTCTCTCATCTGCTGCCTGACTTTTGTCACAGGTGTATATAATATTTGTATTCTGTTCTGCAACTTCCAGTTGCTTTAGCTTTACCTTCAAATAGTTTCTTATTCCTCCCTAGTTCCCTGTACTGAGTAGTTATTCTGAGTTCCTGCAAAGATTGTATTACAGGACGAGACCATGTGGTTACCTCCTGGTCCGCTCACCCCCTAAGCACACATCTCTTCCCGCAGGTGCCGTGACATGTATGTGGATGAACGAACAGTGCAGCCGTGTCATCACGGGAGGGGAAGACAGACAGATTATGTTCTGGAAATTGCAGTGTTAAGTGCCTTTCCCTTGAATATTACTGAACTCTGTGTAATGCATTTTTAAACCAAACTTTTAAATGAACTGGTGAATGTGCAATTATAGTAATTAGAAGTCTTACCACATGAGAAATTTGTGGTTTTAAACTTTATAAATCATGGTGACTTCACTGAAAGCCATTAGTTGTCATCCTCTAAGGCTGATGAAGATGTGGCAGTACTGGGGAGAAGAACGTTAACATTTGTAAGGCAGGTGGTCATCCCAGGATGACGATGGTCAGAAGACAAGTTTGGGTGGCAAAGAGCGCAGCTAAGAGATACTAAACCAGCTGGGGAAACTTCCCAAAAGCACCGAACGATTTAAGGACTTTCCAAGAAAATGTGAGTATTCTCTGCTGCCCAGTCACTCTATCATATGTCTTCCTCATCGACACAGTTGCTGCCCATTGGGTTTTGGGATGTGTGTTTCCATGGAGTGGTTACTTTCTATAACCAACTGGCCCCAGATTCTAAGAACCTGGGGAAGGAGTAGCAGTTCTTGTAACAGTTTACTGTGTATGGGAGCGGTTCATTTCATTATAGCTATTAAATGCTCATCTTTTCTATGACATTAAAAATATTTTTCTGTAATGAAAGCAGTTTCCATTTTCTCATTTAAATGATTTATTAACAAAGTACTGGGTCCTTCGAGTACTGATCCTTCTAGAAAACCATACCGAGCATCGTGACCATCATCCTGTGCTTCTGGAACTGTCTTCAGACCGAAGTCCAGAGAACGAGGGAGAGTCAAACTGAGAAACGTGCCTTGCGTGGCTTTTCTGAATTTCACAGGAGGTAAGCTGTGAAGCAGCAGCACTGACGACCTCTGAACCACAGAAAGGATGCGATGTAAGATTTTTCTACACTGTTGAAAAACCCTGGTGTATCGTGAACGTTAATGTGACTCGGCCTGGGTGCCTCCAGGGAGTCAGCAGGCGCGGTGAGGCCCTGCTGCTCAGCCTCAGTGTGTCTGGGCTTCCCGGCCGGAAGCACTTCTCCCGACACTCAGGCCCCCGGGTGTCGGCCGCTCTGGGAGATGACTCTCTCCCACAGGCCTCATGTTTCCAGTGATGCAATAACAGACAGACTAAAATCTAACTTTATTTATACATTTTTAATTAAAATAGAATAGGCATAAACCAAAGAGAAGGAAAAGCAAATCAGGATGACGTGTCACTGTCATTCTGTTTGCAGGGAGGGATCAGGAAATGGAACAAATTAACAGGATAGCAGTCTAAGACGTCCCAAAGCAGCTAGGTTACGTGTAAGTGCCAAAACCAGGTATTATCCCACTTAATCTACACACGAAAAAGAAGTCAAAGTTTATCCTACTTAGTACAAGAATTTTTACATTAAATATATAATGATTCATTTCTCAGAAAGTGATACCAGTAACTTTTAGAGGAATAGTTTCCATTACACAAGGACTAGAAAATCTCAAATGCAACTAAGCAGCTGTATGTACCGTTACACTGCTCTGGCTAGCGTCCATCTCAATTTAACAGAGAACTGCATTTGGGGTTTTAGAAAGGCAGCAATAGTTTGGCTTTTATTCTAGATGCTTAACACTGTTTGTTAAGGCGACAGACAGTCCAAGCATATTAAGTAAAGGTAGTTAAAATGTAATGATAGTCAATACAGTCTCTTGCAGCCTACATACACTGTATAGTAATGCTTACACGGAATGAAACCAGTGTTACTTAATCGGTGTTTTATACAAACAGAACTGAAAGAAAAAAGTAATCATTCTAAATGTACTACAGTAACAGTAAAAATGCACATATACCATAGAACTAAAGTGATATGAACAGCACTACCTGATACCCAGGACTGCAGGTGACAGGCTCCAACAAAGCAGAGCCTGTATCAGTCATTCTAATGACACGGGCTGTAAAAGCATCTGGTTTCCAGTAAAGACACTAGTCTATGAAAGTAAGTCTTTCAACTGTAAAATCAGGATAAGGCTACAACTATCTTGAAGTCTGAACAAGATATCAGATCAAACAGTAAGATTCCCAGCCCTACTGTAAGACAGGAAGGTCCTCATGCAGCATATGCTTGCTGGCTCCTAGAAAGCGTCATGTGCATAATATAAAGGTAAGTTGCTGGAGACGTAAACGGGAGAACTTCAGTGAAGTTTCCACTGTGCCGTGACTTCTAAACCTCAGGAATGGTGTGATCCATCAAGCTTTTCATAATGCTTGGTGCCATCCTACAAGAGAATCACTTTTATTAAATACTGAGGTTTGGGTTTCCAGAAAACTCCAAACTCAGCACCGTTAGCATCAAGTGGGAACGCGGCAGAAGGTTTTTGTTTTTTTTTGTTTTTTTGTTTTTTTTTAATGCTATTCTTGTCTGCTTACATTCTTTTTATGTATGTATGTATGTATGGCTGTGTTGGGTCTTCGTTTCTGTGCGAGGGCTTTCTCTAGTTGTGGCGAGCGGGGGCCACTCTTCATCGCGGTGCGCGGGCCTCTCACTATCGCGGCCTCTCCTGTTGCGGAGCACAGGCTCCAGACGCGCAGGCTCAGTAATTGTGGCTCACGGGCCCAGTTGCTCCGCGGCATGTGGGATCCTCCCAGACCAGGGCTCGAACCCGCGTCCCCTGCACTGGCAGGCAGACCCTCAACCACTGCGCCACCAGGGAAGCCCGGTTTTTTTTTTTAATGAGTTCAGATCTAAGGGTCTCAGGTAATCTAGTTGTTTGCAAAATACCCAGTGTGAAAAGCTATCTGCATCCTGGCTAGTAAAGTTAGATAAGATACAGAAAAGTCCTTGTATCTTTGTATATTAAGGCTGGATGGTTAAAAAGAAAGACAGAAAATGACAATGCCACTATTGTTGGCGGGAAGTGGGCGGGAGCTATTACTGGTTTAAGAAAAGTGAGCTCTTGCAGGATCAGTCCTGACAGCTCTCCCCGCCAAGACCCCAAGAGCGGCTAGCTGCATTCTACCCAGAAGCTGAAACAAACTTCATTACAGGGGGTATGTTTTTAATATTTTAAATTCTATTTCCACATGCAAGGTAGATTCTGAAAGAAGAATTCTACGCTGGCTTAGCCAAGCCAGCGTGTAAAAAGCTGCTGGGCAGACAGCCCTGGCCGCCCCCTTTCTGTTCTCCCTCCTCAGCTGTCCAGTCCCCATTCCTGAGGACGGACAGCACACCCCACACGCTTTGCCACCTCCTGAGATGCTCCCGGGAATCAAGACTGTTCCCCCAGGGCTGCCCTGGTGGCGCAGGGGTTAAGAATCCACCTGCCAGTGCAGGGACACGGGTTTGAGCCCTGGTCCGGGAAGATCCCACATGCCACCGAGCAACTAAGGCCGTGCGCCACAACTACTGAGCCCGCGAGCCACAACTACTGAAGCCCGCACCTAGGGCCCGTGCTCTGCAATGAAGCGTAGCCCCCGCTCGCCGCAACTAGAGAAAGCCCGCGTGCAGCAACGAAGACCCAATGCAGCCAAAAAAAAAAAAGAGAGAGACTGTTCCTCCAACACCCCACATGCAAGAATTCTTCGTGAACCACAGGTAGGTGTCTACTGAGTGGAGGAGCTGCAGGCATACCACAACTACGGTTTCACTGAAAACTGAGGTGAGAGCCTGCCCACCTCTGCTGTGTACCTTTTTCTACTAGGAAACATCAAAACTGAGAAAGTGGATTTTATTCCATACTTGGGAATTTGTGAGGGGTCATCCTTACCAACCAACTCCTCTGATTTAAATAATTTACTTCAAATTTCTAGATAATGCCAATGTCATCTATTAGGTAAAAAAAAAACCCAAAGGTTTGACAATTACAAGAAGCACAGTGCTTCTATGAAGTCACACGAACACAGCATCAGGTTGAAGAATTTGTCTACTTACCGTTTAATAATATGTTCAAATATAAAAGCAGGCATGATTGTAATAGTAACTACGTTCCCAGCTGTTGACAGTATGTCTGCGATTTGAGAGTCCTGTTGAAAACACACAATGAAAATTAATTCTACTGAGGCTTTAATTAAATACATATAAAACTAAGTTATTCTTGGTAAAAAAAAAATATATATGTCCTTTCAGGTTTTGCTAATTAATGTCTCTAAAATCCTGACCCTTGGTATTTATAGTTTTTCTAGTTTCTCTACCAAGTTTTAATTCAACAGAATCACAATTTCATCAGTGGTAACAAAACTGTTAAGTAAACTGAGTTGAAAATATTAGCCAACAAATCATTCTTTTCGTTACTTACGATTAAATCATTGTCCCCATATACAACATTACCACAGCCCCTCGGCTAACTGTGTATTCTTAACCCAGGTTAATGAAACGAGCAGGTCTTAATGAAAACCTTTAGACCTCAAAATAGTTCTATTTAGGAATATGTGGAGGGAATAAACCATAAGAATGAAGTACTAATCTGAACATAAACTATCACGCATTTCCTACAACTCCTGGATTGAAAGAAGCAATCATTCATCCAGAGTGTCCTCAAAATCTTCAATGCTCAGGTCTCCACAGTTCTAATCGAGGGACTTCAGAGATCTAGCCTAGCCCCCCCGCTACAGAAGCCACAATTCCAGGTGGGAGCCCCAGCCTGAGAGCACAGCCAGAGCCCAGGACCCCACTGAATTTCTACATTTTGGTCAATAACAGCACCAGTGAAACAGACAAATGAAAAAGACGCTGCTTTTGCTAAAATAAAACTGCAGCAGAGTGAGTCCGAAGTTCCGCTCCTGACCTTCAGTCCAATGACATTCTGTCCGTTGACCTCACAGATGCTGTGTTCCGTGAGAAGACCGTTTCTAGCTGCAGAACTGTCTTTCACTATGGATGTGATTTTCCCATTTTTAAAGACAAAGCCAACATGTCCAGTACTGTCCTTATGCATGGTAATTGTCCGTTCAAAGGGCCTGTAAACATAATGGCTTCAATTAAAACTTTAATTCCAAAGTAAGCATTTTCATGGATTTCCATTCTGACATACTGGATACTTTGTTACAATAAACTCACTGTTTCTGATAAGAGCTACTTAGTATGTATGGCACGGATTTTGTACATCTTAGTGCAAAAGATGACTTTTTAAGAAATTCTCTCCATCATGGTTTGCCTAACTTACCATTTCCTTCTTATAAGCATCAAAGACTTAATGCTTCATGCAGTTTATCAATATGCTCTTTCCTTGAAATTACAGTCCTCACTGTAATTTAACATGAAGATAGGTTTGAACAAAAATCAGTCTTAAAAATGAATTTTTATCTTTTTTAACTTCTTAGTATTTCCTGGAGCTTAATTTTTCTTAGGAAATACTTATTTTATTTAGAACCTTTAAAATATTTCTCACATCTTGATTTTGAAAACTTTATAGAAATTTTTGCTCTGTTTTAGAAGAACCACAGAAGCAGTGAGACGGAAGCTCCCCAGCCCCTTAGAAGAAAAGGAGCTTCAGCAAGACGGCCGTCGGCTTGCGTGCGCCGCCCGCCAGCTGCACCTGCCCACTCTGCGACTCTGCCGCCACATGACTGCACAGGTTTCATGACAAAATACGAACTGCATGTTATAAACTTCACAACAGTCATGTCTTCGTGTTAGTCCAAGTTACTTTTTGAAATTTTCCTTAGATATAAAACAAAAGTGGCATTCGTCTACAACACGTTTACTCAACACCTACCATGTGTGAGAAATGGAAACACACAGGTAGATAAAACAAGTTTAACTAAGACGGATAAAAACCCCAAAGCTAACAATGTGATACAGGTCTGCCCTCAACACCCATGTGGCCGGGAAGGAGGCCCGCAGTACATGTGCTGAATGTTTCCATTATAAATAAGCTAAAGAGAGCGTTCCATCCTCCCACCTGACAACTAGAGCCTCATCCACCCAAAAGGCCAGATTGGGTTTTCTGAAGCCGCAGGCCCCGTGGAGTGCTGCAGGGGCCCTGCACCACGTGTCTACCCTGAGCAGGAAACTGGAAAGCAAGGCTGAGACGCCTGCTGCTTAGTTACCTTTCTATCCTTCTTTTCTATTTTCTAGAGAAACAGATTAAGAAAGGAAAGTAACTTCTTAGAGGACAAATTTCTATAAGCTCTGAAATAAGGTGTATGCTAAACCAGAATGCTATTTTTAAAAAGTCAAACTATGTAAGAAAAATCTGCACTGCACAACTGCAAGAGTATAAGGCTAATCAATAACACTTGATCATTTTCTGCAACAAAATATTATATTCACAGAATCTTAAAAGCCCAAGAAAAGGAAAACTCGTCTTGAGTTTCCCCGTGAACTGTTTAGTCAGCTCACCTGTCACGAATGGTCATAGTAATCTTCTCTCCAAAAGCCTGTTTGAGCACCTTGTGTGCTCGGTCGGAGCTCCAGCCGGCACAGTTCTCCCCGTTGATCTGGAGCACCTGGTCCCCGAATCGCAGGCCGACCAACGAGGACGGAGAATTTGCCTGGACCAGCTGAACGAATACACCCTAGAGAATAAGAAAATCACCGTCATTCACCGCCGTCACATGTTCAAAAACGCTGGAAAATTAGGAACCAACTGGTTAGGAATCTACCCTATTAAAAAAAAAAAAAAGTTACATGAGAATGTGTCATCATCCCCAAGAAAGAAATCGAAAATTTTATCCAGGCAGTACCCTAAGAAATAGGTAACAAAGTGAGATCTCAGTGGTAATTTCTACCTCAAATCATGACCCACCCGACCAACCTCCATCACCCCCCCTCCATCTTGGAATAAAAAAGACTAAGGAAAATAAAGTCAGATTACTATAATAAATGTAAGCTTCTATGAGTTTGATAGAATACCAAACAGGTATTAGCACCTGATCATTATTTAGGGGGAAAGGGACTAAAGTGTTAGAAGTTGTGTGATGTCTCTTACAGTTTAAAAAATGATAGTCTAAGGTCAGAACTCCACCTTTTGAGCTGAAGAACTCCTTTACCCACTTGCTAAATTATGCATAATCACTACGATTAGATTTAACAGCCTAAAAAGGTGGGCACACTCAATACCATTCCAATTCTTAAAAGAATCTACTATGAAGTAAATACAGAAAACTCAAGTACAATTAACTGAGAACTAAACCCACAGGGATATTTTTACTTATGTAAACTCTCAATCTCAGATGTTGAGCACAATATAAATAAGCATAAAGGAAAAGGAAGCATGGTAAAATAGCAATACGAAAGCATTTATAAGGCTAGATCCTTTCTCCCATCTTAGGCTGGGTCAGACATGATATCGCATGTCTTACACTTCAGGGCGGTGCCTGAAAAGTAGGCGGCACCCAGCAAAGTGGCTGGACCAACGAGCTTCAGCCAAGTGGACAAACCCACTGCAAGGATAAGTGCTATGGGGGACGGGCTGTGACGAGTGTGGTCTCCTTCTTTAGGACAGAGGAAGGGGCAGCATTGTACTCTATTCACCGAACAGGAAGGGGGAGCAGAGAAGTCCGAGCTTCCCAGAGCAGCACGCTCATGTGTCTTGCACAAGCCACGAGTGTGCAAAGACAGACACAATGCCCTCAGCCACCTTCCACCATGGGCCACACCATCCTTTTCTATGTGCAAAGGTGGTCACACTGAGCTAACAAGACCGAAGACTGAAAAGGAATCCAATAAATAATGCATAAACCCACAAATCGGGGTAAAGACTCAGCACACATCCTCAACATTCCTAAATGCTTCCTCAGAGTAACCGGGTTTAATTTCTTCAATCTGGTAAGGTGAGAGGCAAAAGTAACTCTAAAGTACTTTTGAAAGTCACTGTTGCCTAGAAAATGCCTCATTAAACCCAAACTGAAGGATGGAAATAACAAACCTGTAAAACCACATTACAACAAGTTATATGATCTTCATTTAGTTTAAAAACACACATCATAAGACCACTGATTCTCACTGGTCAGTCTTCCCTTAACTTCCACATGTGTTGCCCTATTTCAATGCCAGAATTCTACTTGTATAAACTATGTTATGTTTACATGCAGACTAGTAAACTTTATTCCAAGAAAAGGACTCAAAAAAGAAAAAAAATTTCATTCAAGGTAATGGCTGGAAGTCCCAACTCTGCCTCTTCAGAACAGGGCGGCACCTCCAAGTGGAAAGTCAGATTTAAAATATTCTCGATCACAGAGCACCATTAAAATTAATTAAAGCATCTACATTTTAAATTATTCTAACGTTGATCACTTAACTATTTAGACAAATTCAAATAAATAGTAAAAAATACTTACATTATCTATGGATTTAAGCCTGAGCCCAATTTTTCCATCTTGATCCTTACACAAAATGACTTCCCGAATCCCTTGCTTAATTTCTGCTCTGCGGATTCCAGTATCATTACCAGTTACAGGAGCCACCATATAGTTCATACTGGAAGCTCTTGCTACCAACTGCTGACAGAAACATACACAACCTGTCAATATTTAGAAACATTCTCCCTGAAAAAATCTAAAATGATAATTTACTTGAATATATTCAGTTGTGGTTTCCCAAAATATAATCTGAAAATTATTTCCTTCAGATAAAATTTGATTTTTTGCAAAAATGACCTTTTTTTTTTTTTTTTAAACTAATTCTTAAGGTAACTTATTCCCACATATATGTCTCCAAGAGACTCTCTCTGTCTGCTGCCTCATGCATTCACTGGCATTTATTTCATGTGTACTTTGGCTTGTCTTCAACTCAAATATATTATCCTTGAACGTTATAAAGGCCATATCATACTTTTGAAATTCACTCAGCATTTTCCAGAGGGTTCTTTCATATGGCCTCATCTTCAACAATCTACTTACGCTTTCAGAGTTTCTATAAAAGGGAAAAACTTCTTACCTCACAGCTCCACTGTGAGGATTAAAAGTGCATGTTATACGAGTGCTGACACACACAAGACAGTCAAATGGTATTTCTCGTCCCCAATGATAAACATCTATGGATTAACCAACTGTATTAGACACACCAAACTGCCCTAGAATAGCTATACTAGGGACTCTGTCAGGTACCATTGTTTCAAGTTCCTCATTTTTTTCAAGTTTTCTTGACCAAAATCGGTTTATTGTTTTAAGTGGACCCTTTCCTCGACCAGAGACAGGGAGGGAAGAGCTTATTTATTCCCAAGGCTTCTTAATTGGAATCTGTCATAAAAAGCTCTGATCTACCTAATAATTGTGATGCTCAGAGCAGCAATGATAGGGAAAGAGGAACCTCAGTTACACACATACCACAGACTGCAAATTTTTTCATTCAGAATTCATGATAATTATGATACCATATTCTAAAGTTGATGGTCTATCGGAGTAACACACACACAGAGCTGTACTACAAATTAGAACACAATACCAGAAAATATAACTTTTGAAGAATTACAAAAAGTCAATGATTACAGCTATAAGAGCACAGGAAAATTAGGTACAGGATAGAAAACGAAAAACTTAATAAGCAAATGAATTATTTAGTTTAGCTGGAATACACGACAAAACAAGGAGCAGCTTTACTTCTGGAAAAGAAATCTTCATTCTTTCCAGCAAGTTTTGTTCAGCACTTGCTTAGTGGTTCTTACTAAGACCGCATGATCAACACCACGTGACCTCTGCCCCCTCCTGCCAAGGGCAGCTACAATAACCTTCCAGATAGTCTCCCTGCTTCCATCTTGCCCTCTATTCACTCGCCACACAGCAAGCACAGAAACCTTTTTTAAATAAATCAGATTATGTCACTCCCACAACTCAGAGCCCAATCCCTTACCATGGTCTACGAGGCTGCAGACCACCTGGCCCTGACTACCCCTCCAATGCCATCTGCTACCATGTTCTGCCTTGTCTGCCCATCACCTAGGCCTTGTCTCTCAGGTCTGCCAAGTTCACTTCTGCCTGAAGGCCTTCGAGTTCTCTGTCTGTACTGACATATGTGGCTAGCAAAGCCTAAAATACTTACCATGGTTCCCTTAATAGAAAATATTTGCTGAACCTCAATCTTAGGAAGAACTGCATCTTTTAAGGGGAAACTATAAGGAAGTGTGTGGATATAGTGAATGGTCAGAGGAGCGGGCAGCACCAGGTATAAGCTACTGTCAGCTCCAAACCCACCCTAGCTGGTGAGGCTGGGGCCTGACCGTGCAAATGATACTCCTCCGTCAGGGGTTTCTGGTTAGCACCCACAGCACACGCGCAAGAGGGCAAGCGTCTCGTCCCTCCTGCCTGCCCCTGCTCCTGGCAGCACTGCCTGGGTCTAGCCGCCCTTAACGCTGCTGACAGCAGTTGATTCCATTCTCCAGATTTTACTGACACTCCCAGGACCAGCCTCCCTGGTACAACCCCTCAGAGGCACCAGTACCCACAGCCAGGGTCCCCCGCTCCGAGGTCCGAGGCCCAGGTCACGGGGCTCTTCCACCATGCTTGTCAGCTCTGATAAGTCCAACCTCCACCCTGTGTAGCCCCAGGCCTAGGAGAAGCAGCTACTTTCTGCAATTACATCTGTGTTCCACTTTTGCTTTTTTAAATTCTTCAACCTGTCTGATTTCTTAAGTTATCTCTGTTGAAAAATCTAGTGTGGTTTGTATTGTCCCAACTGTCCTGACTGATGTAAGTAAGTTTTTAATAAATATTTGGTGAATAAATAAAAGCCAGGTACTGTGTTAAGCACTGGGGTCATGGCAAGAACACAGACATGGACGCCATCCTTCATGAAGTTAAGCATTTGCCTATGACAAGTGCTATAAAGTACTATGGTCTTATCGCAATAATCTTACCAAAAGACTGAGATACACTATATTTAAGCCGAGAATTTGGTGTCTAATTACAAGGAGCTTTAGTCTTAATGTTAGAAGATTATGAGCAAAAAGAAGATATGACAGACCTATATCTCAGAATGATGAGTCTAGCAGCAGCCTAGTACTGTTTGATATAAGAAGTTACTAGAGGAAAAGTCAGAGACTACTATAATAATCTAGGTTACAAGTACAGAAACCCTGAATAGGGTTATACCAGGACTGGAATGGATTACAAGAATAGAAGAAACACAGTAGAAACAGAATCACTAGGTCTTTAACTGACTGAATGCAGAAGATGAAGGAGAATGGACCAGTCAGAGGCATCTGAATCTTTAACTCCTAATAAATTAGAAAAGTGGTCATAGCACAAAGACTACGTAAAAAGTGATATCCAGAAGGCAATCTAAAATTCCTGAGGTCAACGCTAAAGTTATAAATCTGTGAGTCAGCCACAAAGACGAGTTAGCTTATATCTATGTGTAAAGTATGATTTTATATAATTCAAAATCACACTATACATACCCCCTGACTTGGTGCTCCAGGGACCATGGCCATATTTGCACGTATTTCTTCTTCATTTAAACTCAGGCCCATGTACTGAGAGAGCTCCGGATACAGTTTAGGATAGAGATCTAATATAAACGAATAAATGAATAAAGAAAAAACATTGGTAGAATATTCAAAAACTGTTGTTATTATGGACTTTTACTTGTGTTAAAAAATTACATTTAACTTATAAAATCTAAGATGGATTTAAATTAGCAATTTGGAAAATCCCACTCTCTCTGTAATGACAATTAGAAATGGAAAATACAGAAAAAGTTACAGATGAAAGTAAAATAAGACATTTGAACTGAAACCTCAGATTTCACAATACTCAAGAGTAGAAATAATTTTTCCAAATTGCCTTGCCTTTCCTTTTTCTTAAACCTATTTGATTAGGAATTTTGTAAACATACCACTGATTCTCCACTTAAGAACAACTGACCAAAATGTACACTGTCTAGTCAGCTACTTTTTAAATTCATTCAGTAAACACAGCTATGAAATGATTCTTCTGAACTACAAAACAACAAACTGAAAGCTTGTAAATTTATTTAGTGTCATATCATTTTAAGAATGTTAACCACATACCAATGAAATCTTGGAAACAGTACATTTAAATACTAACAGTATTTAACTGAGTAGTAAAGTCAGGTACTACTTCCAAAAGCTCTTTTTGACATGCTTTGTGACTTAAAATGAATTTTCTAAAAGAAACAATGTTATAAGATGACAGGCCCTAAAAACCCATTTAACACTCCTTTTGTATCTTAAGTCATGTTATTTAAGGGTTCTGTCCTGAATCCCTATAAACTTAGAAGGAAAAGGGACCAGGAAGAAGGATATGGAACCCGGGGAGAGATTCCAGGATTTGGGAAGTTCCCTCAAAAGGAGGTGGTTGGAAATTTCAACTCTACCAACCCCCGAGCCCTGCAAAGACAGAGGACAGTTCAGCCAGCGAGTTCCATTTAACTTAATTTTCATTAAGTCATAAAACACACCTTCATATTCACAGTTCACTTTCTTGATTAAAGGGTTATTTTTTGAAATGAACATTTTTTTTCTTCTTACTATTAGAGCTTTAGCCACCATTTCATGCCGTGTATGTTAAAAAAAAAAAAAAAAAAAACTTGGATTCCCTATTTCAGCAAAAGAAGGCTTAACAAGTATCTCTGTTCAAGGAGAATGACCCCAAAGTATAAACCTACTTCCATCTTGAGAGATGGGAGCAGAAGCTTCAGACAGAATTGCTGGGTTGGCAGGGTTTGCAGAAAAGGCAGTTTGAGCCTGAAAAAGAAAAGAAGAAAATTCTAACAACAATGCTATACAGATACTTAAACTCCTTATATAATTTATAAGTTAAATCCACTAATTCCAAAAAGAAACTAAAACACTTTAGTTTTATTCAAGAAATTTTAATTTCAAACACTTTCAGCAATATATTTTTCAAAGAAAATCCACAAATCAAAAATGTATTTCATACTATATTTAACACTATCATATAAAACTTGACTTAGCACCATTCTACATATAATCAATATTTCACAGTGCTACTGCAAATTAATATTTTCTAAATGCATTATAAAACGAAGGTTACACATATTACATTTTCATTATCCTTTTGCTAATTAGTCTAAGTATCTTATTTACATATGAAAAAAGCTTAACCGTATTTATATAAAAGTCTATATCAGAAAAACACCTAAAAATTTAAATATTTATTAAGTTACTTATATTTATTTTGCCATTTTAGCATATCCCACTGAAATAATCTTTATCTACATTTTAGCAAGTATGAGAAGGGGTTATGTTATACTAAATACATAAATATTACAAAGTATGCAAAACACACACTGTATCACTGACATAAAAATGACGGTAAAGTAATGTAATTTATAACTGTCAAACTTGCGGAAACTTTGACAGTGCGTACACTTATCAGTACGACTCATGCGCAGGCACGCCAGGAACTCCTCCTCCCAGGGCTGCCTTTGCAGCCTGTGTCGTTTTAAGTATTCCACTGAAGGAACTCCTTTTTCCTTTACAGATACATGTGACTTTCTAAAATAGACACATGTCATTGGTTGGCAGTAAGTTGTAAGATCCATCTCTAATATCATTTTTTACTTAGTCAGAAATATGTCGATTAAGTAACGAAGTTTATACCTACATATCAACCTAGCACTGAAATTAATGCTAAGAGTAGTCCCAAAGATGCTTGGAGAGATGGAAGCTTAATTAAATAAGGAAAGTCTACAAAACCACTGAAGGTCCTTCACTCTCTGGATTGTAAATGTTCTGATATGCTTGCTATTGAGTCATTCTTTAATATTTACTGTTTCATAATTTGTCACAATCTAAACTGAAATAAAACGCAGCATGAAAATCTTTATAATTTTAAATATATCCACAGACTCAAAGTATGCTGAATTATGAAAATTCTTTCACCAACTATCAGCTAAAAGGAGCTAGTGGCCAGTGGATTGCTTCCTGGCTAATCTCTGAGGAAAAAAATACTGTTCAGCGCTAAAAAGAAATGAGCTTGCCATGAGAAGACATGGAGGAATCTTAAATGCACATCACTGAGCAAAAGACATCTGAAAAGGCTCCAAACTGTACGATTCCAACTACAGGACCTTCTGGAAAAGGAGGGGGGAATGGACAGAGCACAGAGGACTGTGAGGGCAGTGAAAATATTCTACATGACACTACAATAGTGGCCATATGTCACCACACATCTGTCCAAACCAACAGAGTGAACAACCTCAAGAGTGAACGTCAAGTGTAACTCTGGACTTGGGGTGGCAATACTGTGTCAGGGCAGGTTAATCCACTGTAACAAATACACCGTTCCGGTGAGGAAGCTGGCAGTGGGGAAGGCGGGTACTGTCTGTGCTGTGTAGGTGGAGTCGGGGGGAGGTGCATAGGGAGGGGTCACTGGCATGGAAACTACCTTCCATTCAATTTTGCTGTGAACCTAAAAACTGCTCTGAAAAAATAGACTTTACTGATTTTAAAAAGTTGATCCTTGTTTACACTGATCTATTATATTCTGTTCTTTCATTCACTGCTATTGTTCTCATCCAAGGAATACTGAAGTAAGAACATATATAAAAAGCTCTCTGCAAGCAAAGTTATATATTTACTTACTATATATTCTGTAGTAAAAACAAAAGAAAGATGGTACAATAAGGGCTTAAGGACTATAAGCCATTAAATGTAGCACATCATTTCACACATACTTGAAATCTCAAACTATTTTAAAAAAAAAGGGTGGGAGGGGGATGGTGTCTGGAGGCAGGGGGTGTCCCACGGAGCGCACAGTTATGCCAGGGCGTGTTGTTTCTGCCATTACAGAAAGCATGTGGAGCCACCACGCTCGTGCAGCCACCCGTGTCAATCTCTGCTCACTGTGACAGGAAATGCATGAAATCACGGCTTCTGACCAGCTTGTTTGCACAGGTGTGGCAACCACAGTCTCCTGTTAAAGACTCAGAGCAGACAGGGAGGTTCAGGGACACTGAACACAATGACACTGACACGTATGACACTGAAAGCCACAAGCCCGATGGTTACTGCAAAACAGTTTACAAAACACGAACCGCCAGTTCACTGCTGCAATTTAGTTTTGCTGTGGTATAAAAGGCCAGAAGATGAGAAAATGAATACTACCTTTACAGAGGCATCTCAAAAACAGAAACCCAAGTATCACCTACCATAGAAAATGAAGAAAAAAATAAGACAAAAACAGCCCCAGACTGTAGTGGCTGGGTTAGGAATCTTTTTAAATCCAGTGAGAATTTAAAAACCGTGTGTCCCCCTCCTTACTTGCTGTTACATCTCCAGGCAGCTAGCTTTCTGCTCAGGACATAAAAAGTCCTCTAATGGAAATACCCATATAATTTGCTTCTCCTTAAAGAGGTCAGCCTGATGTAGATTGTAGCTCTCTTTATTTTCCAATCCAACATTTGCCAGTATCAACTGTTTCCTTCTCTTTCTGCTGCTTTCAAAATAAAAAACCTCTGCTCAAAGTCTACTACAGTTAATTGTAAGTTCAATTCCATAAAAACTAACAAAAAAGGACGTAAAGGAAATTAGTCATTTTCTCAGACCCATCTGCAAATCCTATCACTTAGTGCTCTGATATCATATTAATGGCTTAACTGTTATTCTTGAAGGGTAAATATTTCAAATAAAAGCTTTTTAAAAAGAAAGTGCCTGTTCAGATGAACTTTGTGGAAATAAAAACCATGAGAAAAACAATGACAAAATACCAAAGAAAAAAAAAGAGATTTCAGATGACTGAACAGTCCACTTAAAACGGTCCGGCATCAAAGCCTTTGCAGCTGAACAGATGTCAGAGATTTTACAAACCACCCATCCATAGGGGAGCTATGATGGATAACATGTGCTCATGATCTCCCCCCCATTTTTATCCAATCACTGCTACACGGCTAACAATTTCAGCTACACATTTGTTACTATTTTTGCTGGGGTTTTTTTTTTCACCCTAAAAGGGCCAACATTTTGCCTAAAAAACACTTGTGGTCTTGTATTCTTCTCACAAGTTTCTAATAAACGTTTTATGCTCATTAAATAATTGTTAAGAAGTAAATCTCATTTAGAGTAAACTGAGGTCAAGACCTCAAGTAAAATGATCTTTAGGGGAAGAAGCTTTGAAGTACTAAACAACTCAAAATGAATGAATTTCATCACATTTATCATATCAAAAAGATTTTAGGAATAAAGAAGTATAACAGGGAGTTCAATTTATCTTGTCAAATTAGAAGAACAAATAACAGCTGAAAAAATTCTGACTGAGAACAAGTTGAAAGTAAACTGGAAACACGATGGGTTCATTAAATACAATTATCTCTAGTTAAAAAGAAAAATAAAAATTTACAAAACAGCAAGAATTGGTCCCAATCACAAACTTTCTTCTTAAGCAGAAGCATCTATCTTCAAAGCTAATATTTACATAAAGGAATACAAAAATTTCTGACTTAATGAAATTAGAAAAACTGTACTAATACAGTCACTTAGAGCAGGAACAAGTAAACTGTCTGCTGCTTACATTTAAAAAGAAACAAATCACTGCACTTTCATTGTGCATTTACACTACTACTCTTCCTAAAGCAGCATGTACCTCCTTATTTCTATGATTTTTAACTTCAGAGAAGACAATTATGTTAAAGACTGGTCATACCTGAAAACCCAAAAGAACAACGTACGAATTTTAAACAAGACAATGAACGTCTAAGAAGTTGGAGTATATTTTACCAACTTAAAAATGTATTTAAATCTTAGTTATAAAACCAGGCTATCTTTGAAGAGTTTAAGTCCCGTTTCAAAGAAATAATAACCTGTACCCATTAATCCAATGAAATGAAGAATCTCTAGCTTTTCTAACTTTTTAGTTAGAAAAACTTTAGAAAAAATTGAAAAGTTTATAAAGTGTAAAAACAGACAAATACATCTACTATTTAAGTTTCTTGCTTCACTTCACCTATAACCAGAACGTATGGCAGAGTACATGGAAAAAAAAAAAAGTACTTAAAGGACTTAAACATACCTGAATCACCTTGTCTACCTTCAGGTCTTCAAGAGATGGGTACAGAGACATTTTTGCAGGATTTTCCTGAAGAAAAAAAAAATTTCCATGATTCAGATTTTATTGAAATTTAAACAGTACATGCAGCCAGCAACATACACATAAATGTGTATAAATGTTTAACACAAGAGACATTTAATTTGCAAAACACATGGAAAAATATGAGCGTGTAGCTATACTAAAAACTGCTGGCTGATGAACAGTTGCCAAACTACCTCTCCCTCCCTTCTGTGATCAAATTATATCCATTACAGATCCTAAACTTCCCTTAGTAAAAGTCCCTTCATTTCTGAAGTTTAGAAAGTCAAAGAGAACGATTATGTGATTCACCTAGCTTGCCCAAGGGCTTGGCAACTGAGCAAGTATTATTACATCCTTCTAACAAAAATCTACAGCAGCTCATACGTGTTATCTATGTATAAAACCTCTATTATTAGGAAAATATACATATACACATATTACATAAATATGTATATGTAAAAAACAATATACACCAACTGTTAACAATAGTTCTATCTTTAAGAGAAATGAATGAAATAGATGGTAAGGGACTGAGGGATAAGAGGGACATTTTTATATTTTAAACATTCTTATATTGTTCAATGATTTTTAGTGACCATGAATTGCTTTTTGTAGTAATTTAAAACAAAATTCTCTAAAAGAATTACAGGGATATACACTCCAAAATTTTGTTTAGCTGTTTTGAGATGAACACTTCCTTTAAACCCAACAAAACAAAATGTATTCTAAATTGGTACAGGGTTTGACATATCAATTTATTACCTCCCCATCAAAATCCACCCATAATTGGCTGCTCTGTGAAAATGGAGATGGGCCCTCTAATTATCTGCTCTTCTGCCAAGTGGTAAGATGCTGAGCTCTGTCAGCAGAGGAAGCTGGAGGTACACTGCAGGAGAAAGGGTTTTTTTCTTCTAAGTTCCAGTGTACGGCTCCAGCCAGGCGCAGCCAGGCGCCAGCTCGGAGCAGCCTAAGCACCCAGCTCCCGCAGTGCACAGCAGCCAACCGTCCCCAATACTCTGTCGAGGACGTTCCCAGCATGGTGTCACCAGCAAGGCATCCCTCACGAGTAGCTTTCCCTAGCACCCCTTCCTTGTGGCTTGCAGCGAGTTCCAAGGTGCAGCACGCAAAAGGGAGACTTATCCAGTAAGTTTGGTATCTCAGCAACTTCACCGTCCATTGAGTGACGGCTGCACTCTCTCCAACAAAGCCCAGATCCCGACACAGGAAGAGGACAGCTGATCCTGGGGCACTCTATCTCAGCCCTGGGGTAAGCAGACACTTATTTAATGTGCTCTTCCTGTATGCTTTAAAGTTCTCTTTACTTCTGACTGGCCAATCCCTGTTTCTTCAATCATGGTATCGTTAAAAATTCTGTACACTAAACTTTCACTGTTCAAATTACTATATGGTTTCTGTTTCCTAGTTGGATGCTAAATGACAGTTTTTTAAAATTGATACACTTCACATACCACAAAATTCACTCTTCTAAAGTATACAATTCGACAGTTTTTAGTACATTCTGAGTTGTGCAACCGTCCCTATCATGTAATATTATAACATTTCCATCACCCCAGAGAGCAACCCCATGCCCACCCATTCTCCCGTCCCTCCAGCTCCCAGCAAGTATGAATCTACTTTCTGCCTCTCGATTTGCTTGTTCTGGACATTTAACTTGGAATCACAGGACATGTGGCCTTTTGTGTCTAGTTTCCTTCACTTAGTATAATGCTTCCAAAGTTCATTCATGCTGTAGCAGGTACCAGTACTTCACTCCTTTTTAATGGCTGAATAATATTCCATTGTATGGATATGACACTTCTGAGTATCAGTCGATGACATTTTGGGTGGCTTTACACTTTCTGACTTATGAACAATGCTGCTAATAATGCTAATGAGCATTTATATCCAAATCTGTGTGTAAACATGTAATGCTTCATTGTCTTGGTATACAGCTAAGAGGAAAACTGCCAGGTTATATGGGCATACTCTTTAACTTTTTGAGGAACTGAACTGGTTTCTGAAGTGACTGCACCACTTTACATTCCCACCAGCGCATGAGAGGGTTCCAGTTTCTCTCTATCTTGGCCAGTGCGGTTGTCCCTCGGCATCTGCAGGGCACTGGTTCTAAGAGCTCCGCTCCCCCGCCCCGCATACACTAAAATCTGTGAAGGCTCAAGGCCCTTACATAAAACGGCATAGTACATACTCACTATCGTCTGTTTTTTTTATTACAGCAATCCTAGTGCATGTGAAGCAGCATCTCATTGTAGTTTTGATCTGTATTTCCCTAATGACTAATAATGCTGAGCGTCTTTCATGTGCCTACTGGCTACTTGTATATCTTCTTTGGAGAAATGTCTATTTAAATCCTCTGCCCATGTTATTTCTTTTTCTTGCCTAATTGCCCCGGGGTAGAACCTCCAATAAAATGCTGAATAGCAGTAGCCTGATAAAGTTTTGAAGAGGAAAATAGAGCCTAGGTTTGTGAATAAAATGCAAATTCTTGAGAAAGCACAATCAAACATGGCTTAACTCTATTAATCCGGGGAAACAAAATGAAGTACCTTTTGTGTCTCAAAAGATCACTTCCCTAGAAGCTTTCTCCTTAAACACATTTTATTTAAACTTTCAACCATTTTATCGACATCATAAACACAATCATTTTAAATTCACTGTAACTAATGTTGACCAGTAATCCAGGTGCTATTTCTATTTTTGGTTCTGCCACTGGTCACCTACAAGATCCCATTTTTCCTCATGAAAAATGAACTGGATGACTGGCTCATTTCAAAACTCAGAGTGGTTTTCTCAATTTTTTCCCCCATAGAAGCTTTTCTTCAAACTAATATTAACTGAAGTTGTCTCAACAACTCTGAGGTCACTCATACCCACACACTCAGGCCAAGAAAAGAAATGGGCTTTCCAGAATTTAAAAAAAAAATAACAAGTATCACCCCAGCTTATACTTTTTAAAAAATTTAGTTTGTTCATTTTAAGTATGTTGACCTTAATTAAATCTCACAATTCTTCTAAAATACAAAGGATTCCTCAATGTTTTTACTTCAAACTATTTCTTGGTCTCATTTCATCCAGTTTCTTCCCAAACATTACAACGTTCCAGCCACAAATGATTTGCCATTTCCTACCCAGGTCAAGTGTTTCGGTGTCTCCACATCTTTATAAAAGCTTTGTCTTCTTCCTGGAATATTCTCCCAGGACTTTTCTATCAAAATCTTAGTCAAGGTGACTTCTGTGAGGTCACCTTTGATGACTTCAGTCTGACATTATTTGCTTCTCTCAGTTTAGCAGTTTCACTCTGCCTTTCATTACAGCTAGTTTATGTTTAACTCTGCTACTTGAGATCAAGGCCCACATTTAATTTTTTATTTATCTAACACAATACCTTATCCTGACAGGAAACAAATGTTTATTAAATATTTTAGCCAACAGTATCAAAATTACAGTAAACAAAATATGGTTAAAACTTTTATTGGAAGGTTCTGATTGTCTCACCTTGCAAGTCTACTACTTTGTTGGGTTTGTGTTTTTTGTTTGTTTTTTGGGTTTTTTTGTTTTGTTTTGTTTTTGCCATGTCGAGCAGCTTATGGTATCTCAGTTCCCAGAAAAGGGATTAAATCCAGGCCAGGACCATGAAAGCCTGGAATCCTAACCACTAAGCCACCAGGGAACTCCCAACAAATCTACTACTTTGAACAACACTGTTAAAAGCGTTCCAGGAAAATAATAAATTTTTGTATTATTTTTCTTGAAGGACTCCATTAACTCACTTGTATAGTCTATTTAAACCTTTGACCTAAAGCTAAGTGTCAAAAATACTTAGCGCTGGGGACTTCCCTGGTGGCGCAGTGGATAAGACTCCATGCTCCCAATGCAGGGGGCCTGGATTCAATCCCTGGTCGGGGAACTAGATCCCACATGCATGCCACAACTAAGAGTTCACATGCCACAACTGGGAAGACCGCGTGCTGCAGCTAAGGAGCCCATGAGCCGCAACTGGGGAGCCTGCCTGCCACAACTAAGACCCAGTGCAACCAAATAAATAAATTAATATTTAAAAAAAAATACTTAGCCCTTTTTGAAGAACCACAAAGCTACTCTCGAAATCCTTTCAATTATGTTTGGAATTTCAGAATGATCAATAATGAGATTTAAGAGAACTCTGAAAATAATTCCATGACATGAGTGTGAGAATTCCCATTTTACTCTCACTTAAAACTCTATCAAACACTATGACTGTACCAACTAAAGACAAAATTCTCTTTGCAGGCCTTCCCTTCCGCTGACGAGCAATCAGTGAGAAGGGAGAGCTTACGGCTCTCGCTGGTCCTGAGATCAGTAGGCACAACACCTTTGCCATCTACTCTAACGGTCTGCTCACAACATTCCTGACAAAGTAACAACTTTGTTTCATTGGTCTAATTCCTGGAAAGAACTGGTGGTCTTCACTGACCCCTAAACCCAGGCTTGGCCCACTCTATGCTTCCGGCAACCTCCTTGCATCTCATGCCTCACTAAACGCCTCTGCACGCCGTGGTGCAGGCCTTTAGAAAATAACCCCCCAAATCAATTACTACTAAGAGATTTCTCAGTGCTTAGAACAGTTTCAGGGTTCTTCCAGAACTAAAGACAAAAAAAATTTGACTCTCCTGCCTCAGTATTAAGTTTTCTATCTGACCCTCTACCTCCTCAGGGCAATGTTGGGGTAACCACCTTAGTCTTTAAATATGTGCACAGACCAAAAAACTCTGAAATTCAAATACTGTATGTGATATTTTGGAACACCTAGTTAATTTGCTTTCTAGCAGCAATGCTCAGATTAACAAAGTAGAAAACATGCTAGTAAAGTCCAGTTAATATCACCTAAAATGGCAGTACTCATCATTTTCTGAGTGACTGCCTCATTCCTTCTCTCAAACCACCCACTACAACTGGTCTCCCCTTTTAAAAATGGTGTGATCGTTCAAGTTAAAATAATGTTTGTCAGCTTGTTTAGTCCGAGTTGTTTTTAAAAATTCTTGGTATGATGAAAAGTCAGGACTGCAGAACCACTGATCTTAAAAAAAAAGAAAATACGGTGCAACACATCTGGTGCTCCGGTTTTTGTAGCTGCCGCCCAGGGGACAAGCCCTTGACCGCCTGGCTCTGGCTGCCAGCAGGGCGTACGTTCACAGGCCCCACAGGGCTACAGCGTTCCTACTGACGAGGAGCAGGCGGCTGGGCTGGAGAGGGAGGAGGTCAAGACGGCTGCACGGAAGGGGCTGGACCTGTATGATACGCTCACCCCAAAGGTAGCTTCAGGTACGAGGAAGACCCTACCTGAGTCCCCTCCACCACCAACAAGCCAACAGTGCACTGCATCTGTGCAGAGGACAACGGCGCCATCATCTGGCTCTGTCTGCACAAAGGTGCGGCCCAGTGACGGTCTAACTGTGGAACCCATACAAGTTGGTGCCCCACCAGCTGGCCTACGGAGAAAACAGTTCTTAACAGGTTCTCCTCCAGGGCACAGTGTAAAGACAGCAGACTGAAATGCACCCCAGACTCCCTATAAAAGAGGTCGATTACCTTATCTTCAAAGCTGGGGCCTGAAGAGCAAGCAGGCTTGTAATTAAACACACACCCAGGGGCTATAATTCTCTCCAGAAACTGGGAGGGCCAGCAGGTACCATCTGTGCACTCTCCATCTGTCCCATCCGAGGCAGCCAGCGTCTCTGAGGAAGGACCTAGTGCCAGTGTACACGTCTGCAGCCCACAGGGGACATCCCTGGCTAGCCTGGCCCTGGTGGCCAGCGGGGCTTGTATTCACCAGTTCAACAGGACTGTAGCAAACAAAGCCACAGTTAACTGGCAGTCTTACCAGGGCTCAGTGCAGAGGGAGCAGACAGAAATGCCTACTTCCCAATCTTCCCCTGAAACAGGTAAATTCGCATACTTTTAAAACTGCTGCCTGAGAGTGTGGCTTCCCAACGGCCTGAATCTAGGTGCTGACCGCGATCCTCCCCTTCGGGCCAGTGACAGACCTTGACAACCCTCAACTATTGAGAGCCAAAAGCAATAAAGTAGGCTGCTTGGAAAGCTGAAAGGTTATGAGATACAACCAAGAGCTAGTGCAGGGTCGAACGAGAAGGCTCATCTATATGAGGCCAGTCGTTTAAGACTGGGAGAGGTGGCTGTTTTATCTAAACAGAGAAAGCCAAGGAAAATGAAGAACCAGAAGAATATGATCCAAACGAAAGACCAAGATAAAAGCTCAGTAAAAAAGACCTTAATGAAAGTGATTTACCTGATAAAGAGTTTTAAATAACAGTCATAAAGATGCTCACCAGGCTCAGAAGAACAATGGATAAACAAAGTAAGAATTTCAGAAGATAAAGAAAATATAAGAAGGAACCAAGTGGAAATCATAAGGCTAAAAAATACAATAACTTAACTAAAAAACACAATAGAGGAGTTGAACAGCAAACTAGACGAAGCAGAATAAAGGAAGAAATGAACCTGAAGAAAGGAAGAAACAAACCAGAAGACAGGGCAGTGTAACTCATCTGATCAGAGCAGCAAAAAGAAAAAAGAATGAAGATAGCTTAAGAGACTTATGAGACAACATGCTAACCAACATTTGCATCGTAAGGTTCTCTGAAGGAAAGGAGAGAAAGAGGCAAAAAACTTACGTGAAGAAAGTTTCCTTCACATAAGAAAGAAGAAACAATGACTGAAAATTTCCCTAATTTTGGGAAGGAAACAGACATCCAGATCCAGGAAGTTCAGGGAGTTCCAAAAAAGAGATGAAGATATATCCACACCAATACGTATTATAATTAAAATATCAAGACGAGAAGAGAATCTTAAAAAGTGACAGGAGATAAACAACTTGTTATGTACAAGAGAACTCCCAAGAGACTATGAGCAGATTTTTCAGCAGAAACTGCAGGCCAGAAGGGAGTGGCATGATATAACTCAAAGCGCTGAAAGAAAAAAACTGCCGCCAAGAATGCTCCACTCAGGGGACTTCCCTGGTGGCGCATTGGTTAAGAATCTGCCTGCCAATGCAGGGAACGTGGGTTTGAGCCCTGGTCCGGGAAGGTTCCACATCCCGCGGAGCAACTAAGCCCGCGCACCACAACTAGTGAGCCTGCACTCTAGAGCTCGCGAGCCACAACTACTGAGCCCACGTGCCACAACTACTGAAGCCCACATGCCTAGAGCCCATGCTCCACAACAAGAGAAGCCACTGCAAGGAGAAGCCCGTGTACCGCAACGAAGACCCAACGCAGCCAAAAATAAAATCTTTAAAAAAAAAAATACTCCACTCAGAAAAGTTGTCCTTCAGATTTGAAGGCAAGGTAAAGAGTTTCTCAGACAAGCAAAAGCTAACAGAGTTCACCACTAGACCAGCCTCATAAGAAATTTTATAGAGATTTAAGTTGAAACAAAAAGGTGCTAATTAGTAACAGGAAAACATAAAGTATAAATCCCAATGGTAAAAATAAATATGTAAAAAAAATTCAGAATAACCTAAAGCTGTAAACGTGGTGGATTAATCACAAAGCTAGAATAAAAGTTAAAAGACAAAAGTTAAAAAAAAAAAACAAACAACTAACTACAACCATTTGTTAAGGGAAACACAGATAAAAGGATGTAAGCTGTGACATCAAAAGTATAAACGGGGGTGGGGGATGTAAAAATGTAGTGACAAGGATGCCCACCTTGCCACTTTTATTCAACATACTCTTGGAAGTCCCAGCCAGAGCAACTAGGCAAGAAAAAGAAAGAAAAGGCACCCAAATTAGAAAGGAATAAGTAAAGTTGTCAGTATTTGCAGGTGAAATGTTACTAATATGTAGAAAAGCTGAAAGAATCACCAAAAAACTGTTAGAACTAATAAATTCAGTAAACCTGGAAGATACAAAACCAATACACAAAAATCTGTTGCCTTTCTATACACTAACAATTAACTACCAGAAACAGAAATTAAGAAAACAATTCCATTTACAATTGCATCAGAAAAATAAATTTAAATAAGGTGAAAGACCTGTACACTGAAACTATAGCACATTGATGAAAGACATGAAAGACAACACAAATAAATGGAAAGATATTCCATGCTCCTGGACTGGAAGAATTAATATTGTTAAAATGTCCATACTATCCAAAGTAATCTAAAGATTTAATGCAATCTCTGTCAAAGTTCCAATGGCATTTTTAAAAGAAAGAAAATAAACGACCCTAAAATTTGTATGCAATCATAGAAAACCCCAAATAATCAAAGCAAACTTGAGGGAAAAAACAAAGCTAGAAGCATCACACTTTCACTTTGAACTATATTACAGAGCTATAGTAATCGAAACAGTATGATACTGCATAAAAACACACACACAGACCAACAGAAGAGAAGAGCCCCAAAACAAACCCACAAACCCATGCATGTATGGTCAATTAATTTGTGAAGAAGGTGTCAAAAATATACAATGGGAAAAGTACATTCTCTTCAATAAATGGGAAAACTGGACAACCACATGGAAAAGAATGAAATCGGACCCCTATCTCACAGCATACACAAATATCAACTCAAAATGTATTAAAACTTGAACATAAGACCTGAAACCATAAAATTTCTAGAAGGAAACATTGGCAATAAGCCACTTGACATTAGTCTTGGTGATGACTATTTGGATTTAACACCAAAAGCAAAGGCAACAGAAGAAAAATAAACAAGTGGTACTACATCAAACTAAAAAGGTTCTGTACAGCAAAGGAAACAATAAATTGAAAAGGCAACCTACGAAATGGTAGAAAATATTTGTAAATCACGTATCTGATAAGGGTTAACAGCCAAGCTAAAAAAAGAACTCATATAACTCCACAATGAAAAAGTGAAATAAAAAATCCAATTTAAAAAAGGGCAGAGGAGCTGAACAGACATCTTCCCAAAGAAGACATACAGATGGTCAACAGATACATGAAATGGTGTTCAATATCATCAGGGAAATGCAAATCAAAACCACAGTGCGATATCACCTCACAGCACAGGAAACAATTGAAATGCTCTATCAGAGAAGTAACCTAAAGTACTTCCATATGGTAGTAAAGTAAAAACCTTCTTAAGGTCCTAAAACATTGTGTCTTCAAGTCCATAAGGATAACCTGGAAATCTTGTTAATAACACAGATTCTTGAGTCCTAGCCCCAGAAACTAAAAGAGTAAGTCTGGAGTAGAGTCCAGAAATCTGCCCTTTAACCCTTTGTATACCATCAGCGTCCAATGGACACAATTTAAAATTTTGACTTTCTTTTTTCAGAAGTTCTATTTCACGACTTTTATTCTTTCTTAGATAAAAGAAAGGGAGAGAGGGATGAACTGGAAAAAAAAATCTTTAAATAGAGTAAAATCACTCTACCTTACAAATATCACAAGGGTTCAACTGGACTCCTTTATAAATCTAAGATCTGTTATGGAATCTTAGTGAACTTATTTTTCCCATATCTTGAAAGTTTTGCTACTTTATCTAGGAATTACTTAATCATTATTCATCCATTATTCCCAAGTACGCCAAAGAAAAAACTAAAATGACAATAGGAACAAAAAGTAGAATCATTCTTATTCATTCTAGGAATACATTATGTCATCCTTCAGTATGTGTTGCCCAAAGTACTGCATCCTCTTCCAAAAATGTATAAAGTCTGGAGCCTTTGTATAAAGTCTTTGTAGCCTTTTTTCTAAACTGTATTCTTTGAACACACTAGAAAATGTGGGATTTTTCATTTTTCACCCATGATGGCACAGAGAATAAACTGGAAGAAGACATTTATTAAACAAATCAGAGATGAATACAAAGAAACAAACGGCTGTACTCTAGACTTTTATGATAATGAGGAAATTGATCATAAGCAAACCTCAGACTATGAGTTTTCAGATGAAGATATCCTAATGGAAATTCCTCAAACTTAAAGATCAATGAGTAAACAATATGCCTGTACTTAATTTAAAAAATACGAGTTTTCAGTTAGTCATTCCGAAGGAAGCACTTTATCATGCAATATTTTGAAACAAGTCCCTAGATCCTGTTTAAAAGGATATTTACCATCTTCTTTCCTCTTTTATATCTATACAGCAAAACTTACTTGATTTGGTTTGTAAGTAGCCAAATGAAGGCAGGTATTTAAACAAAGGTGACCAGATGAAAACAGCAATGTAGAGAAATTTTTAAAAATCTGTTGCACTGACTATTCTAATTGGTATTTATAAAAGTATAAATGAAAATTCTTTGCAAATGTAAGTTAGATGGTCATCCCTGCAAAATCATGAACCATGAAAGTTTGCAAAAATACTGCATTTTGACAACGCAAGTACAAAAATTACCAAACAGTAACGTTAGAAAATATTAGAGATGGATATGAAATCTAAAATTGTGTTTTGACAACCAAGTGCATGAAGAAAAACAAAGTAATTATAAGCTAAGATATATTAGAGATGTAACTGAAATCTGGAACAATATTTATAAAAAGGATATCTCCCAAATGTATGGATGACAGTTGATGAGCAATTAGTTATACTCAAAGATGTTGCCCGTTTCAGCTATATGTACCTTCAAACCCAGAAAAACTTAGAATAAAATTTTTGGTTTCTTATGTTCAAGTTGTTATTAAAATTCTGTTTCTAGTAAAACCGTGTTTCCCTATGCCTTTATTTTCACTTCTGCAAGTCATTCATAAAATGACCTAAATTATAAAAAATAAAAATAAAAAATATCCACTGGACCCAGATGATAAATAGTAATGATCATGTTTCCTAGTACACTGTGGATTCATAAGCATTCCAGATGATTCATATATGGTGTCAAGCAACACACTTTGATAAAGTCCTAACAGTCTTCATGGCAGTGTTTCTCAAACTTGGCTCACCACCAGATCAGAATTATTTGGGCACTAGTTAAAAATACTTTACCAAGCTGACACAGATTTCATGGAAAGACGTAGGAATTATTCTTTTAATAAATATCCCAGGAGACTATGATGATAAGCAATTGAGAAATATGGTCATATGAAGTCTACTCTAAGTATAACTTCATTTTACCCATAAGATTCCATTTCCCACCTACTGAACTGGCAAAAACCCAAAGCTGGACAACACTCTCTGATAATGAGGCTTTGAGAAACACTCATACATTACTGGTAAAAGTGTAAAGTAGTATAATTTCCACAAAGAGTGAGTTTGCAATATCTACCAAAACTGTAAATGCAGATACCCTCCAACCCAGCAATACCACTTCAGGTTTTAGTCTATAAATAAATATACCTACATACAAAAAGCAACAAATGTAAAATTTTATTCACTGAAGCACCAACTGTAATAACAAAATTCTTTAAACAAAGGAGGAAGTACTAGATACACAAAATAGTGAACGAGGTCCAAAATATTATCATTAACTGGAAAAAACAAAGCATTATTTAGTGCAGTATATAGAGTATGCTCAAATTTGTGTTAAAAGGAAGGGGGAACTTAAGGAACCAGAAAAAGAAACACAAACTAAACCCAAAGCTAGCAGAAGTAAGGAAGTAACAGATTAGAACAGAGATAAATAAAATAGAGAATAGAGAAAATAAAGAAAAATCAATGAAAACTAAATTTGGTTCTTTAAAAAGATCAACAAAATTGACAAACCTTTAGCTAAATGGACTAAGAAATAAAAAGAGAAAACTCAACATGTTAAATGAAAAGTGGGAATACTATCAGTTTCTACAAAAATAAAACATTAAGTCTCTCTACAAGAGAGCACTATAAACAACTGTACACTAAAAAATTGGATAAACTAGATGAAATGGACACATTCCTAGAAACACAAAACCTATCAAGACTAACTCAGAAAGAAACAGAAAATCTAAATAGACCCATAACTAGTAAAGAGACTGAATCAGAATCAAAAATCTCTCAACAAGGAAAAGCCCTGAACCTGATAGCTTCATTGGTGAACTCTACTAAACATTTAAAGAAGAATACCAATCCTTCTCAAAATTTTGCAAAAAAATTGAAAAGGGGACACTTTCATTCTATGAGGACAGCATTACCCTGATACCAAAGCCAGACAAAGACACAAGAAAGAAAACTATAGACCAACACCCCCTTATGAACATTGATGCAATCCTCAACAAAATACTAGCAAACAGAATTCAACAGCATGTTAAAAGGATTAGACACCTTTTAACAAATCGGATTTATTTCTGGAATACAAAGATGGTTCAACATATGAAAATTGTTCAAAGTAATACATATCAACAAAATGAAGTGAAAAAAACACAAGATCATCTGAATTGATGTAGGAAAAGCATTTGACAAAATTCAACACCGCTTTATGATAAAAACACACAACAGAATAGGAGTAGAAGAAAACAACTGCCACATAATAAAAGCCATATATGCAAAACCCACAGCAAACATCATATTCAAGGGTGAAAGACTGAATATTTTTCCACTAAGGTCAGGAACAAGACAAGCATGCCCACTTTCAACACTATTCTTCAACACAGTACTGGAAGTTCTAGCCAGAGCAAGAAAAAGAAATAAAAGGCATCCAAACTGGAAAAGAAGTAAAATTATCTCTGTTTTCAGATATGACCTTTTATGTTTAGGGTTTAGAAAACCTTAAAGACTCCACAAAAAAGCATTAAAACTAAAAAACAAATTCAGCAATGTAACAGGATACAGTTAATGCACAAAAATCAGTTGCATTTTTATACGTAAATAACAAGCAATCTAAAAAGGAAAACACAAAACCAAATCAATTTACAATAGCATCAAAAAGAATAAACTACTTAACGAATCTAATCAAGAAGGTAAAAAACTTGTACAATGAAAACCACAAAACACTGCTGAAATTGAAAACAATCTTAGAAACAAAACTGGAGAACTCACATTTCCTGATTCCAAAATTTACTATAAAGCTAGAATATTCAAAATGGTAACTACTGAAGCCCGCACGCCTAGAGCCCGTGCTCCGCAACGAGAAGTCACCGCAATGAGAAGCCCGCGCACCGCAACGAAGAGTAGCCCCCGCTCGCTGCAACTAGAGAAAGCCCACGTGCAGCAACAAAGACCCAGCGCAGCCAAAAATTTAAAAAACCAATCAAAATGGTATAGTATTAGCATAAAGACAAACATAGACCAATGGAATAGAACAGACAGCCTAAAATAAACCCTCGTATACATGGTCAAATGATTTTTGACAAGGGTGCCAAGACCATTCAATGGAAAAGACAGTCTTTTCAACAAGTGGCGCTGGGAAAATTGGATATCCACATGCAAAAGAATGAAGGTGGACCCTTACCTAACACAATATATACAAAAGTTAACTCAAAATGGATCCAGGATCTAAAGGTAAGACCTAAAACAATAAAACTCTTAGAAGAAAACATAGGACAAAACATTCCTGACATTGGATTTGGCAACGGTTTCTTCGATATGACACCAAAGGCACAGGTCACAAAAGAAAAAATACATATTGGACTTAATGAAAATTTTTAAAAATTTGTGCATCAAAGGACACTATCAATAGCGTAAAAAGGCAACCCACTGAATGCGAGAAAATATTTGCAAATCATATCTGATAAGGAATTAATATCCAGAATATTTAGAGAACTCCTAAAACAAAAAAACCAAAATCGGCAAAGAACATGAATAAACATTTCTCCAAAGAATATAGAGGAACAGCCAATAAGCACATGAAAGGATGCTCAACATCACTAATCATTACGGAAACGCAAATCAAAACTATGAGATACCACCTCACACCCACTAGAGTGACAACTATCAAAAAAAGGAAAACAAGTGTTGGCGAGGATGTGGAGAAATTAGAACCCTTATTCACTGTTGGCGGGAATGGAAAATGGTACAGGTGCTATAACACACAGTATGGCAGTTCCCCCCATAATTAAAAATAGAATTCTGTATGATCCAGCAATTCCATTACTGAGTATACACCCAAAAGAATCGAAATCTGGATCTGAAGAGGTATTTGTATACCTACATTCACAGCAGCATTATTCGCAACACCTCAAACGCGGAAGCAACCCAAGTGTCTATCGACAGATGAATGGATAAACAAAATGTCAACACATATATATGCGCGCACGCACACACACAATGGAACTTTATCCTGCCTTAAACATGGAAGGAAACTCTGCAATGTACTATTGATACAACATGGATGAACCTTGAGGACATCATGCAAAGCGAAATAAGCCAAACACAAGCAAGACAAATACTGTGATCCCACTGACATGAGGTACTTGCAGTATCAAATTCATAAAGACACAAAGTACAGCGATGGTTGCCGGGGGCTGGGGGGAGGAGAGAATGGGGCGTTACTGTTTAATGCGCAGAGACTTCAGTGTTACAAGATGAAAAGACTCAAGGGGATGGACGGTGGTGATGGCTGCACACCAACGTCAGTGTATTTAACATCTCTGAACTGTACACTTAACAATGGTTAAGACAGTAAAATTTACGTGTACTTTACCACAATTAGAAAAAAAGAGAAAAACAACAGAAGGGGGGAAAATATATTTATATGTTTGTACAGGTATAAAATATCCCTGGAACGATACCTAAGAAATGCCGAACAGCTGGCTCCTACAGGAAGAGAATATGGTTGGCTAGAGGACCTTGAAGGAAGGAAACTTTACACTGTATACCCTTTTTTGGCTTAAATGTTGAGACCTGTAACTGCTTACCTCCTCAAAAACTAAATAAATGTGCAAAAAAATCTTGGCAGCACTTGGAAAAAATTAATAAATGTGAATATAACTATGACTAGATGTAACAGTTGTTATTTTGGGGGGGGGGGGAATCTTTCTTTTTAGAAACTTAATGGCATTTACTACCTAAAGAAGTACCTAAATCCGACAAAACCAGGAAAGAAAAAATAGTTGAGTCATGCCCAATTTAAGGAACTGTTTACTTAATAGTACACTCAACCGCCAACTGTTAGTAAATGCTTCCTCTTTTAGTCACGATTTTCATATCCTTTCTTATAATGACCAAACGTAACTAAAAATTAATGGTGTCAAAATTAAATGTGGATTATAATAGAAGGACTCTTTCCTGAACCTATTAAAAGACATTCTATTTCCTTATTTTTACTCTGCAGTACAAACTATCTGATCTATAATATTTACACACCGTTTAAAGAACAAAAGTTTTGTAGAACGAAGTTGGTAACAGAGAAAATGGAAAAAAGCCACATTTTTACCGTTTGCCCTCAACCTCAAAGAGAAAAACTTAAAAGAATGGACACATTTTATTTAACCATTTGTATATACTGGCGATAAAGCTAACCAGGCTGCGGCTGGGTTCCCCTGTAACTTTCCTTTTTAATCAACTGTTTCTTCTTCTTTGAAACAACTGGATGTTGTGAGTTTCGTAAACCAAACGTACTTCCTAAGAAAGGTACATAATATTAAAAATAACCGGGAACGGCTGTGCAGATAATATACACAGACCAGATAAACCTAGAAATCTCCCGTTAAAAACTGGCACCTTACGAGCCTCCCTGCTTAAATGAATCCATTTTGGTAAAAAGGGAAAACTTTATCCATATCCACATGCCTCCGCCTGCCCCTCATTACAAGCGAATCCTGAAACGAAAGCTCAGAATCGCGACCCTCGAGGGAGGGTTCCTGCTGAGCGCACCCTGCTGGGGGCGTTTCTCCCTTTCCTCCAACTTCTCCAGAAGCCAGCGCCCCGCGAACACCTCTCCCCCTCCCCCTCCCGAAAGGCAAGGCTTCGCCCGCCCAACGAACACCTCCTTCCTCCGTCCACGTCCCGACGTTCCGAAGCGGCCACCGAGGAAGGCGACTCAGCCCAGCCCGGGGACGCGGCACCGGGACGGCCCGCGGCCGGCGACTCTCCCCTCACCGGCCCCGGGGAGCTCACCCGACACGAACAAAAAGGGTCGAGGCGGACGGCGACTGGGGGTGGCGGGCGTCGCCCCCGGCCGGGCCCCAGGCTCGCCCTCCACCCCCGGACGGGACCCCGAAACCCGCAGGGTCGTGGGCGCTCGGAGGGCGCTGCTCGCTCAAACTTTCGCCCCGGGCCCGGCCGGGCGCCGGGAAGGGCGCGGAGCGGAGCCCACGGAGGGGAAGGCGGCGCCGAGACGCCCTCCGCCCAGCGGCCCGGGGCCCCCACGCCCGCGCCCGGAACGCCGCGTGAGCGTCCCCCGTTCTCCCCAGGGCTGCTCACCAAGGCCGCAGGGACCCACGCACTGCAGCTGCCGCCGGTCACTGGCTCAGACTTCCGAGACCCAGAGAGACGAGGACGGTGCGCGCCTGAGAACCGCCCGCGCCGCGCGTCCCCGCCTTCCGCCCGCGCCTTCCGCCCACGCCTTCCGTCTCCGCGCTCGGTCAGGTGACCCGCTCCCCATGGTAACAGGGCGGGGGCGGGGCGAGGCGTGCGCCTGCTCCGCCGCTCCCGCCGCTCCCGCCCACCTGCTCCGCTCCCGCCCACCTGCTCCGCTCCCGCCCACGTGCTCCGCTCCCGCCCACCTGCTCCGCTCTCCAGACAGTTCCCTGCCTAAGGGCCGGGTGCACCCAGCTCACTGCTGTTCGTCCGCACTCACGGTCACTTAGTCCCCATCACCTCCGACACATCGAGAGTCCTGAGAACCTACCGTTCGCCCATTTCCCAGCCAGCCCTAAACTTCCACCACACCCACGGGCTCTGCAACATTCCTCCCACTAACCCTTCTCGACTCCTGCCTTCTTTGCGTTACAATTTTTTTCTTTGGCATTTATTACTCTTTGTCCGTCTAAGATGAAGTTTGCTGGTTGTTGAAGGTTATGTGTGGTAGTGCACAAAAGTAATAGCTTTATCCTAATACAACAACTGAAAAACTATTTCTTAAGGGCTACGTTCCAAGCACTGTCCTAAGAACTTGATGTATAGAGCAGTCTTATTTGGTCCTTACAGCAAAGACAGTTACAACATCTTCTTTAACATGCAAAGACACTGAGGCACAGTTTGCCTAAGTTTTCTGTACTTAACCATGGAGTAACAGAGTACTTGACAAAACAGCATTAACTTAGAAGCATTTTATTTCTAGCTAAATTATTTAGTGCCATAATAATTTAATCTATGGTAAAATAAAACTCTGAGCATAAAAGAGATGACAGTAAGATGAAAACTGCCCTCAGAGAGTCTGTGGTCTGATAGACATTTAAAAATAATTGCAATGGGAAGGAAAAAACAAAACTGGTTTTGTTCACAGGTGACATGGTTATGTAGAAAGTCCCAAAGAATTGACCAAAAAAAAAAAAAAACCCTAAAACTAATAAGCAATTATAGCAAGGTTGCAGGATTCAAGGTTAACATACAAAAGCCAACCACTTTCCTATATAACAACAATAAACAATTGGAATTTGAGATTAAGGACACAATATCACGGATATTAGCACAAAAAAAATGAAACAATACTTAGGTATAACTCTAACAAAATATGTACAAAATTTATATGAGAAAAACTATAAGATTCTGATGAAAGAAATCAAAGAAGATACAAATAAATGCAAAGATAGTCCATGTTCATGAATAGGAAGACTTGTTATTGTCAAGATGTCAGTTTTTCCCAACCTGACAGATTTGACACAATCTCAGTCAAAATCCCAGCAAGTTACATTTTGGATATCAACAAACTGATTCGAAAGTTTGTATGGAAAGACAAAAGTCCCAGAAGAGCCAACCCAAATTGGAAGAAGAAGAACAAAGTCACGGGCCTTGTGTGCCCAACATCCAAACTTACTATAAGGCTGCAGTAGGGACTTCCCTGGTGGCGCAGTAGTTAAGAATCCGCCTGCCAATGCAGGGGACATGGGTTTGAGCCCTGGTCTGGGAAGATCCCACATGCTGCAGAGCCCGTGTGCCACAACTACTGTGCCTGCGCCCTAGAGCCACAACTACTGAGCCCGTGAGCCACAACTACTGAAGCCCGTGCACCTAGAGCCCATGCTCTGCAACAAGAGAAGCCACCGCAATGAGAAGCCCGTGCACCGCAACGAAGAGTAGACCCTGTTCACGACAACTAGAGAAAGCCTGCACACAGTAACAAAGACCCAATGCAGCCAAAAATAAAGAAAAAAAAAAAAAAGGCTGCAGTAATCAAGACTGGGGGGTATCAGCAAAAGACGAGAAAAAATCGATCAATGGAACAGAATACAGAGCCCAGAAATAGACTCTCACACATACATTCAATGGATCTTTGACAAAGGAGCAAACGTATTCAATAGACAAAGGGTAGTCTTTTCAACAAATGGTACTGGGACAACTGGACCTCCCCATGCAAAAGAAAAAAAATTTAAAAAAAAAGAATCTAGACACAGAACTTACCACTTTCACAAAAATTAACTTGAAATAGATCATAGGCCTAAATTTATAACTCAAAACAATAAAATTTCTGGAAAGTAACATAGGAGGAAATCTAGGTGACCTCTGGTTTGATGATAACTTTTTAGATACAACATCAAAAGCACAATCCATGACAGAAAAAATTGACAAGTTAGACTTCATTAAAATTTAAAAATTCTTCTTTATGAAAGACACTGTTGAGAGAACGAAAAGACAAGCCACAAACTGGGAGAAAATATTTGCAAAATACACATCTGCTCAAAGACTTGCATCCAAAATATTCAAAGAACATCTAAACCTCAACAATAAGAACCCAATTTAAAACTGGGCAAAAGAGCTGAACAGACACCTCACCAAAGAAGATACATAGCTGGCAAATGAGTGCATGAAAAGAGGCTCAACAGCATGACATTAGGGAACTGCAAAGTAAAACAACAATTTGAAATATACCACTACACACCTTTTAGAAGACCTAAAATCCAAAACACTGACAATGCCAAATGCCAAATGCCAAATGCCAAATGCCAACGAGGATATGGAGCGAAAGGAACTCTCATTCATTGCTGATGGGAACACAAAATGGTGCAACCACTTTGGAAGGCAATTTGGAAATTACAAAGCTCAACATAGTCTTGACACATGAACCAATTATCATGCTCATGGATATTTGCTCAAACGAGCTTAAAACTTATGTCCACACAAAACCCTGCAGAGGAATATCCATAGCAGCTTTATTCATAATTGCCCAAAATTAGAAGCAAGCATGATACCCTTCAATAGGTAAATGGATAAATAAACCATGGTATATCCATAAATGGAATATTATTCAGCAATAAAATGAAACGGACTACCAAGCCGTGGAGGACGTGGAGGAACCTTAAATGCAGAGTGTGTGTGAAAGAAACCAGTTGAAAAGGCTACCTCTTATATGATTCCAACCATGTGACATTCTGGAAAGAAGCAAAATGACAGCAGCAGTAAAAAAGATCAGTGGTTGCCAGGGGTTTGGAAAATACAGGGAAGGATAAGGTCGGTGAAGCACAGGGGATATTTTTTTTAGGATGGTGAAGCTATTCTGTATGATACTATAATGGTAGATACATGACATTATGGACAATACGTGGTATAATTATATATGTATATATATATTTAGTCTTTCAAAAACCCTTGGAGTTTCATGAGTGCCAGTGTGTCCTTGTTATGCTAAGGAGATGGCTCATGGCTGAAATGTGGGTGGGGGAATAGGGGCCCTAGAAAGCTTCATGATGGAGGCTGGTCACCAGAAAGACCAAGCACAAGATTACAGGGTTGGTACTTTCAGCCCCACTCCCCAACCTTCAGGAAGGGGAGGGTGCTGAAGAGTGAGTTCATCTTTGGGCCAGTAATTTACTCAATCACGCCTATGTCATGAAACCCCAAATAAAAAGTCTGAACACCAGTGCTTGATGGAGCTTCCTGATTAGTGAACATATCAATGTACCAGGAGAGAGATGCACCTCCAACTCAAGAGACCGAGGCTCCTGCGCTTGGGACTCTTCCAGACCTTGCCCTGTGTATCTCTTCATCTGGCCATTTGTGTACTTTATAATAAAACCGTAATCCAAAGCATAGTGCTTCCAGTGGGTCACTCTAAGCACCAAATTTGAAGGTGCATTGTGGGAATCACCGAATTTCTAGCCAAGTTGGACAGAAGTGCTGACATCATGAGGATGCCATCTGTGGCTCCTGTGTGATGTGGGTGCAGTCTTGTTAGAGACCTTGTCCTTAACCTGTGGGATCTGACACTAACTCTGGGTAGCTAGGGCCAGATTGAATGAAACTGTAGGACACCCAGGTGGTGTCAAAGAATTGTTGACGGAATGGAACACACTGTACAATGCCAAGGGTGAACCCTGCTGTGCAACAATGGATCAACATGGGTTCATCATTTGTAACAGATGTACAACACTAACACAAGAGATGAAGGGTGAACTGTGGCGAGATGGGAGTACTTGAGAACTCTGTACTATTTGCTCAATTTTTCTGAGAACCTAAAACTGTTCTAAGAAATAAAGTCTATTAATTTAACATATAATAATTACACAAATAGAGTTGTGATGGGTGTTTAAGAAAAAGCTCAAGGGCATATAGAGAATGGATAAACAACAAGGTCCTACTGTATAGCACAGGGAACTATATTCAATATACTGTGATAAAGGAAAAGAATATGAAAAATAATAGATATATGTATAACTGAATCACTTTGCTATACAGTAGAAATAAACATTATAAATCAACTGTACTTCAGTAAAATAAATTGAAAAACAAAAAAGGTCAAGGGACTATGGAAAGATACAAGGGAACAAAAATTAGTCTAAGAGTTCAAGGAAGGCAAATTTGAAGATGTGAAATTTTAAACATTAAAGAGAAGATCCTAAAAGTTCCCAGGTAGAAGAAACAGGCCATATACCCATGACTGCGAATCAGAAGAGATTGGACTTCTCAACAGAAATGCCTGAAGCTAGAAAACAAGGGAGCAATGCCTTCAAAATTATGAGGGAAAGTGATGTCTAACCTGGAAGTCTATACTGGGCTAAACTATGTCATTCCAGTTTGATAGAGTGAAGACACTTTGATATCAACAAGGAATCAACAAGCTTCTCTCTCATGTTCCCTCTGTCAGGAAGTAAATGACAAAGGAAATGTACACTTTGCTGCACTTAGTAAGAACACTACAAGAAAGGAAAATGGGATGAGAAGGTTCCCAGAGCACCGGAGAGAGGCCTAAAGAGTTAAAGGACGATGTTGAAGGGAGATTCTAGGATGATGGCTGTGCAGTCCCACACGAAACTGGGTGATAGAAGGCTCTAGGAGGAATGTCTCCAGAAAAAGTAATAACTTGTTTTTGTTTTGTTTTTTTTGGCCATGCCACACAGCTTGCAGGATTTTAGTTCCCTGACCAGGGATGGAACCCGCGCCCTCAGCAGTGAAAGCGTGGAGTCTTAACCACTGAACCACCAGGGAATTCCCCAAAGAGTAATAATTTGAACATTGAGAGGGATTCTTGCTTCTGGGAGTGGGGAGGTGAATTAATGATAAGAAATTAGAGTACAAAGCAGTGAAAAAAAAGTGACGAAAACTGACCAAGAAATGTAATCATATCACTCTACATGACTCATCTTTGAATAATATTTATGTAGACATAGTAAGATCAAAATATTATTGGTTTAGAGTCAAACCGTGATCATAAATATATTAGCTACAGCTCAAATGTAGTTATTTTCCAGAACATGTTACTTTCTTTAGGACCTTTCAGTGGTCTGATACAAAAATAGACCCACAAATATGAATATACGCTAACAATTACCATGGTAGGGTATGACTACCCAAAGATATTACTGCACATTAAAATCTCTTTAATATTCCATGTACAGTGGAAACCTAAAGCACAGTGCTCTTACTTAAAAGGATGCCTCTTAGATATCTTTCTGGTTGATAATGTTGCTTATGGGAAGGAGTAAAGAGGTGAATGCATTTGTATTCAATTTTCGGAACTGAGAATTTTGTCTTTTTAAGGTTCCTGAAATATGAACACTATCTTAATTAGTAGTGTTGTTATCTCTGAAGATTTAACTTCACCATCAAGACCAAAAATAGTCAAACCCTTGCAGACCACTTGATCTGCTGAATTATGTAACTTCCTCTTCCTTTTAAAAATCTCATCCACATGACAAACCAGACTGCCCTAAACTCCTTATGACGTTAGCCTTTGTTCCGGAATACATTTCCCTCCTCAGGGTTTTATATCAACAAGGTTATGAACAATGCTTTGTTCAGAAGTGAAACTGCCACTCAAAACACTCCTCAGCTGACTTTCCTGGAACAAATTTGTTTATGTACCTTCTAGAGAATCTCACTTAAAAGGGAATATGTTCCTGAAAAAAAAATGTAAATGATATTTTGTCAACTTGATCACTTTTTAAATGCACAAGGGCTGCTCGCTGTTTAAAAAGAACATTGAAGCAAATCATTTTGTACAGCCTAGACATTTGTGAAAGGCGAGTAATTATTCCTTAGTAAATATTACTTTTTAAGTTTGGATTGAGTGTAGCTGGTTATTTGCTAATAGAAACATTCCTCTGTAAACGATAATAGTCTCTCGTTCTAAGTTACCATTTCCTCAGGTATTTACCATTTTTACAAAGCTATTTGTAAAGTTCTTTCATCAGAGATTATTTTGCCCCTAGTGAAGTGATCATCTGTACTAAAGATTCCATCACAGTCATGAGCCATGTCTCTGACATTTGATACAAATATGGTTGGTTGACATACCATTAAGTTCAAACATAACTTGCAAATATAAGTTAAATTAACTTACCGTATGGCATTTGTCTCCCCTTTCAAAGGTGTATGTTGAATTCTGCTTTCTTAAAAAATTAAAACAAATTTTACGATATTTAGAAATTTCTTTCCACCACAAAATATTTTGTGGGGCTGCTGGAAAACTTTAAAGCAAAGGTAAAATAACATGTGACTTTAAAAACAAGGAGCTTCAATTGTCAATTGGGTCATTTTCAAGGTTCTATTTTCTACCTTCTTGCATTGGCCATGATGGATAATAATTAGAAGGAAAGAAATTTAAATATATCTTACCCTCCTTGGTACAGGATTTCTATAACAGGAAATATAAAAATCAATAATACATAAAACTTTACTAGTGTAGGTCTGAAACAGCCACATTGGTAAAAGGAGGCAGCTCTTTGTACATCAGTATTCAAAACTATTATTATAGGAACACTACAGTATTTTGTGGCCACTTCTTATTCCGTTTAATTTTTAATAATATCTGGAATACTTAAGAGCATCTGGGTTCCATTAAGAATTTAAAATCACTGAAGTCTCTGAATACATCCACATTCCACAGGACATGTGCCACATGGACATTTGTGTTGCCCTGGGTTCCATCTTTTATTGGCTGGTGTTTCTCTACCACACAGGATAGTAACTCTTTCAGTATGTTAAAAATTGTATTTGCTTTTAACTGTGGAATTCTAGTTGAGATTCCTTCCCAAGTTGTGAATACACACACCCTTAGAAAGGATGCCAAATGTTCTGTTCCAAGTTACACGTGGCCAAAAGTGTTCCAGATGTTCAGAATCAACCATATTAGCTGTGTTTACACAGCCAGGAAAATGCATAACTCCTGAACCCTATTCATGTGGAAAATTACAGTAGTTTCTTTCATTCATTTAGTTCCGTGTGTGTGGATAATAGGGCAATTGTATTAATTTGACCTTTGGACCTCACCCTTGTCCTTCAGCTCTTGTTATAGCCCTTACCATATTTTACATGTGATCAGCAGTGGTCTTTGCTTTTCTCCCCTGTGGTTTCTTCTGTATTAATCATTACTTCATCTTATAGAAACTTCCTGAGGGCTGGGGCTATGCTTTAAAAGGTCTTTGATGCCTGGCACAATTCCCAAGAAACAAAAAAGCTTTCTAGAATTCTGGAATTACCGTATTTTCCTGGTTCTATGAGCCACATTTTTAACAACTCAGAACTTAAGATTTCTGTAATAATCAATGTCAGTAGAATATTTCAGCTGCCGGGAGAAGAGAAGTTGAGACAGTTTTCTTTGCCAGCTCAGTGTTCCCTTCAGCTCCACGGCAACACTGTGAACAGTCACCTAGCTGCATTATTAGCACTCCAACTGTTACATTTTTAACTTAAATTTGGATTCCTTGTTGTCACTGAAAATGCCTTCATAAAGATTACCAATGAAGAAACTCAAAACCACTAGGGAAGAAGCAGATGGCTTGTGCAATTAAAGGCAACAAAGCAAGGCCAGAAAGAATTTAAAGTCCAGAATTCCTTTCCATCACCCTGGGCAGTTTTTAGGGGGTCTCGTTTCCGCCAATTAGCCTCTTCTCCAGAGACTGACCCTAAGAAGGCCCACCCTCTGCAAGGGGGGCATATGTGACCGTAAACTTAACATCTGTAAAAGAGGTGGATCAAATGAGCAGGGGACACTTTGAGGTGGCAGATCTAGGCTGGACTTGGGAAATTGGGCGACAGAGGTGCACCGCTGTTATCTGAAGCCAAAGGTCTGGCTAAGGATACTCAGGAAGAGCAAGAGGAACGATCAGAATTTTATGCCCGTGGGAAGGTGCAGAGATGGGGCCCTCCAACCAGGATCCTGGGAGGCGGAGCCGCACTCTGTGCCTGGCCACTAGCACAATAGCAGGAAGTATTCCACGTGCGCAGTACAAGTAAATCTCCCATTTGAAGAAAAATCAAGTTAGAACTGGCTCCGAGTGGTCTTCCAGCTAACTCCTCAAGGTTTCCCCAATCGAGCTGCAACAGACCTTACGGCGTTACTTTTCCATCTGCACAGCCTCTCCATTTCCCCTGGGACCTCCCTTCCCAAGCCCCATCTGAGTAATTTACTCCTCTGTCAGCCTCAGAGCTGTTTTCTGGGGACTCTCCATCACCAACATCCTGGTCCTTACACCCCTGGTCTCCTGCATCCCGGACTCCTGCACCCCCCCTTCCTTCACACACCCTCCTGGCTTTGGAAGAGCTACATCCTCTAGTAGCTTCCTGAGAAAAGGAGTGCGAAAGGTAAAGTGTTTAAGGCTTTGCAGTTTTCAAGATTTTATTCTCGATGACAAAAGAAAAGAAAATCATGGAAAGTGGCAGTTTGGAAAGCCAACCTTGACTGAAGAATTAGCGTTAAGATGTGAAAGAGGAGTCTTTTTTGGTTATACTTTGCTCTGATGCTACTCCTACTGTTTCTTTTGAACAGCCAGTTCTTTATAAAGTCATACGTGCGTTCATTTAAAGCTTTGCATTCTCCAAAAGCATACACTAAAAATAACAGGGCATATGGGATAAACAGGGTTGGGGCAGACCACACCGCCCAACTTTATAACAGGAGCACCAACAAAAACAACAAACAATTATTAAAAAAAAAAAAAAAAAGCTCTGTCAATCTCCACTAGAGCCTGCCCTATGCAGCCTTTGAACTTGGGGGCTTGCATTTTCCTCTTTGAGATATAGGGGCATTTGTTTCTAAGAGACCAGATTTCTCAAAATTAGAAATCTGATTTAGGAGCCTTCATCTTTTTTTTTTTTTTTTAAAACACCAAGGAAAATACTTCTGCAACTTCATTCTTTGTCTTCATGGCTTTACCAGATAGCTTAATGTTGGGAAATGCATAGCAGTTCCTGAAACCACTAACCCAGCCCCTGCTTTCACTAAAGGAAGGTACCTCTGTAGGATTTCTTTCTTAAGGTGTTTGCATATTGCTATGGCTTGCTTTTTAATTGTGAAGAAAGTTTGCTCCTGGTCTTTTGGAAATCCCATATCAGCATCATTACACTGATATCACCCCGCATTTATCAATTGTGTATGAGCTAATTCCCATTCCCAAAACACATGTGATAGCAGAACAAACCGTACATTTTGTCCTTTGAAAGACTTTAGGGCAAACACCACCCCTAGAATCTTAACACTGTTTTGGTTTATTTTTTGCATCCTGTTTCCTCAATCCTCTCTCCATGTTTCTTTTCTTTTTTGCTCTACAAGCCAAAAAAAAAAAGAAAAAAGGCTTGATTTAGTAGTATTGTGTTCAGCTGTAAACAGAAACCTAAAATAAAGTAGCTTAAATAAGATAGACATTAACTTTTTCTCACATAAAAGAAATTCAGAACTAAGATCATCTCATAATACAAAATTCCTGCTGTGCTCCAGCCATCACATCCACACCCCAGACAGAAAGAAGAGGAAGAGCAGATGGGCCTAAAAGCCCCCCTCCTTTTATGAAGTGTTGGGGAATGGGAAATTTCCCCCTCTGCCCCTCTCGAGTTCTTGTGGCTGGACTCAATAAAATTGGCACAAGACAGATTAACAGGAGAAAAAGAAAAATTTTCATCGTGCGCACAGAGGCCTCATAGAAATGGGACCTAAGAAGTGGCCAAAGCAGGCAGCTTTTATACTTTTTAGACAAATAAACAATACATTTGTGAGGAACTGACAGGACAAATAAGCTTAGATTTGGGGTGCCCAATTAGTGAAGAATGTAAACTCAGTTTGGGCTTGGGGTTGTCAATTACAGAAGTAACGAGGTTTATTTACAGAGGCTTCTCGGCCCTGAGATCCAGATCTTTGGTGGCAAGGGTGTCCTTCCACCTCCATATGCAGGGAGAGCACCTTTCACATGAGAGTATATTTCCTGCTTTTGGGGAGACAGAAGGGAGGGTCAGAGTATTCCTCCTGTGTTGGCCATTTCCTAAGTAACTTTAATTTAAAATAATCAATATGCCATGTGAGGCACACTTACCCAACAGAAGCCTTCTGAGAAGCTTCAGAGACCGCTTAAATTATATCTCACTGGCCACATCTAGTTGCAGAAGGGTCTAAGAAATAGCGTCTTGTAGCCAAGCACATTTCCTGGGGTTTTGATATTAAAGAAGAAGGGAGAATGGATCTTGACAGGCAATTGGCATTCTTTGCCACAGTATTATTTCAAAATATTTAATGTGTATTGAGTGTTTTTAACATGCCAGAAACTGTCAAAGGTAAGTAAAACTTGATTTCTGTCAGTAGAGATAATATGATGTGCAAAGTTAGTCATAAAAATTCATGGTAAGTCACACAACGAGGATTTAAGCCCAGTCATGGGTGCACCACCAAAAACCACATTTGTTTAACTTTTCTCTTTATATAGAGAGATTGCCACTTGATTTCCAGTCACAGCCAGGGGCAGAAAAATCATCTTGAGGCAGATTTTTCTTACACAGGAGGAGGAAGAACCAGTTCAAGAAGTCAGAGACTTCTTGGAGGAGAGGAAGCTATACTCTAATCCTCTAAGATTTGAAGTTATGGAGTCTTCTAGAATCAAAATGATGACTTAGATAAAATTTCAGGGCTAGGTATAGAAAATGGGGCCCCCCAAATAGAGTTACTGTTAAGTTAGAGGGGGGACCAGCTCTGATCCCGAGTCAGAGAGAGAAGTGGAGAAGGGATGGTGCATCTGGGCCCTGTGAGGTCGGGTCCTGGGATGGGCCCAGTCTCCAGAAGGCACCTTGTGCTTGGGAAGCACCCACCCATCTGAAAGAGCCTGTTGTTTCTAGATGTAGGAGCTGGGGTGCAGAACTGTAAGGACGTAATCCTAGAGATTTCCTTCCCCTGTAGACGCACGGTCAAGAGTCCCCGGGGGAGCAGCCAGAGCAGAGCAATGAGCCAGGAGGACCAGGCCTTCCTCCCAGCTCGCAGGCATGGTTCCCTCGGGGCAGAGGGCCCTTCTTTGCCTGCTTCGTTTCCCCCACCTTTCTGAACAATATTTCATCTTTCACCAGCCCCAGTTCCATGCCTGGGCCATTTTGCATTTCCAGCAGCCAATAAGACACAACAGCACTGTTCCACGGAAGCGCACGCAAACCTCCACGCTGCCCCACCTGTGCGGTGACTGGCACCTGTCTGTTCTCTCGAGTCTAGGGCAGGAAAGGAGGAAGCAGGTCTACCTGAAGAGCTTTGGCCGGTTTGGCTGGGACCACCTTTCACTGAAGATGGCATGGAGAATAGGTAACCCACACCCAGAGACCACTGCTGCCGGAGAAAGATGCCACCTGCCTTAGTTTCCTGTTGCTACTGTAGCAAAGTATGACAAACTTAGTGACTTAAGACAGCACAGATTTATTATCTTGCTGTGCTGGAGGTCAGAAGTCAGAAATGGGTTTTATGGGCTGAACTCAAGGTGTTGGCAGAGTTGTATCCCTTCTGGAGGCTCTGGGGGAGAAGTCATTTCCTTCCCCTTCGGGAGGATGCCTGCATTCCTTGGCTCAGGGGCCCTTCCTCCATCTTCACCGTGCATCCCTCCAAACTCTGCTTCTGTGACCACACCTACCTTTCCCCTCCCTCTTATAAGGCCCCTGGGATTACGCAATAGTCTTTCCACCTCATGATCATTCACTTAACAGCACCTCCAAAATCCCTTTCCAATGTTAGCAGTGCTCTCTTGCTTCTTGTATTTACTTATTTGGGCTTGGAGGTGCTGTGAAATGTGCTTGCCTTCAAATCAGCTGTTCTGCCTATGTTTTGGGCTAACATTTCCTTCAGGCCTTTTTTTTCTGGTGGGGCAAAAAGCAGCTCGGCACCTGTGCACGTTGCCTGTGCACATTCTCAAGTTCTGGGGGTTGGAACGTGGACATCTTTGGGAGGTCGTTGTTCTGGCTACTACCACGCTAGCATGTGTGGCCTCTATGAAAACAGAGATTGTTTAGCTTCCTGCCTTGGACACCGCTCCCCACGGCCACCTGTGACTCAACCGGCAGGCTGTCTGCTGCTGCTGGGAATTCACCGAGGCAGGTCCTAGTGGAACAGGACCCTCCTCTGGGACACTCAGAAGCACCTAGGCAACGTGCACAGGTGCCGAGCCGCTTTTTGCCCCACCAGAAAAAAGGCCTGAAGGAAATGTTAGCCCAAAACATAGGCAGAACAGCTGATTTGGAGGCAAGCACATTTCACAGCAACTCCAAGCCCAAATAAGTAAATACAAGAAGAGAGCACTGCTAACATTGAAACATTAATTCCTAATAGCTAATATATAAATATACAGATATATGTTTTAGCTGTTAAAAGTAAGTGAACATCTGAAAGAGCAGGTTGCTTCTAGGTGTAAGGATTGGAGTACAGAACTATTAGGACATAATCCTGGAGGTGTGCTTCTATGCATATATTCCCCTTATATATAATTTCAATAATATATACATTATTTCAAATATACATAATTTCGAATACATATATGTGCATATATACCTACATATCTTCTATGCCACAAGAGAATGAAAATTAAATATAAAGGGGAAAAAAATCCCCTCAAGCCAACAAAAGTAGGAAGGGGATAAGAAATAAGAAAGTGATAACTGGAAAATAAAAAGTAGGATGGACAAATAAAAAGTAGAATGGACAGGTATGAGAAACCAAAATAAACATGAAAAGGATAGTTTCATTCTATTAAAAGACAGAAGCTCTCATTCATACTGTGATAAAAAACAAATTTCAGCTCTTTGGTATTTAAAAAGCACACATCAAAAAAATTTTTTTTTTTTTTTTTTTTTTCCAAAAAAATTTTAAATTCTAAGAATGGAAAAGATATTCAAGGCAAACACTGATATAAAGAAGATAAGTTAACAACATAAATATAAACCTAATTAGACTATATGGCAAAAAGCTTTTATTAATGAGATAGTCATTCCTTAATCATGAACCTATTCATTTGTCCCTGGGTATCCACTGGGGACAGGTTCCAGGACCCCTCATGGATACCAAAATCCACAGATGCTCAAGTCTCATATAAAATGGCATAGTATTTGCATATAATCTACATACATCCTCCCATATACTTTAAATCATCTCTAGATTACTTGTAATACCTGATACAATATAAATGCTATGTAAATAGTTATAAATACAATGTAAATGCTACGGCAGTGTGCAAATTCAAGTTTTGCTTTTGGAACTTTCTGGAATTTTTATTTCAAATATTTTCGATCCAGGCTAGTTGATTCCACAGTTGCAAAACCCATGGATACTGAGGGCTAGTTGTTATACCTATCAACACAGCTTCAAATATACGGTGATCAAAAATTGACAGAAGGATGAGGAGAAATTGACAAATCCTCAACCATAGTAGGAAAGTTTATTATAACTCAGAAATCAAAATATCAAAGTAAGGATATAAAAAAATTTAGTATAATTAATAATTCTTATTAAAAGAGATATAGAACCTACTCTTTTTTCTTTTTTTCTAAAAAAAAAATATGTGATTTTACTAAAATTGAGAAATTCCACTAAGTTGTTAGCACTAGTTATAATATAGCTTTTAAAAAAATCAGCACATCTCATGAAAATGCTTCCCACCATTAAAATGTCTTATAGCCATTTTCAGGGACCTTAAAGACTTCAATGTCTATAAGGCTCGTAACATGGCTTTCCTATTGCCAGCATTTTCTAAATTTCTGCAGAAACACATTCAGGTAAGCAGGTTCATTGGCTGGCTAGAACCTACTCTTAACATGTAAAAATATATAGTACTTTATTGTGAAATCCACATGGAGTACTCACCGAACTGATGATATATTAGGCCACACTGAAAAATTTTAAACAGAGCCCTAAAAGCAGAATTCATAAAAGATCACATTTTCTGACCACAATGCAGAAAATGTGGAAATTCACAACAAAATAATAATAATAAATCAAAACAAAACACACCGTTTCCTTTTGAAGATTTACAATCATCCTTTTGAACAGTTAACCCTTGAACAATGCAGTGCTTAGTTGGTGCTGACCCCCAACTCAGTCAAAAATCTACGTGTAACTTTTGACACCCCCAAAACGTAACTACTAATAGCCTCCTATTGACCAGGAGCCTTACCGATAACATAAACAGTAGATTAATACATATTTTGTATGTTATATGTATTATATACTGTATTCTTACAATAAAGCTAGAGACAAGAAAGTGTTAAGAAAATCATAAGAGAAAACACATTTACAGTGCTGTACTGTATTTACGGATACAGTAAGTTTACGTCCTCTGTTTACAAAATGAATCATCTGTCAGTACCTATATCAATAGTCTTGGATGATACATATAACATGCAGTGTTTTGTATTATAATATGACAAAAAAACTCATATTTACAAGTGTAACGATTCATGCACTGATAACGAAGAAGCAGCAATATGACTGCTTTATTGTAGCCTCATGTAATCAGTACGATTGCTTCACAGTAGCTCAGCCTGTACACTAATGAATGAATCTTTATAAAAATTTCATGGCACACAGAATTACAGTCATATTCATAATACAGTATTGGAAATACTGTTACACTTTAAAAAAGAACACTTACTTGTGATGGTAGGCTGACATGCAGTTCTTCCAATTATGACAGAGAGGCATACTGTACTGTAATTCTTTGAAAGCAAAGTTATAAAACAGTAAGAAAATATTAAATATCACTTACCTTATGCCTATGTAAGGATAAGGCTATCCACTTCAATACAAGTCTTGCACACTTTGTTCTCCATGTATATTTTTGTATATTTATTGAAAAGAATCTGCGTATAGGTGAACCCACACGGTTCAAACCCTTGTTGTTCAAGGGTCAACTGTAACTCTTGGGTAAAGAAAAAATAGAAACAAGGGCTTTAAATTAACTTACTTAGTGTATTTTTTTTCTATGTCAATTGAACATAAAAACAAAACACATACCAAATACTGATAGTTACTAACCATTTTTAACAAAGTTGATGGACTTGATTTTTATCGTTCATTATTCAGATTAGAATCAAACTTTACTTGCTTAGTCTTACACATTTTTGTTTACATAAACCAGGGAAACAATTTGATAGCAATCTACCGAATAAACCAGAATAAGAATTCACAACTTATTATGTGCCAAAAAGATTTAGGTAAAAAGGGAAACTTCGCTTTGTCCAAATGAACTATCTAGGAACTAAGCCACGAAGTGCAAAATTAATGGTCAAGTAATACCGAACATGCAATATGAAAGAATGTATGGTAAACATAACTTAAGATCTGGCAATCTTTTAAGCTGATCCTTTATTTTCCTTTTCCAGTATGTTTTCCTGATCCTCTTGTTCTTGATACTAGCAACTACTCTTCAAGGCTGGACTTCCATGTATCATATCTAGAAGAGACTCTTCGCTCTCCAAAAGGTGGCATGACTTTTAACTATCTGATAAACCCTTATATTTAGGAAAGACTGAGTGTGTACCAGCCTCCCCTTATTCGGTGGCCTCTATGTGGAGAAGCAGCCAAGGACTCTACTTACGTATTAAAAATGCCCAGTAATACGTTTAGGAGGTACCTGTGGGAAGAGGCTGAGCTGTACGGGAGCAAACCCACCTACAAAGAAGTGATCAAACTTTTCTTCGAAGTAACTGATAAGAGGAATCAATGCGCTGAAACAAATAATGTTGGTAATTGGTGTCTACACATTCAACTTTAAAGCAATATCTAGGATGACTGGCAATGTGAACAGAGTGAGAAGGTATACCAGAATATATCCAACAATATTTGAGTATAAACTTTTTTTTTTTAATTGGAGTATAGTTGCTTTACAATGTCGTGTTAGTTTCTACTGTACAGCAAAGTGAATCGGCCACACGTACACAATATACCCCCTCTTCCTTGGCTCTCCTTCCCATCCAGGTCACCACAGTGCACTGAGTAGAGTTCCCTGTGCCACACAGTAGGTTCTCATCGGTCATCCATTTCATACATAGTAGGGTATATATGTCAATCTTAATCTCCCGCTCCATCCCACCCCCTCTTCCCCCTTGGCATCCATACATTTGTTCTCTACATCTGTGTCTCCATTTCTGCTCTGCAAACAAGTTCAGTTATACCATTTTTCTAGATTCCACATATATGCGTTAATGAGTATAAATAAATTTCTACCAGCAAGGCAAACTATTCGCTGAGTAAAGAAATTCTTTTTCAACTTTGTATTTGTGGTATATAACAGGGATGCCATGTGGAGATGTTTCATTGCAGCCAATCCTTAAAAATTCTTTGGACTAGAGAAACAGGCAAACCCGGAATAAGAATGCATAGAAAGGAATAAACCCTGACCTGGCTGTAGGAATGGATGGGCTGGGACTGAGGTTGGATGGAGGGTGGGGTGTGGGTGAGGAGAGGTGCGGTGGGCAGGGACTGCGGGAATCTCTGGGCAGGGGTGCAGCTGTGCACAGCTCATGGTGCAATGTATCAGAGTTTCCAGTATTTAGCTATCCTTGTGGGTTAAGTTATCCAGCATAACACCTGTGCCCAATCAATAGCTGTAGCGGACCAGGTACAGACAACCTGTGGAATGATGAAACGTGTTCAGATAAACTGGAAAGTAGTGTTTCATAATGAGTCACGGTATGTTAAATATGTATGTCACACAGGAAGCAGAGTTGATAACAGCCAGATAATTAATAAGAGATGAAAGCTATGCCTCAGTTCTAGGGTATGATATCAGAGTCCCATGGTATGTGAAGATCTGAAATCTGCCCAGGAAGTTTCCACATCCTCAGAAGTATCAGTTCTCTGTTTTTCTTCTAACCAGAGGTCTTCGATTTTTAACTTATGCTGGTGATTGATGGTTTCCCTTTCTACATGGCTAATCCTACAGGAGATTTTACTGGCTCGGTTTGGGAACCCTGGCATTTCTGTCACCACATCTTCTGAAAAATATCTGCCTTGCTCTAAGCTTCAGGGACAGTGGGGGCCATACTGTACCACTACTGCTTGGGAAAATGCTGGGCAGTTCTTACATTGATCCAAAGAATGATGAATGATGATTTAATGAAAGCAATTAATGTCATTATCAATTATCAATATTGCTTTGAAGGCCACAGCCTGAGAGGCTATGGGAAATATCTCCTCATCGCCTGAAGGAAAATCAAACACCTCAAAAGGAGAATTTGATGTTTGGATCAAAACTATTAGAGCCAGAAATAACATCACTGGGCTCACCAGCTTAAAATTTAGATCATCTTTATCACTTTAAACCAAAATAAAATAATGTTATCTACTGCTGTATAAAAAGTCAATATGATATAGAGAGGCCATAAAGTTATTCATTAAACAAACCTAAAAACACGGTGGACACATTGCCTAATTAGTAACCAGTTTAGAACTCATAGATGGTGATCCCTAAAAGCAGCAGGGTAAAGCCACCCATGCCTGACAGCCCTGCCTTTGCATGTCATTATTTCACTGTTGCAGCTGAACTAGATAACAGCTATTTTCTTGCACTTCGTCTTGGCTAATGGCCAAATGCAAGGATTCATTATGCCCTAAATACATCCATCAATTTCCAATCAATAAATGCTGAAAAGTAGACTAGGCTAAGGAATCTTTAGAAATTGTGTCTCGCCAGCTAAGGTTTCTAGGCAATTTGCCATGTCACAATACTTCCTTCATTTGGAAAAAAAAGGGTAGACCAAATAAATTGTCACTTAGGAGAGCAGAGTTCCACACAATTTGAGGCCACGCCCTTCTCAAGAGGAAGTTTAAATAAATTATAGCAAAAGGAGGGAAAAAATGAGATGTGTTGCTGAATCATTATAGCTTGCTCTAAGTCAGGGAAATTCACTCTTGCTTGCTGATTTGGACCACATCTTTTAGAAAACTGAAGAAATATGTCTTTTGGTACTCCTAGAGAAATATTGAAAAGTTATGAAGTTAAACATTATCACTGCCAATTATTTCTAGATTCAATGACCAGGCTCTTTCACAGAGTTGGTCTGTGAAGATCTCTCTTCTGTTTGTGTCTCTCCCAGGACATAAAAAGACATAAAAAGGGGAGTTTCTTCACTGTACACAACTCTGAAATGATGTTGGAGAAGTCTAAACATAAGATGGTTGGGAAATCACAGCAGAGAATATTAAATTTCTTAATGATCTTAAGTGAAAAATAAATGGGACTGTCTTGAAAAACTATTTCATCTGAAGCCTCTCTCTTGGCATTCTGAATCTCACTGCCTTATGAAAAAACATTTACTTGAATACTGTAAAAGGAAAAGGGTGTTTCTGCAATCTTTGGTTATGAATTTTAAAAGTGTTAAAATAGTATTCAATGAAAAAATAGCCTTAAAAACAGACATTAAAAAACTAGAAAGATTGAAAATGAATTAGGCATATAATTCAGGAAGACAGGCAAAGTATATCAAATTACCCCCCAAAAAACAGAAGGAATCAATATAAAAGCAGAAATGAAACAGGAAACAAAAACATAGATTTGACCAATATCATCAGAAGTTTGTTATTTGAAAAACTCACTAAAATAGATAAATCTGATCAAGAAGAAGGATACATATAAACAACAGTAGAAACAAGAAAGAGATGTAAGTACAGGCATAGAGATTTTTAATGTTATAAAAAAAAAAACCCACTAGGTACATCTCTATTAACACACTTGGAAATTTAGATTAAATGATTACTCAGAGAAGTGTACTGAACTGGCTTATTGAAGCAGCTCTGTTTATTAGGGATGATAGTTTAAAATAGCTCATTTTTTCCCTGAATAGCCGAGGGTTGCGGGCAGATCCCACAGTTCCTCTTGTCTTAGGCGCAGATTATTTTCAAAGTTTGCTTTCTTTAGGTGCAGTTTAAGCCTTTCCCCTCCACCTGATAATGTCTGACTTGAGCTTGGAAACCTGCAGCGAGAAAGGGAGAGGCTTCGCACGTCTTCTGTCTCCTCCCTGACCACCCCCCCCCCCCCCCCCCCCCCCCCCGCCATCCCCGCACTGGAGGTCTGAGGTTCAGTACAGCCTCTGCCCCCGCCCTCCCTCCAGGCAGGGAGAGTTGTGGGTGGAGTTTAGAAGCTGGAGCGGTTGTCATCTGGCCTCCAACGTCTATTTCGGTGCTTTCTCCGATGGTCCGCTCGGTATAGTCTTAGCGCCCCTGTCCTTGGGGGACCTCCTACCAGCAAGCCCTTTTTTGTAACCCGCCCTCAGCTCCTGCTTTCTGAAGTTTCATCCCACGTGCACCCTTTCCTACTGGAGCTGTCTCCCTCGTCTCCCCCAGACCATCCTTTTGGGTGTGTCCTTTTCAAGATGACTAAACTAGAGACTCTCTCTGCCCAATTCTGGCGGTAGAGGCTACTTCCTACGAAGCTCTCTCTCCTCTCACTCTCGTGGCTCCAGCAAGTCTATTAGCTGTGTCGTCCAAATGCCAGGGGACACATGACAAGCTCCCGGAGTAGTTCTTTGAAACCCCCTGATTTGGTTTCAGGTGAGGGAAGAAAACCCCTCATCCTTCCATCATCTGGGGAGCACACAGCACATCAACAATTATCAGAGAAACTTCACTGCTAACCTCTTGAAGAATTCCTCCTTTCCACTAAAACCCCCAAAATACTAGACAAAAAAAAATTTTTTTGTTTAAATGTCTAAGCAATTTTTTTTCTTGTTAACTCTTTGTCTTAGGATGCAGCCTTCCGAGGGTCCTGGCTATATGTGCCTTGGTTGCATGCTCCAGCTTGCACAAATCAGAGAAATTCCAGTTCTCCCTCACGATTCTGATTTTCCATTTTCTGCCTCAGTCATATATTCAACCAGAGTCAGCTCTTGACCAGAAACATTCAAGCCTTCCTATTGAACCACAGTCCCCAGTATAGATTCTCTCACGATGAGTTTTTATTTCCTGCTACCTAACATCGATGAACTTAAATCTCATCATAGATGGATTCTACAAAAAGTAAGAAAAATCAAACCATCTTCAAGAAATAAAGCATTCAACAGATCCAGACTCAGAGATGACCATGATGTTAGAACTGACAGGGAATTGAAAATAACGATGATTAAAATGTTAAAAGATCTAGTGGAATAAATGGACAGTGGGCATTAACAGATGGGGAATTTCATTAGAAAGATGGAAACCATAAAGCAGTCAAGTGGAAATGCTAGAAACAAACATGGAATCAGAGATGAAGAATTTCTTAAATAAACTTACTAGCAGCCTGGAAACTACAGAAGAATCAATGAACTTGAAAATAAGTCGGTAGGAATCACACAAACAAACACAAAGAGAAAAAAAATAAAGAGTAACTGTGGGATAACAAACTAACATACATGTAATTGGAGTCCCAGAAAAAGAGAAAGGGGCAGAAGAATCCTTGAAGATATAACAGGCAAGAATTTTCTAAAATCAATGAAAGAACACAAGCCAGAGATTCAAGAAGGACAAAAACCCCGAAAAACATCACTGCCAAACTGCTGAGAACCAAAGTTAAGGGAAAAATCTTGAAGACAGTCACAGGGGAAGCACATTACATAGAGATCCAGCACCACCGCCTGGCAAAACAACCGTGTGGTCAGCATGAGTCAAGCAGCAGCTGTGACTGGCAACCTGACCCACTGCTGGGTTTCTCATCTTTGTCCGCATGCTACAAAAACAGAAAAGCTCACGTGGATGGGTCCTGGCGTCTCTGGGTTCGGAGCTTCTCCAGGGTCCTGCACCTTCCTGGGCTTGCCACCTTGTTTTGAGAACACCAGTGCCTTGGCTTATAACAACGGAATGGAGGCTCCACAAGCCTAGGTTTTGGTGGCTCCAAAGTGTGGGGTGCAAGACTGGGCTCTGTTTCTATGAGTTGGGTTTATACAGTGCTTTCTAGGATTCTAGTTCATGGTTCCATCAGTAAGAGTTAGGGTGGGTTACTCCTGGTTTCTCTAACTAGAGGAAGTGTCAGTGTACATGGCTGTCCACTAGAGGGAGATATAAGCATTAAGTTTTTAAAACATGACGCAATCACATTTCTAGCACAAATGTACATTAGCGAAAAAAGTAATAAATGAACTCTAAAACAACAAAAATTTAACTTCATATTACCTTCTGGTTTGTGTTATGGTTGGAACATGTTTAATATTTCCTAAAATACACATGAATAGGAGAAAAATCAAGCACATGTAAGATAAACATTATTGCTAGAGACATTTTAGGATGATAAAAGGGTTAATCCATCAAGAAATAACAATTATAGGTATATATTCACTTAACAACAGAGCCCCAAAATACATGAAGCAAAACTGACAGAACTGGAGAGAGAAATAGGTATTAAAGCCTCTATTTTTGTTGAATTGTCTAACTTTCAATAACAGAACAACTAGATAGGAGGCCAACAGGGATAGAAGACTTGAACAACAGTATAAGCAAACTAGACTTGATGTGTCTAACATATAGGACATGTCACACAACAACAGCTGAATACAACATCCTCTCAAGTCTATGTGGAACATTCTCTGGGACAGATATATGTTAGGTGAGAAAACAAGTCTTAATAAATTTAAAGGTTTGAAATCATACAAAGTATGTTCTCTAATCATGATGGGATGAAATTAGAATTCAGTAACAGAAAGAGATTTGGGAAATTCACAAATATGTGGAAGTTAAACAACACACTCTTAACTAATGGATCAAGAAGAAAACACAAAGGGAAGTAGAAAATATTGATACTTTGAGATGAATGAAATAAAAAAAAACCAAAATTAATGTGGCAAAAGCAGTGCTTACAGAGAAACTTATAATTGCATATATTAAAAAGATTTCAAACTAATAACCTTTCATCTTAAGAACCTAGAAAAATAAGAGCAAGATAAACCCAAATCAAGCAGCAAGAAGGAAATAAATATCAGAGCAGAAATAAATGAAATTGAGAATAGAAAAACAGATACAGTCAACAAAACCAAAAGTTGGTTCTTTTGAAAAGGAAAAAACTGAAAAATCTTTAGCTAGACTGACAGAGAGAGAGAGAGAAAGGAGACTCAATTTACTAAATTGAAGAATAGAAGAGGAGACATTACTACCAACATTACAGAAATAAAAAAAAAAAATGGAATAAGAGCAATTGTATGCAAGCAAATTAGATAACCCAAATGAAATAGACACATTCCAGAAAGAGACAAACTATCTAAATTGATGCAGGAAGAAATACAAATTTGAATAGAACTTTAACAAGAAAAATATTGAAGTTGAAATTTAAAAAAAAAATTCATGGAAAGAAATGCCCAGAACCAGACAGCTTCATTGCTGAGTTCTACCAAACATTTAAATAAGAAATAACACCAATTCTTCACAAATTAGGAGAGATCACTTTCTCATTCCAATACCAAAATCGGATAAAGTTATTACAAGTAAAATTAACTACAGACCAATATTCCTTATGAAGAGAGATGTAAAAACTCTCAACAAAATACTAGCAAACTGCATATAGCAACATATGAAAAGCATTATACACCATTACTAAGTGTGATTTATCCCAGGAACGCACAGGTGGTCCAACGTACAAAAAAATCAATTAATGACATACATCATATTAATACAGTAAGGACAGAAACCTCATGATTATCTCAATAGATGCAGAAAAAGTATGCATATAAAAGAGGATGAGTCCCAAGACCAACACCCTTTCATGATAAAAAAAACACTAAGAAAGCTAGAAATAGAAGGGCACTTCCTTAACATGATAAAGGGTATCTATGAAAAATCCACAGCCAACATCATACTTAATGGTGGAAGACTAAAAGCTTCTCCCCTCAGATCAGCAACAAGACAAGTGCATCTGCTTTTACCATTTCTACTCAACACTGTACTGGAAGTTATATCCAGGGCAGCAGGGTAAGAAAAAGAAATGACATACATATTTGAAAGGAAAACTCTATTTTCAGAGAACATTATCTTGTACATTGAAAAGCCTAAAGAACCCACCAAAAAGACCTCTTAGAGCTAATAAGTTCAGAAAATGCAAAATCAACACCCCAAAATCAGCTTATTTCTATACACTAGCAATGAACAATCTGTAAATGAAACTGAGAAAAAATTCCTTGTCAATAGCGTCAATAGCTTCAATAAGAATAAAATAACTTAGGAATAAATTTAACAAAAAGAGTGCAAGATTTGTAAACTGAAAACTACAAAACATCATTGAAAGAAATTTAAAGAAGACCGAAATAAATGGAAAGACATCCCATTTTAATGGGTCAGAAGACTTAATATTGGTAAGATGATAATACTCTCCAAATTGATCAGAGTGAATGCAATCCCTATCAAAATCCCAGTTCGTTTTTTTTGCAGAAATTTACAACTTAGTTCTAAAATTCATATGCAAATGTAAGAGATACAGAATATCCAAAACATCTTCAAAAAGAACAAAGCGGGAGGACACACATTTCCCGGTTTCCAAACTGACTACAAGCCTACAATAAAAGACTGGGGTGCTGGCATAGGGATAGACCTACAGATCAATGGGAAAAAGAGAGGCCAGAAATAAACCCTTACCTGTATGGTCAATTGGTTTTTCAAAAAGGGTGCCAAGAGATTTCAGTGGAACATTCATTTCCACAAACAGTGCTGGACAACTGAATATCCACATACAAAACAGTGAAGTTGGACCCCCAACCTCATACCATATACAAAAGTTAACACAAAATGTATCAAATACCTAAATATAAGAGCTAAAACTATAAAACTCTTTAGGAGAAAACATAAATGTTATGTGTTCATGACCTTGGATTTGGCAATGCTCCTTAGACAAAGTAAACAATAAAAAGACAGGTAGGGCTTCCCTGGTGGCACAGTGGTTGAGAATCTGCCTGCCAATGCAGGGGACACGGGTTCGAGCCCTGGTCTGGGAAGATCCCACATGCCGCGGAGCAACTGGGCCCGTGAGCCACACCTACTGAGCCTGCGCGTCTGGAGCCTGTGCTCCGCAACAAGAAAGGCCGCGTCAATGAGAGGCCCGCGCACCGCGATGAAGAGTGGCCCCCGCTTGCCGCAACTAGAGAAAGCCCTCACACAGAAACGAAGACCCAACACAGCCAAAATAAATAAATAATAAATAAATAAACAAATAAATAATTTTTTAGAAAAAAGACAGGTAAATTGGACTTCAACAAAATTGAAAACCTTTGTGCATACAAAGATATGAACAAGAAAGTGAAAAAGACAACCCGCAGAACAGTAGATATTTGAAAATCATATCTGATAAGGGTATAGTATCCAGAATATGGAAAGAACTCTTACAACTGAACAACAAAAAGACGAATACTGAGTTAAAGAATGAGCAAAGGATTCGAATAGACATCCTCCAAAGATTTACAAAGGGCCAACAATCACATAAAAAGATGCTTAACATTTTTGGTCATTAGGGAAATGCAAATCAAACCCATAATGAGATTATTTCACACCAACTAGGATGGCTGTCATTAAAAACATAAAGACAAAAGTAACTGTTGACAAGGACGTGGAGAAACTGGAACCCTCTTACCTTGCTGGTGGGAATGTAAAATGGTGCAGCCACCTTGGGAAACAGTCTGCCCGAAAAAATTAAAACGTAGTGTCACGGAACCAGGTTCATTCGCCCATAGCACAGCAAGCCAAACGCGCAGACGCTGAGGTTTGCAGCAGAGAAAGGGCTTATTCACGAGACACCCAAACAGGCAAACCTCAACTCGACCTACCCCAAGGCCCCCAAGGCTTGGGCTATTTATGGAATGAGCTGAGGCGTGGGGAGCGAGCGTGGAGGCGTGGGGCAAGGTGATTGGGGGATAAGGAAAAGGGGAGTTAATCCTCGTTCTGAGCAGGTGCAACTAAGCTACGTGCTTCTCCATGGAATGCCTCTTCTGGGAGTGGAGAGTTGGGCCCTCTGAGGTCAAAAGGGCACTGATCAGCCATTTGAGCACGCGCAGCTGGAGGGTCGGGGGTCTTGACCAGTCTTAGCTGGCTCAAGCTCAGACTGGACACAGCTGAGTCCGAGTTCCTGGAAAACAACTCGGGCAAGCAACTTGTTTAGGCTACGTGACCCTTGGAGGACAATTAAATCAAGTTTGATCAGGGAAGGCACGTTACGGTTCGTTATTTCTTAAGCAAGTTACGGTTTAGTGGATCCCACTGACGACTACCCTTGCTTTCATTAGAGTCACCATATGACCCAGCAAACCCACTCTTAGCTCTACACTCAGGACATGTGAAACGTATGTTCGCACGAAAACTTGAGCGTGAATGTTGGTAGCAGCACAATTTATAACCAGTAAAGAATGGATAAAGGCTCAGCAGCCCCCTCCTGCCCCCCTGACTGGCTGCTTCATTCTTTCTCTCTCTCCCTGAGGTCTCTCACCTTCCTGGGGAGCTTGGTTGGGCCCAGGGGGTCCAAGGACCACTGTCCTCACATCTTTTCTCTGTCCAGTTGAGCTTCCTGGATAAGCTCCAGAAGGCTCAGATTAAGGTGAGCCTTAACAGCAAAGCCACCATTAGCCTTTGAGTCTAGCCCCCCAGGCCTGCTTTACCTTGGGAACAGGCAGTCCCCCGTGGTATGGCATGGCAGGGGCTTGGAGCCAGAACTTCACAGCATGAAGCCACCCATAAGGGGAGGCAACTGTGTGTGTGCATCTCCTAGTGCCACTGTGTGGGTTACACGAGCAAGCATGTGAAGATCTTGGCACAAACACTGATGCATTGCCTGACCTTTTCTGATAATATAAATGATGCTTTCTTTATCAGAAATTAAATAGTGGATTTGTTCTCCTATTGATTGGCTGTGTCCCCTTGAGTCTGCCTGTCTTATCTACCTCTGTATCTCCAGCACCTAAAAAGTGCTTTATGTCAAGTGGGTGCTAAGTTAACATGAATGAATGAATGAAATATTTGCTGAATGATCTATCCATCTCCCCCTCATTCCCTAACAGCACCTTTCACATGCTTGGTGTTCAGAACGTGTTTCACGGATCAACTTTATATTTGAACATATAGATGGTGTGCTTACTCTTTCCTAAATCTGTAGTCAGGTGCCTGTTGGTTCCACTGAACTTCTTGTGGGGTTCTGAGCTGTAACGGAGGGACCCTGAGGTTCAAATATGGGGTTGTGTCCTGGATTTGCCACTTACGAATGACAAAGAACATTTTTGACCATAGATTGTGCCAAGCCCTCGGGGAAACATTTTACACCATGGCCTTATTGCATCTCAACATCTATATTATGTCATGCACTGTGGTCATCCCCATTTTACAGGTAACAAGGCAAAGACTTGGGGAGGACAGCCTCTTGTGCTAAGGTGTATACTTAGTGGCAGGGCCAAGATGCAAACCCTGGTTTAATCCCAGCTTCCACTCCCTTGACCACCTGAACCATGTCAAGCTATGTGACATTAGCCACTAAACCTTCATGCCTCTATTTCCTCATCTTTAAAATAGCTAAAATACCTTCCCTGCCTGAGTTGGTTATTTTATTCAAGTAGGAAATATATGTCAGAAGCTTTAAAAAGTGAAAACCTCAAAACTAACATAAAAATTATGATTCTCTGAAATAGAACTTATCAACACCTTCTTATTCTCTAGTCCTGTGAAATTGTATTTGTTCAATGGACACATTTAGATACACTAGGCATTTACAACCTTGACACCATGTGTTTAAGATTCAAAACAATATTTGAGAATAAGATATTCTGTATATGCCATAAAAAAACTGGTTTTTTCATAAAAAATAGTTGAAGACATGTGAATAGACACAGTTCCTAAGAGCTTGTTATGAAAGCTTCAAATTAATCATAACAAGACCTTCCCCCACCCCAGCCCTTTCCACTTTGTTCTCCCACTGACCTGCCCTGATCCACGGGATCCATGGGAGGAGCCTTGGTCCACGGGAGCCCCATGATGCTCCTGGAAAGCAGAAAGCTTTGCATTAATTGAGGTGATCTACGTTTCACCGCTGAGTTGGTTTGACTTGTGAATTCAGGAAAACAACTGGTTGACTCAATTTTTTGACCATATTCACAGCTCATTTTATTTAGAGCAATCACACACATGTAAACTATGTTTACTGCATTTCTGAATAGAAACCACCTGTGTGCCATCAGGTTCCGTAAGCAGATAGCTTGAGGAGTTCTTTCTACTTTCTGTTCCTCTAGTTTGAGTTCCCATGTTTTGTATGTATGTTCGTGGGGATGGTGAGTTGGACTCGGGCCCTATATTCTCTGAGGCCCAGAACTTCTTCCTCGGCACATCAGTGTGGACCCTTCACTACTCTACAAATACAGAGGAAATTGACAGACTACGGAGGGATTAGAGTGTTTAAATAAACTCGGTTCATGCCAGGCCTTCTGGCAACTAAAACATACTCCTTGTGTATCAGGGCACATACTTTTTCCCCTGCTGCTGTGGAAACGCCACAGGTCAGAGCTCACAGCTTTCTTGTTTCCTACTGTGTTCCCAGTGTTGACGCAGTGCTTGATACACGTAGTAGGTGCACAGCGTGTGTGTGTGTAATAAAACGTCACAGTTTGAAACATAGGAGAGAATAAAAAAGCAAGCAAATGACTTTCCAACTCAGCTGGCATTTGTTTATTTCCTGACATTTCACCAATCACTGTGCTAAACACATTGAGATGTCGTAGAATCCAAGCGCGAAACCCTATGCACGTGACTCACCAGGAAACCTTGCAGGTATTTCCTTGCAGGCTATTAATAGTTGTGACAACTGTAACCAGCATCCGAATCCCCACTCACCAGCTTAGAGGCTGCATGTTAGGGGTGTGACAGAAGCCATGTGTGGACGTGGGACAGTAACGAGAAGTGACATCCCTAGAAGGAAGACATAACCGTACGTAAACAAGAAAAATATGAATATGGATATTCATGCCTCTGCTTTTCCTCATCCCACTAAAGAAAACTGGGTGTGTGTGCATCCTGGGCTTTTGTTGTCTGGAAGAGGGATAGTGAGGGAAGGAGTAGAAAGAATACGTGAGGGTAAGGGGAATCCAGGCTATATTCGAAAGGCGTTTGTGGTGTTCTGAGAGGGGGTGGGGAAAACAAGGCTTAAGGACATTTTCTTGGAGTTGTGAATGTACTTCTCCTTTACCATTTTGAAAATCTTTTAATTTTGGCAAAATTATAGATGCACGGGAAGTTGCAGGTAATTCCTAGAGGTCCCATGTACCCTTTTTTCCCCTTGTTTGTTTGTTTCCATTTGTTTGCTTGAGAGGTGACTCCAAAGGGTTAAACTGTCTGGCTCTTAGATTGGTGTTTTCTCTGACTGTGGTGTCCTGCTGTGACAGGCCACCTAAAGGTTCTGCTTTTAATGAGTCATATAGAACTCAGACATAGTAATTCAAAAAAGCACATCAGCCTAAGTATATTCAGTGGGCACAATGCCCTAAAAAAATCTAAATGGACTGAGAAGTCTACCGACTGACACACAATGATTGATATTCATAATTATGATTACAAATCACCCATGAAAAAATATTTGTGGTCTCTGTTTAAGGAGACAAAAAAGGATGAAATGAACCTATGGATTCTGTAGCCAAAAACCAGAAACAAACCAAATGCTCACCAGTAGGGAATCAGTTAACTAAATTATAGTACATTTAGTCAATGGAAGACTATATACACAGAAAAAAATGAAGAGATCTATACAGATACATATATAATACATATATATGTATTGTCACGGGAAACATCCACAATATGATAGTCATTTTTTTAGTGCTATAAAAAAGTCTTTAATAGAACCCCATCTTTGCACGTGTTTATGTGTGACTCACCAACTATCTCCATGTTGTCAAATCCAGAGGTCATTTCTTTGTCATCTTCCTTGACCTCAAAGTAGCATGTGATGCAGAAAATGTCTCATCTTTCTTCAAGTACATCCTCCTCTTGCTTCCTATGACACTGTATTCTCTCGGTTTTCTTCCTGGTCCTTCCTTACCCGTCTCCTCTTCACCCGCTCTCTGACTAACCTTGAGAAATGGGCTGCTTTGGGGTCTGGTCTTAAATTCTATTCTTTTCTTGGGCTTTATTTTCTCCCTAGGTGATCTAATAAGGTCTTTGGACTCTAAATGCCATCCAAATGCTGATGACTTGAGATACCTATTTCCACCCCTGACTTTTCTCCCCAGCTTCTGGCTCAAGTTCAATTGTTAACCTGACAACACAGCAATCTGTGTAGCTGAAGATAGTGTTTTGATCTGCTGCCCTCCAAAATCTCTCTCCCTACTCTCAGGTGTCCCTATATATGACCTAGCTCTTGCCTGTCTTCTGGTCTTATATCTTAACCAAGTTTCCCCTCATTTACTCTGCTCTGACCAATCCTACCTCCCTTCTGGTTCTTAGATAGAACAAGTTCATCCTTAACTCAGGACTTTTGCATCTGGTAATCTCTCTTCCTTCTGGTTTTGAGTTGGCCAATCCCCTCTTGTCATTCAGATCTCAGAGGAGCACATCAGCATACCTTCAGTTGCTCTTATCCCCTGATAGCTCTCTACACCTTGTTTTATTTTATTCATAAGTCTTAAATTTTATTATCTGTCTCTCTACTGAAATAGTGTCTTCATTAGAGCAGGGAATAAGTCCATCTTATTAAAACCTGTAGCCAGAATACCTTTGAAGGGTTCTTGGCACAGAATAGGTGCTCAATTACTATATAAGTGTGTATAGAAATAAAGTTTGGAAGGATATATACCAAACAGTTAACAGTTGTTACCTCTGAGTGGGCAGTCGTTGAGGAGGTAAATTATGAATTGACTTTCTACCAAGATATGTTTCAGTTAGTCTTAAATTATTTGAAATGAAGTTGTATTCCTTTAACAATTAGAAAAATTAGTAAACATATTTTCAATTAGAATAAAATGGTTAATAAAATTTTGATGTTTTAAAATAAACTATGTTTAAATGGAAGATGCATTTACGTGGGATACTTTCTTGAGGATGTTAGGTAAGTAACATGTTACTATATATAGTAAAATACCTATGATTTTGTAAAAGCGCTGAAACATGAAGCAGCAGAAACATTTCACCCAGTTCTCTTTCCTTTGAACTTGGACTGCTGTATTTCTCATGAATCATTTAAATTGATTTCTTCTTAAATGTAACAAGATCAAATCATTAGCTTAATGATAACTTATGCTTATTTTTCTTTAAATTATTATATTTTACCTCTTTATTTGGTATGTTCATCCTGAACAGGTTTACTTGTTCTTTTTATAAGCATACTAAATTTGTAATATTAGCGGTCATTCCCAGGTCTGAATGTTAAGTCAACATATGTTTGAGAGACCTTCAACTTATCAAGTATTGCAGGTTTCTGATTGTTTTGGAACCTCTTCTGATACCCGTGGACTTAGTTCAAGGCCAGTTATTTTTTTTTTCCTAATAGGATGGTTAATTGTTTGCTTTGATCACTCAAGTGAAGCATCTTACCATATATAAAAGTCTAGCTGGAGTCTGTGTTGTGACACCCTTACCTTTCTCATCACAGACTCTCCTCCTCAGAAGTTTTGCATTAGATTTGCAAAATGATGAGTATCTCTTTGATCTGGGGGACTGTTATAGCAGCGTGCTGTTGTTTGTGGCTTCTCCTTGGAATGAGGAGAAGGTAAGGAAAGCTTTACTTTTAAATTGCATTTTTGTTCATTCATTTAATGTTCTTTTACCTTCTTTGTTATACCATAAAGTTGGTTTTCTGTACTTACATACGCTAGCCTTTTCTTCTTTAATTTTTTTAAAGTAAAAAATTTTAATTTAAAATTTTGAAAGTATCTTTTTTATTATATCTCACAAAAGATGTAATGGCAAAGTTTCCTTTTTAGTATTGACATATACTAGTGGTAATGTAAAAATGGACAAACTTGTTAAACATCACTGACAGAAATTTTATGAGATCTCTGTGTGTGTGTTTATGTGTGCATATAAAGAGAAAGTCTGTATTAGTAAGGATATAAGTGGTAAGTGGATCTGCAATTCCTATCATGTGGATTAAATAGATGCTCTGACTAAATAAATGTTCTTTTTTTAGCTAGTTCTTGTACATTGTATACACTCAGTCTAAGCTGGGAAAGAGTATAAGAGCCTGCATTGATCATTCTATTACTATTTTCTTATTAATGATAATCAACCATGCGAACTGGGAAACTGTTAAATGTATGAGACATCACTTTTATTTGTATGTATCATTTATAATTGGTTCAAGAAATACAAATAGAATCAGATGCATAGCCATAGTTTATTTAACTTCTGATTGCCTCAAAGAGTATTGGGGGGGAGGTATGTAAATATTCTCTGCTTTGTCAATCTCCCAAAGACAGAATTACCCACAGCATATCTTCAGCTGTGTAGATTGCTGTGCTGTCTACCTTTTACAGGTTTTTTTGTTTTGTTTTGCCCTTTATGGTATTTTAATATTAACTACCAGGACTGGTAGTTTCTAGTTTTAATTAAACCACTTATCTGCAAACTATGAAAATAAAAAGAATTATTTTATGCTATGTTATTCTACCAAGAGGGATAGTGGTTTACGTTGGAAAATAAATGTTTATATTCTTAAATAAAAACATTTAAAATAGCATCAAAGAGCATTGAATTATAATCAATAACCATGTCAATACTTACCTTACTCAATTTCACTTTATAATGTGCTAATTTCTCAAAGATTGCCCTCTGCAACTATCATTACAGAATAATAATATATTTAAACTATGAAGATTTTGAAAACTTCAATTCTGCAATCCTTTTTGTCATTCAGGATTCTATATCTTTAGAGAAAACAATCAGATGAAACATTTTGAGATACTTAGGCAAACGATGCTTAGAAAAAAATATAAACACTAGAATGTAGTTTCATCTCTACACTGATGGGGAAAATCTTGTTGGCCTGGTTGATCCTTTTATCCTTATCATTGGGAAGAGTGAGGAGCACATATTAGACACTCAGTGTTTGCCGAATGTATGCATGGATGGATGGATGGATTTAGCTATCATTTTCACCAACGTATCATGTTACTAATATAACTCATTATTTTAGTAAAGGAGCAGGGCCCCACCAACCAAAAAAGTATCAATAAACTATAGAGTTTTGAAGTTTGAAGTCAGAGGTAAAAAATTTAATGTAAATAAATATAAATAAAGAACAATGTGCAATTTTCCATATTTACCATCTCTTTGTGTCTTACAGGCAAATGGGTGAACCACCTCTGGAGAATGGGTTGATTCCATATCTGGGTTGTGCTCTGCAGTTTGGTGCCAATCCTCTTGAGTTCCTCAGAGCAAATCAAAGGAAACATGGTCATGTTTTCACCTGCAAACTAATGGGAAACTATGTCCACTTCATCACCAATCCCTTGTCATACCATAAAGTGCTGTATCATGGAAAATACTTTGACTGGAAAAAATTTCACTTCACTGCTTCTGCAAAGGTAACCAGTTTGCATTTATATAGCATTCGGCTTTTTTATTTTCTACCTTTTTCTATGTCAATCTATTTAACCATTTTGACATACTCAGATGTAAAGACGGAGATGCTGAAGAGAGTTACCCTTACATGGAGATTCTTAGAAACACAATAAACCAAATTAGACATAATCTCTTGGTATTAATCATTTAAAAAGTCAAAATCGGTATAGCTTTGTCATTTCTTAATCAGCTTATGAGGGTGAAATAAAAATTAAACGTTTTACTGAACCGGATGGCATGGTATGAATAAGACAGGTACAAACTCACTCATGTCAACAATTTCTACACAAGACCCAGAGTGCAAGTTGGAAACTTAACGTTCAACAATTGTTTTACCACACTCATGCCACACAATTGTTTAATTTTGTTAGGGAATTGACCAGATATTTTGGCATCACTTAGATGAGATCTAAGAGGCTCTTTTATAGAGAAAAAACTAATCAATATTAAGTGAGTCTCTGCAAAGAAATATTAGAACTGGTCTCTGCTACTAAGTAGCTTAAAGTCTGGTTAAGATGCATCTACAAAGAATATAAAAGGGAACTAATGATTAAAAACATTCTTGATTAGTACCAAATTAATGTGCAAATAAATGCAGAAGCATAAGAAAAATAAGAAATAGAAGACCAGAGTGGTTGTGAGGGAAGTGTCACTGATAATCTGGGACTCAAACTTGGCCTTGAAGGAAGGGCGTGATTTGGCCATTTGTAAAGTGCTATGAAATTGCATGTGGGAAGGCCGGTTTTCCTTTTTTTTTTTTAACAAGTAGAGAATCATGAAAGCATCTAATCTGTGTTTCAGACATTTACTAGTCCTAGGTCAGGTTTAATTTCTTTTTTCACACATTTCATTTACGGTCAGGCATTTGGACACAGAAGTATTGACCCCAGTGATGGAAATACCACCGACAACATAAGTAAAACTATCATCAAGACTCTGCAGGGCGATGCCTTGAATTCCCTCACAGAAGCCATGATGGAAAACCTTCAACTTGTCCTGAGACCCCAGGTGGTTCCCAAGCCCAAGACGCCCGCCTGGATGTCAGAGGGGATGTATGCCTTCTGCTACCGAGTGATGTTCGAAGCTGGGTATTTCACGCTCTTTGGCAAAGATCTCACAGGGCAAGATGCACAAAAAGCACTCATTCTAAATCACCTGGACCACTTCAAGCAATTTGACAAAATCTTTCCGGCCCTGGTAGCAGGCTTCCCCATTCACGTGTTCAAGACGGGCCACTACGCCCGGGAGAAACTGGCGGAGGGCTTGCGGCTCCAGAAACTCAGAAAGAGAGACCACATCTCGGAACTGGTCACGTTTCTGAATGACACGCTCTCCACCTTGGACGACACGGAGAAAGCCAAGTCGCTCCTCGCTGTCCTCTGGGCCTCGCAAGCAAACACCATTCCAGCGACTTTCTGGAGCTTATTCCAAATGATTAGGTAATTAGCAAATTATCCATTTATTTCTTCATTTTAGTTGAAAGCAGAAATTCAACCATTTTAACTAAAAAATAAACCAAACAATAAAAGACGTGGTACCTTCTCATGCTGTCAATCAAGAATGTGGTATTTACCCTTGTAAAAGTTTAACATGTATCAGTTCATCCAACCCTCCAAAAACAGCTGTGACTGGTAAACACATCTTGTAGAAGCAGAGACCATCCCAGGGAAAGGAACGTGCTGGTTCAGGGTCAATGTAGGCTGTCTGCACCAGAGCCCTTGCTCTTAACTCCAAGCTGTTCTTCATGACACCTCCTAAAGTCCATGAATTTGGTCTTTATAATCATAAAAATATCCTTATGTGATTGCTGACGTATTGTCAGTGAAAAGAACAGTGCCTATATCTTATTCATCTGTGCATTAACTGTTTTTTCACTGTTAGTGATTGCTGTCATACTATTCGACCAACTCTGATAGCTATGAATAAGAATCATAATATTATTGATGGGATTTAGCTAGAGTTTCCCTTTTAAAACTGTATATTAAAAAAAAACCTGCATGTAACATATATTTTGCATAACGTGATGTCTTCCCAGAGTGATAGTATTTTGGGAATTTGACATTCAAATGGTTTATTGAATTATTCCAGTTCAATTGGATGTTGAGTGTCACATAGACACAAAATTGTGTCACATAGACACAAAATTATTATTCCATAGGATTGGGAATGCCAAAGTTCCATTGAAGGCTGATAATTTTATGTCTTTAATATAAAAAAAAATTTTAAACAATTTCAGATATAAAAAACCATTACTAATCTTTCTCAAAGTTTAAATGCCTTCCAAAGTTTTTACTTGAGAAAGCTCTTTCTGGAATAAACTCACATATTTACAGTGAGGTTACAACATCAGTTTTCTATCCTATAGGTAATAGTAGCCATTTCACGATAAGCACGCAAAGACTTACCAGTCAAACATTTCTGAGACTCAGTTTACTGTGATCATGTGATATGGCTACATTACCATGGCACTGAGGATCCAGTAAACATCAGTGCACTAAAGTGAAGTAGCATTCATTTCACCAGTCAAAGTGTTAGAACAATAAATTATTATATAAATGGAAAAGCTGTTCTACGTGGAATCACATGCATGTTAAGAGTAAATTTAAATTTCCTTTGGCATTTTAGCCAGTACTTTAGAATTGTTATCTTGGATGCAATTTTCTTTCTCAATTGCCATGCATATGACTAATTTAACCATTTAATCCTTATTAGAAACATTTATTTATAAAAGTCTGGCCAAAGTTTTACTACTATGTAGCAGGACCCTTTTAATTTTTATAAATTTATTTATTTTATTTATTTATTTTTGGCTGCATTGGGTCTTCATTGCTGTGCGCAGGCTTTCTCTACTTGCGGCGAGCGGGGGCTACTCTTCGTTGCGGTGCACAGGCTTCTCATTGCGGTGGCTTCCCTTGCTGCGGAGCACGGGCTCTAGGCACGCAGGCTTCAGTAGTTGCAGCATGAGGGCTCAGTAGTTGTGGCTGGCAGGCTTAGTTGCTCTGCGGCATGTGGGATCTTCCCAGACCAGGGCTTGGACAGGTGTCCCCTGCATTGGCAGGCGGATTCTCAACCACTGCGCCACCAGGGAAGCCCACGGGACACTTTTAAGGCAATAGTTCTTGCTAACATCCAAGGACTTAAAACACAACTATAAAATAGAGTAAAAAATAAATGGGAATGTCCCTTTCCCACCTTCTCTGTATCTTGACCACCTGGTTAAAAGAAGGGGAAACGCCTATTTGTTTGCAGACCTTTTGGTAGAGAAAAAACTGTTCTGTACATCTTTTCTTTTCTCTTAACCTTTCATAGGAACCCGGAGGCAATGAAAGCGGCCACTGAAGAAGTGAATAAAATGCTAGAGAACGCTGGTCAAAAAATTAGCTTTGAAGACAATCCAATTTATTTGAACCGGATACAACTGGATGACATGCCCGTGCTAGGTGTGTTTGCTGTGTTGTTACATGTCATTTACTGCATCCTCCTAACAGGAATTGTCAGTACACATCACGCACTTACTTGTTGCATACTTACTTACTTGTTCAGAAAAACCCGAACTTTTTTGGCCAACTCAATATTTGTGTATAACAAGTGAGGAAATGGGCACTTAGAGGTTACGTCACTGCCCGGGATTGGATGGTGGAACCAATGACAGCGATAATGTGGACCTCTTGACTCTGCACTTTCAACCTCTTCTCTGTGCTGCCCTGCTCTGCCTCATTGGTTACTGCTCTGACCAGTCATCTTATAGTCAATGGGCTACTCATTTTCATGAAATGAAAGGGGAAAAAGTACCATCATGAAACCACAATTAGCTGCATGGGTTGGGTTGTGGGGCGGAAGGTTATTTCACTGAAAAATGTTTGCTTCTCTGGATTTTATAGAAATACAAAAGTACCATATTTTTAGAGCAAGAAAGGGTTTTCTCTTTGTTTTTGTTATGTTTCTCTAGAGGAAATAAACCAGTGTATGCTTTCAGGGGCAGTGTGTCTCAGCGTAAGGGACTAGGGCGGCAAGGAGCACACAGGCTCCACGTGGGACTCCGCCCTGCCGTAGAAACCACGGACGTGTCATTTCACTTTTGGGGGTCTTATTTTCTCACTTGCGAAATAAATTGCTAACATGCTATGATTTTATGCACAGTCATGTGACGAGCACTTAAAGCATGACAATTAAAAGGACAGAGACCGGAAGGTCAGGCGAGACTTTCTCATCATATCCTCCGCGTGTTCTTTGTGTCCCTTTATGTCCTTACCAGAATGCAGGGCATAATCACACAACATCAGATAGCGTAACGATAAAAATGGGTTCTTGTAAACACCGAAGTGAAGCTGCATTAAACATCTGGAAAACTATTTCTATGTAAAAGTGTTAGTGTATTAAATCTCAAAAGTGATAAACTTTGACTAATTCACATGAAAGTGATTTACTGATTTTTTCCAATTGTATTAGATGTCTAGTGTCTTGTAGAAATAAGATTATTTTTCCATAAAATTATGAAAGTCTAGTTCCCATTGATGACCAAGAAGATCATATCTTTACCAAAAGATTATTAACTCAGATTATCAGATTAAAAATACATTCAGACACAACTGAATCATTGATCACAGCACAGAAAAAGGTTGAGAAATTTTTATCTGGCCAGCTTTCCACAGTCTCTTTAGGTTTGTGTTATAGGCTGCTAGAAGTATTTCAGACTCTACATTACGTGGCCTTTATAAATACTTTGTTCTTCCTTCTCCCTTCCCTCTCCTCCTTTCTTCCTTTTAAAATCTTTAGACAGTATCATCAAGGAATCTCTGAGGCTTTCCAGTGCTTCCCTCAACATCCGGACTGCTAAAGAGGATTTCACTTTGCACCTCCAGGACGGTTCCTATAATATCCGCAAAGATGACATCATAGCTCTTTATCCGCAGTTAATGCATTTAGATCCAGAAATCTACCCAGACCCTTTGGTAAGTGACTGTTCATCAAAGTTCAGAATCCAGAAAAAAAAAAAATTTCAGTATCCAGGTGATGTCTACCCAGATTGAAATAAAGAAGAAATTTACCATTGCAGAATTCATTTGATCATTGAAAACACAGGGACTGTCTCTTTTATTAATGTCAAATATTTATCTAATTTGGAGAATTTGGATGACAGCTTGAAATTTTAATTTTTATTCCTGGTATTGGTCATCACGTAATCTCTACTAGATTATATCTGCAGTTGTGATAATAAAGCTGCTGCCTTTTTTCTTCTTTAAGAAGTGCCTGCTCCCAAATCCAGGAAATTAGGGGCTAATATACTGACTCCTCTAGCTCCCGATTTGAATCCTTCTTTCTAGTTCTGCCTAACAGAGGGAGGAACTAGTTGCCCAGGCGGGATAGGAGGTATAAAGGTTTCTCTTTCCCACCAGTTCTCCTTAAGTTCCAGTTTCTTATTACTTTCTGATTCAAGGTGGGGTATTTGCTAAATTACTCATAGATTGGATTAAAAAAGAAAATTACTCTTTGGAACTTCCAGGTTAAGAAAAAGATAAATTCCTTTTAAACCAGCTTATACATTTGTTTTCTTTGTATCTTTATTGCAGACATTTAAATATGATCGCTATCTTGATGAAAATGGGAAGACAAAGACCACCTTCTATAGTAATGGACTCAAGTTAAAGTATTACTACATGCCCTTTGGGTCAGGAGCAACTATATGTCCTGGAAGATTATTTGCTGTCCAGGAAATCAAGCAGTTTTTGATTCTGATGCTTTCCTATTTTGAACTGGAGCTTGTGGAGAGTTGTGTTCAATGTCCCCCTTTGGACCAGTCCCGTGCAGGCCTGGGCATTTTACCACCATTAAATGATATTGAGTTTAGATATAAATTCAAACATCTGTGAACATATGCTTGGAAAAGAGGACCCCTGATGCTGTTACAAGACTGCAGAGCACCATTATTTACCAGTCCCTTTGGACAGACATGTTTAGTGGTGGTAGAATGGATGCAGCAGGTCCAGTTCTGTTCACCAGAGCTTGCTTGTGAATCTTAACATCTTGTTGATGGTTTGCAGAGGCTATTTCAGACCCTGCAAGCGAAAAAAAAACTAGTTCCTAGAAGCACAATTATTTGTTTTCATTTCAATAAGTCAGTGAATGTTCATATAGCCACGGACTGAACTTCATTATTTTCAGAGGAAAAAGTCTTTTTTTTTTTTTTTTTTTCCAGAATGAAGATATTCCAATTGGCAAAATTTCTTTTTTTTCCTAAGGAAACTGCTTTATTTTTATAAAAACCACCCAACAGTTATGCAAAACATACAAATTCACGTTTTAGTGAAACTGCATGACTTTTTGACAATATATGGGGCCGTACGGGTGTAGATGTATATTATAAAGGATATTTTAAAGGATTATATCATGCCTTCTAATAAAAAGAAAATGTTTTCAGCTTTCCTTATATCCAGTATTCATGGCTTTTAAAATGATGATCTTGATGTCCTGAGAACATTAAAGATGGTTTTAATATATTCTCTTTAGGTTTTAATTTATTTTTGCTGGAAACTCTAATGTCTGTGTCAGGTTTCAATGATCTTGTCTATCATTAGATTTCATATTAATTGGAAGTTTTTCTTCAGAAAAGGCAGTTTTTTTCTGCTATTACATCTATGAAATATACATCTATGAAAAGAATAATTTCTTTTAAAATATTTTAAGTGCTGGAGTTATCAGCTATAATATTTTTATTGATATTGCTCTATGTATTTATATGTAAATTATATTTAACTTTTTCCTTGTACTACAAATACTAAGAACATATTATAACATTTGATAATGTTGAAATGATTCACCTTTCAGAAATAAAAGTGTGAATTTGTATGTTTTAAATTTTTAAATATTCCGAATGTTTAAAGCATTTATCTACTGATAAGCTGCAACAATTTTGTTCATTATTCATTTCTTAGAAAAAGCAAAATAATTATTCACTCAAAAATCTGCACACTTCATAAAATTCATTAAAGATTTTTAATCTTGCTATTTATTAAATTTATTAATAACTAAATTTATTAATAATATTATCATGGAATTATCTCCTACATAGGTTATTTTTCATACCAAGAAAACTAAACTTATTTAGATGTGGCTCAAGATGAACAAAATTCTTTTACAGAAAATTTGTTTTAAGCTAAATTTCTAACGTGGTTTCCTTTACTAACATGTTTTATATAGGCACCTCTTGGAGATATTGCAGGTTTGGTTCCAGATCTCCCCTATAAAGCAAGTCACATGAATTTTTTGGTTTCCCAGTGCAAATAAAAGTTATGTTTTTACACTATATTTTAGTCTATTAAGTGTGCAATAGCATTATATCTAAAAAAAAATGTACATACCTTAATTAAAAAATACTTTATTGCTAAAAAGTGCTAATCATCTGATGGTTTCAACTTCTTTGAAAATTGGAGTCAGTCCTCTCAAATCCTGCCACTGCTATATCAACTAAGTGTATATATTCTAAATTCTTTGTTGTCACTTCAATAACCTTCACAGTATCTGCGCCAGGAGTAGATTCCATCCCAAGATACCACTTTCTTTGCTCATCCATAAGAAGAACTCATCATCCTAACAGAAGAGGGTCAGCCTGTCCTTCGAAGCTTTGAAGCCAGGCATTGACTTCACCTCTCTAGCTAGGAAACTCCTAGATGGCATCTTCTTCCAATATAGGGCTGTTTCTTCTACATTGAAAATCTGTTGTTTAGTGTAGCCACCATCATGAATATCTTAGCTAGATCTTCTGGATAACTTGCTGCAGCTTCTATATCAGCACTTGCTGCTTCACTTTGCACTTTGATGTTATGGAGATGGCTTCTTTCCTTAAACCTCATGAACCAGCCTCTGGTAGCTTCAAACTTCTCTTCTGCAGCTTCCTTACCTCTCTCAGCCTTCATAGAATTGAAGAGAGTTAGGGCCTTGCTCTGGATTAGGCTTTAGCTTAAGGGAATGTTGTGGCTGGTTTGATCTTCTGTCCAGACCCCTGAGACTTTCTCCATATCAACAATAAGGCTGTTTCACTCTCTTACTGCTCCTGTGTTCACGGGAGTAGCACTTTATTTATTTATTTATTTTTGGCTGCGTGGGGTCTTCATTGCTGCACGTGGGCTAGTTGTGTCTTGCGGGCTCTAGAGCACAGGCCCCGTAGTTGTGGCTCACGGGCTTAGATGCTCCGCGGCATGTGGGATCTTCCCGGACCAGGGCTCGAACCCGTGTCGCCTGCATTAGCAGGCGGATTCTTAACCACTGGGCCACCAGGGAAGTCCCAGGGAGTAGCACTTTTAATTTCCTTCAAGAATTTTTCCTTTGCATTTACATCTTGGCTAACTGGTACCAGAGGCCTGGCTTTCAGCGTATCTCAACTTGCACATGCCTTCCTCACTAAGCTTCATCATTTCTAGCTTTTGATTTAAAATGAGAGACGTGGGACTCCTCCTTTCACTTGAACACTTAGAGTCCCTTGTAGGGTTATTAATTGGCCTAATTTCAATACTGTTGTGTCTCGGGAATAGGGAGGCCCGAGGACAGGGAGCGAGGAGAACAGCCTGTAGGTGGAGCAGTCAGAACACACACAACGTTTACTAACTTTGCCGTCTTATATGGGCGTGGTTCATGATGCGCTAAAACAATTACAATAGCAACATCCAAGATCACAGATCGACCATAGCAAATATAATAATAACGAAAAAGTTTGAAAAGTGCAAGAATTACCAAAATGTGACACAGAGACACAAAGTGAGAAAATGCTGTTGGAAAAATGGTGCTGATACACTTGTTCGATGCAGGGTTGACACAAACCTTCAATCTGTAAAAGAAATGCAACATCTGTGAAGCAGAATAAAGGGAAGTGCCTGTCACTTGCTGAATGTGTCCACACATCCTTCCACATCTTTATTCTTGTACAGCAGGGGTTACTAGTCCACAGCACTGTGGGCCAAAGGTGTCCTGTTTTTGTATAGACTGAAAGCTAAGAGTGGTTTTTACATTGTTTACTGGTTGGAGAAGAATCAAAAGAAGAATAATCTTTCATGACATATAGAAATCACACGAAGCTCAGATTTCCATGTCCATAAGTGAAGTTTTCTTGAGACACAGCATGCCCCTTTATTTGAGGTCTTGTCCAGGGCTGCTCTTACAGTGGAGTTGCAGGGCTGAGTAGTTGCAACAAAGACCACGTGGTTGCAAAGCCAACAATATTTACTATCTGGGCCTTTACAGAAAATGTTTGCCAACTCCTGTCGTAGAGCAATCCCACAGGCTATTTTGTCCTATAATTGTATTAACTTTTAAAAATGCACTAGAATATGAGATTTTTTTTCACCTTAAAAAAGAAAGCACGTGAGGGGACTACATCAAAACAAAACCCAGATATAATTTTTTTGGTAAACAACCTTAATTTAGAACTTTCTTGAAGGCTAAATCATCCCATTTAGCCAAGATCTTTATTTGAAACAGGGGCCTAAAATTAAAAAAAAAAATTATAGTAACCAGTTGTAAGGTCAAATAAGCCTAGCAGACACCTTCAAGATGGTGGAGGAGTGAGACGTGGAGATCACCTTCCTCCCCACAAATAAATCAGAAATACATCTACATGTGGAACACCTCCTACAGAACACCTACTGAACGCTGGCAGAAGACCTCAGACCTCCCAAAAGGCAAGAAACTCCCCACGTACTTGGGTAGGGCAAAAGAAAAAAGAAATAACAGAGACAAAAGAATAGGGACGGGACCTGCACCAGTGGGAGGGAGCTGTGAAGGAGGAAAGGTTTCCACACACTAGGAAGCCCCTTCGCGGGCGGAGACTGTGGGTAGCAGAGGGGGAAGCTTCGGAGCCACGGAGGAGAGCGCAGCCACAGGGGTGCGGAGGGCAAAGCGGAGATTCCCGCACAGAGGAGCGGTGCCGACCAGCACTCACCAGCCCGAGAGGCTCGTCTGCTCAGCCGCCGGGGCGGGCGGGGCCTGGGAGCTGGGGCTCGGGCTTCGGTGCTGGCCGGGAGGGAGTCCGGGAAAAAGACTGCAGCTGCCGAAGAGGCAAGAGACTTTTTCTTGCCTCTTTGTTTCGCGGCGCGCAAGGAGAGGGGATTCAGAGCGCCGCCTAAACGAGCTCCAGAGACGGGCGCGAGCCGCGGCTATCAGCGCGGATCCCACAGCAACAGGGACGCAGAGGGAAAAACGGAGAGATTCCCGCACAGAGGCTCGGCGCCGAGCAGCACTCACCAGCCCGAGAGGCTTGTCTGCTCCCCCGCCGGGGCGGGCGGGGGCTGGGAGCTGAGGCGCGGGCTTCGGTCGGATCCCAGGGAGAGGACTGGGGTTGGCGGCGTGAACACAGCCTGAAGGGGCTAGCGCACCACAGCTAGCCGGGAGGGAGCCCGAGAAAAAGTCTGCAGCTGCCGAAGAGGCAAGAGACTTTTTCTTGCCTCTTTGTTTCGCGGCGCACAAGGAGAGGGGATTCAGAGCGCTGCCTAAACGAGCTCCAGAGGCGGGTGCGAGCCGCGGCTATCAGCACGGACCCCAGAGACGGGCATGAGACGCTAAGGCTGCTGCTGCTGCCGCTACCAAGAAGCCTGTGTGCGAGCACAGGTCATTCTCCACACCGCCCCTCCCGGGAGTCTGTGCAGCCCGCCACGGCCAGGCTCCCGTGATCAGGGGACAACTTCCCCGGGAGAGCGCACGGCGCGCCTCGGGCTGCTGCAACGTCACGACGCCTCTGCCGCGCAGGCTCGCCCCGCCTCCTCCGTACCGCTCCCTCCCCCCGGCCTGACTGAGCCAGAGCCCCCGAATCAGCTGCTCCTTTAACCCCGTCCTGTGTGAGCGAAGAACAGACGCCCTCAGGCGACCTACACGCAGAGGCGGGGCCAAATCCAAAGCTGAACCCCGGGAGCTGTGCGAACACAGAAGAGAAAGGGAAATCTCTCCCAGCAGCCTCAGGAGCAGCGGATTAAATCTCCACCATCAACTTGATGTACCTGCATCTGTGGAATACTTGAATAGACAACGAATCATCCCAAATTGAGGAGGTGGACTTTGGGAGCAGCTGTAGACTTGGGATTTGCTTTCTGCATCTAATTTGTTTCTCGTTTTATGTTTATCTTAGTTTAGTATTTAGAGTTTATTATCATTGGTAGATTTGTTTATTGATTTGGTTGCTCTCTTCCTTTTTTTTTTAATATATAGATATATATATTTTTTCCTTTTTCTCTTTTTGGGAGTGTGTATGTGTATGCTTATTTGTGTGATTTTTTTCTGTATAGCTTTGCTTTTACCATTTGTCCTATGTTTCTGTCTGTCTTTTTTTTTTTAGTATAGTTTTTAAGCGCTTGTTATCATTGGTAGATTTATTTTTTGGTTTGGCTGCTTTCTTCTTTCTTTCTTTTTTTAACATCTTTATTGGAGTATAATTGCATTACAATGATGTGTTAGTTTCTGCTGTATAACAAAGTGAATCAGCTATACATATACATATATCCCCATATCTCCTCCCTCTTGCGTCTCCCTTCCACCCTCCCTATCCCACCACTCTAGGTGGACACAAAGCACTGAGCTGATCTCCCTGTGCTATGTGGTTGCTTCCCACTAGCTATCTATTTTACATTTGGTAGTGTATATATGTCCACTCTCTCACTTCGTCCCAGCTTACCCTTCACCCTCCCTGTGTTCTCAAGTCCATTCTCTACGTCTGCGTCTTTCTTCCTGTCCTGCCCCTAGGTTCTTCAGAACCTTTTTTTTTTTTATTTTTACTTTTTACTTTTTTTAATTTTTAATAATTTTTTATTTTAAATTTATTTTATTTTTTCTTTCTTTCTTTTTCTCTCCCTTTTCTTCTGAGCTGTGTGGCTGACAGGGTCTTGGTGCTCTGGCCGGGTGTCAGGCCTGTGCCTCTGAGGTGGGAGAGCTGAGATCAGGACATTGGTCCACCAGAGACCTCCCAGCGCCAAGTAATATCAAATGGCAGTAGTTCTCCCAGAGATCTCCATCTCAACGCTAAGACCCACCTCCACTCAATGACCAGCAGGTTGAAGTGCTGGACACCCTATGCCAAACAACTAGCAAGACAGGAACACAACACCACCCATCAGCAGAGAGGCTGCCTAAAATCATAATAAGGTCACAGACACCTGAAAACACACCACCGGACGTGGTCCTGCCCACCAGAAAGACAAGATCCAGCCTCATCGACCAGAACACAGGCAGCAGCCTCCTCCACCAGGAAGCCTACACAACCCACTGAACTAACCATAGCCATTGGGGGCAGACACCAAAAACAACGAGAACTACGAACCTGCAGCCTGCGAAAAGGAGACCCCAAACACAGTAAGTTCAGCAAAATGAGAAGGCAGAGAAACACACAGCAGATGAAGGAGCAACGTAAAATGCCACCAGACCAAACAAATGAAGAGGAATAGGCAGTCTACCTGAAAAAGCATTCAGAGTAATGAGAGCAAAGATAATCCAAAATCTTGGAAATAGAATGGAGAAAATAGAAGAAACGTTTAACAAGGACCTACAAGAACTAAAGAGCAAACAAACAATGATGAACAACACAATAAATGAAATTAAAAATTCTCTAGAAGGAATCAATAGCAGAATAACTGAGGCAGAAGAACGGATAAGTGACCTGGAAGATAAAATAGTGGAAATAACTACCACAGAGCAGAATAAAGAAAAAGAATGAAAAGAATTGAGGACAGTCTCAGAGACCTCTGGGACAACATTAAATGCACCAACATAAGAATTATAGGGGTCCCAGAAGAAGAAGAGAAAAAGAAAGGGACTGAGAAAATATTTGAAGAGATTATAGTTGAAAACTTCCCTAATATGGGAAAGGAAACAGTCAATAAAATCCAGGAAGCACATAGAGTTCCATACAGCATAAATCCAAGGAGAAACATGCCAAGACACATATTAATCAAACTATCAAAAATTAAATACAAAGAAAAAATATTAAAAGCAGCAAGGGAAAAGCAACAAATAACATACAAGGGAACTCCCATAAAGTTAACAGCTGATCTTTCAGCAGAAAGGCTGCAAGCCAGAAGAGAGTGGCAGGACATATTTAAAGCGATGAAAGGGAAAAATCTACAACCAAGATTACTCTACCCAGCAAGGATCTCATTCAGATTGGATGGAGAAATTAAGAGCTTTACAGACGAGCAAAAGCTAAGAGAATTCAGCACCACCAAACCAGCTTTACAACAAATGCTAAAGGAACTTCTCTAGGCAGGAAGCACAAGAGAAGGAGAAGAACTACAATAACAAACCCAAAACAATTAAGAAAATGGTAATAGGAACATACATATAGATAATTACCTTAAATGTAAATGGACTAAATGCTCCAACCAAAAGACATAGACTGGCTGAATGGATACAAAAACAAGACCCATACATATGCTGTATACAAGAGACCCACTTCAGACTTAGGGACACATACAGACTGAAAGTGAGGGGATGGAAAAAGATATTCCATGCAAATGGAAATCAAAGAAAGCTGGAGTAGCAATTCTCATATCAGACCAAATAGACTTTAAATAAAGACTATTACAAAAGACAAAGAAGGACACTACATAATGATCAAGGGATCAATCCAAGACAAAGATATAACAATTGTAAATATTTATGCACCCAACATAGGAGCACCTCAATACATAAAGCAAATGCTAACAGCCATAAAAGGGGAAATCGACAGTAACACAATCATAGTAGGGGACTGTAACACCCCACTTTCACCAATGGACAGATCAAACAAAATGAAAATAAATAAGGAAACACAAGCCTTAAATGATACATTAAACAAGATGGACTTAATTGATATTTATAGGACATTCCATCCAAAAACAACAGAACACACTTTTTTCTCAAGTCTCATGGAACATTCTCCAGGATAGATCATATCTTGGGTCACAAATCAAGCCTTGGTAAATTTAAGAAAACTGAAATCGTATCAAGTATCTTTTCTGACCACAGTGCTATGAGACTAGATATCAATTACAGGAAAAAAGCTGTAAAAAAAACAAACACATGGAGGCTAAACAATATGCTGCTAAATAACCAAGAGATCACTGAAGAAATCAAAGAGGAAATCAAAAAATACCTAGAAACAATGACAATGAAAACACGACGAGGCAAAACCTATGGGATGCAGCAAAAGCAGTTCTAAGAGGGAAGTTTATAGCAATACTATCCTACCTCAAGAAACAAGAAACATCTCAAATAAACAACCTAATCTTACCTCTAAAGCAATTAGAGAAAGAAGAACCAAAAAACCCCTAAAGTTAGCAGAAGGAAAGAAATCATAAAGATCAGATCAGAAATAAATGAAAAAGAAATGAAGGAAATGATAGCAAAGATCAATAAAACTAAAAGCTGGTTCTTTGAGAAAGTAAACAAAATTGATAAACCATTAGCCAGACTCATCAGGAGTAAAGGGAGAAGTCTCAAATCAACAGAATTAGAAATGAAAAAGGAGAAGTAACAACTGACACTGCAGAAATACAAAGGATCATGAGAGATTACTACAAGCAACTATATGTCAAAAAAATGGACAACCTGGAAGAAATGGGCAAATTCTTAGAAAAACACAACCTTCTGAGACAGAACCAGGAAGAAATAGAAAATATAAGCAGACCAATCACAAGCACTGAAATTGAGACTGTGATTAAAAATCTTCCAACAAACAAAAGCCCAGGACCAGATGGCTTCACAGGCAAATTCTATCAAACATTTAGACAAGAGCTAACACTATCCTTCTCAAACTCTTCCAAAATATAGCAGAGGGAGGAACACTCCCAAACTCATTCTATGAGGCCACTATCACCCTGATACCAAAACCAGACAAAGATGTCACAAAGAAAGAAAACTACAGGCCAATATCACTGATGAACACAGATGCAAAAATCCTCAACAAAATACTAGCAAACAGAATCCAAGAGCACATTAAAAGAATCAGACACCATGATCAAGTGGGGTTTATCCCAGGAATGCAAGGATTCATCAACATACACAAATCAATCAGTGTGATAAACCATATTAACAAATTGAAGGATAAAAACCATATGATCATCTCAATAGATGCAGAAAAAGCTTTCAACAAAATTCAACACCCACCTATGATAAAAACTCTCCAGAAAGTAGGCATAGAGAGAACTTACCTCAACATAATAAAGGCCATATATGACAAACCCACAGCCAACATTGTTCTCAATGGTGAAAAACTGAAACCATTTCCTCTAAGATCAGGAACAAGACAAGGTTGTCCACTCTCACCACTATTATTCAACATAGTTTTGGAAGTTTTAGCCACAGGAATCAGAGAAGAAAAAGAAATAAAAGGAATCCAAATCGGAAAAGAAGAAGTAAAGTTGTCATTGTTTGCAGACGACATGATACTATACATAGAGAATCCGAAAGATGCTACCAGAAAACTACTGGAGCTTATCAATGAATTTGGTAAAGTAGCAGGATACAAAATTAATGCACAGATATCTCTTGCATTCCTATACACTAATGATGAAAAATTTGAAAGAGAAATTCAGGAAACACTCCCATTTACCATTGCAACAAAAAGAATAAAATACCTAGGAATAAACCTACATAAGGAGACAAAAGACGTGTATGCAGAAAACTATAAGACACTGATGATATAATTAAAGATGATACAAACAGATGGAGAGATATACCATGTTCTTGGATTGGAAGAATCAACATTGTGAAAAATGACTATAATACCAAAAGCAATCTACCGATTCAATGCAATCCCTATCAAACTACCAATGGCATTTTTCACAGAAGTAGAACAAAAAATTTCACAATTTGTATGGAAACACAAAAGACACTGAATAGCCAAAGGAATCTTGAGAAAGAAAAATGGAGCTGGAGGAATCAGGCTTCTGGACTTCAGACTATACTACAAAGCTACAGTATCAAGACAGTATGGTACTGGCACAAAAACAGAAATATAGATCAATGGAACAGGATAGAAAGCCCAGAGATAAACCCACACACATATGGTCACCTTATCTTTGATAAAGGAGGCAAGAATACACAATGGAGAAAAGACAGCCTCTTCAATAAGTGCTGCTGGGAAAACTGGACAGCTACATGTAAAAGAATGAAATTAGAACACTCCCTAACAGCATACACAAAAATGAACTCCCAGTGGATTAAAGACCTAAATGTAAGGCCAGACACTATAAAACAGAGGAGAACATAGGCAGAACACTCTATGACATAAATCACAGCAAGATCCTTTTTGACCCACCTCCTAGAGAAATGGAAATAAAAACAAAAATAAACAAATGAGACCTAATGAATCTTAAAAGCTTTTGCACAGCCAAGGAAACCATAAACAAGATGAAAAGACAGCCCTCAGAATGGGAGAAAATATTTGCAAATGAAGCAATTGACAAAGGATTAATCTCCAAAATTTGCAAGCAGCTCATGCAGCTCAATAAAAAAAAAAAAAAAAAAAACCCAATCCAAAAATGGGCAGAAGACCTAAATAGACATTTCTCCAAAGAAGATATACAGATTGCCAACGAACACATGAAAGGATGCTCAACATCACTGATCACTAGAGAAATGCAAATCAAAACTACAATGAGGTATCACCTCACACCAGTCAGAATGGCCATGATCAAAAAATCTACAAACAATAAATGCTGGAGAGGGTGTGGAGAAAAGGGAACCCTCTTGCACTGTTGGTAGGAGAGTAAATTGATACAACCACTATGGAGAACAGTATGGAGCTTCCTTAAAAAACTAAAAATAGAACTATACGACCCAGCAATCCCACTATGGGGCATATACCCTGAGAAAACCATAATTCAAAAAGAGTCATGTACCACAATGTTCATTGCAGCTCTATTTACAATAGCCAGGACATGGAAGCAACCTAAGTGTCCATCGACAAATGAATGGATAAAGAAGATGTGGCACATATATACAATGGAATATTACTCAGCCATAAAAAGAAACAAAATTGAGTTATTTGTAGTGTGGTAGATGGACCTAGAGTCTGTCATACAGAGTGAAGCAAGTCAGAAAGAGAAAAACATATACCATATGCTAACACATATATATGGAATCTAGAAAAAAAAAAAGGTTCTGAAGAACCGAGGGGCAGGACAGGAATAAAGACGCAGACATAGAGAATGGACTTGAGGACAAGGGGAGGGGGAAGGGTCAGCTGGCATGAAGTGAGAGAGTGGCATGGACATATATACACTACCAAACGTAAAATAGATAGCTAGTGGGAAGCAGCTGCGTAGCACAGGGAGATCAGCTCGGTGCTTTGTGACCACCTAGAGGGGTGGGATAGGGAGGGTGGGAGGGAGACGCAAGAGGGAGGAGATATGGGGATATATGTATATGTATAGCTGATTCACTTTGTTATAAAGCAGGAACTAACACATCATTGTAAAGCAATTATACTCCAATAAAGATGTTAAAAAAAAATAAATAAATAAAAAATAAAAAGATCAAATAAGCCTAAAAGAGATATTAATGGCTAAATTTATTCAGGGTCACTGTGGTCCAGGTCCAGCCTCACACACTTCACACGTGAAGTGTCACTTGATCCTCATAAGAGTCCTGTGAGGTGCCTGGTACTCTTGCTCCTATATTACAGGGGAGGAAGGGAACTCCAGGCAGGGTAAGTTCTGACCCAGGGTGACAGGGCTGGCAAGTGTCAGAGTAGCAGAGTATTGGGATTTGAAAGTCCTACGGCATCTTGAAAACCCCAGATGGCATCTTCTTCCAATACAAGGCTGTTTGGTCCCCACTCTGGAGCTGGCATTCTCCACGCTGCCCAAGTCCCAGTGGCAGACTGTCTTGACTCAGGTCATTGAAGATAGGTCATGTGAACAACGATGTCATTTCTGTCCTAAAGTCTCCACAGGTTGGAGCATCATCTGGCCAGAGCATGAGGACACTGCAGCTGCCATGCTCAACTGGTCCAGGGTTGCCAGGATGCTGAGTGCCACCCCCCTACACACACACCTTGCAACAGACACTAACCACGATCCAGTACAGTATCGCAGTGTTAAACTCTGCTCTCCTTTTTACAGGAAGGCCTTCCTCCCACTCACCAACATCTTGGACTTGTTAACTGTGGAATCTCACACTGTTCCTCTCAGGATCAGTGTGAGACATTTTCAAGGCGGTTGGGATTAAGGCCTTAGTCTCATTAATAGAGGATGAAATGCCAACACTATACTCACCAGCCCCTTCTCCATCCACCTTAGTTGATACCAAGTCAGAGGCTCAAACCTAGAAAGTGACATCAAAACAGCGGCACTGATGCTTCATAGAGCACCGTAGACGATTCAAAGTCACCAGCTTAAGCTCTCATTTTAGTTAGAAATTGACATCTGGTGAAGGAGAAGTGATTTTGTGAAGAAGGCTGCACAGCAAGTTATAGGGCAGGCTTGGGTCTGAAACCTCCTGTTTGCACAGCAAATACTGCATCCAATAAATTAACCCATTTACATTTACTATTAAGGAACCCACCATCCAAACCAGAGACAGTGGAGTCAGTGACTTCTGCGGGTCAGTTCAGCCGATGCATTTTGTACTTAAGTCCTTACTCTGTACTAAGCAGGTCTCCAGTATCTAATCTCATTGAATGTACAGCCGGCTTGTCAAATTCTTGCCCCAACTTCACACAGAGCCCAGTGCTCCAAACTGACCTAATTGACGTCCACGTTGGCAATCTCACCATTATTTTTGACTGCTTCTTTAACTCATTCTCTCCATAATTAGTAATAAAATTAGGAAGGACCATGGCAATAACTTAACTTCATCCTTTTGCCTTACAGACCAACAGCAGTTCTAGAGGCTCTGACACTCCCAAGGTCATTGACATCGATTGTTAAGTGATGGCAGAGCCATGACTAGATCTGGTCTCTCCTTCCCCCAAATTGGGCAAATTCAAGATGACTGTCATTAGCTCAAAGCATGAACCTGGAAAATAAACTCACATAACACTCAATTATCACTTTACCATTGTTTTCTAATAAATGGTTTCCATAGTTTAAAAACTATATATACATATAGGGAAATATGTACGGGAAACTATTTTTCTTCAGAGTTTGTCTTAGAGTGTCGCTGAGAATGTGATTAGGGAGGAGGTCCAGAGAGCTTGGTGACAGCATCCCCTTGAGTATCCAGTGCTCAGGTAACACAGCCTGTCGTCAAGGGCTGTCCCTGGGAGTGAGGGGCCTGGGTATGTTGCTGACGAGTGAGGGCAGGTGCTCCTGGGAGTGCTTTGGCCATGGAAACTTGACCATCAAGCAGAGTCAGCAGTCAGTTTCTCAGAAATTTGGCCATAAGTACCTTTGCTTCATCACTTTTTGGGAGTGATTCCAGGGAATGCCAGCCCCACATGGAGAGTAGTTCTATTTTGCTCAACCGTACAGCTCACAGAAGCTCCTAGCCAGCGTCTCACACATAGTAGGAACACACACGTTTGAAGATGGTGACGAAGGGAAGGAATGATTTGTGTGGAGGTGGTGTGTACTCCAGTGTCTCTGGTTTTCTGAGCCCAGGCACCAACAAGCTGCAAATGCTTTATTTGGCTGCTTTGAGAGCAGACCTTTCTGCTTCTCTCTATTGATCTCCCGTCTATTAAAATATTGGGAAAGAGTTACGCACAGAACTGAGAACATAGCTGGCCTGCGCTCAGGCCCACGCTGTGTGATAAGGCAGTTTGCTTTTTGCTAAAATCCAGTGGAGGTCTCAGAGGGGCAGGCGGGCCCCGCCAGCAGCATCAGAGACAGAAGTGGAGCAGAGGCCAGGTGGGAATCGGACAGAACTTTTCGTCCTCCGTTTCAGTCATTAATTTACTGAATGCGCCATATTAATACTCTATTTTGTTATTCAGTGAAGTTTCAGAGGTGTTCAGCCTGCTGAGGGGCTAGGCCTATTTTGGGTTATAATCAGGCCTTTGCTCGTGGCCTGGTGAGGTAACCCACACATTGTACAGTTTTCTAGGTGGGAGGATGAAGCTCTAATGCCAGCCACCTCTTAGATTTCTACTCTTATCATAATTAGGTCAAGCTGCTTGTCTCATAATGATAAAAGCTTATTGCCAAAAAAATAAGTCAAGATTTATGACTTCTTTCGTTCAACTATGTTTAGACAGTCCCAGTTTATAAGCAGTATGTTCCAAATAAGCACTTGTGAATAGAATGTTTGGAACTCTGAACATATTTTATTGAAGAAAATATGTTAGAAGTGGGACTTAAATTCCCAGAGAAATGCACAAAAGCTAATTTAATCCATCACATCACATGAGTCATTCTGTTTTGCATAATTTTTCAATGCAAGAGAAAAGAGGGGGAAATGCTGTTGAAAGATGAATATTTCAAATCAACTAAGAAATGGTATTAATTTACCTTGAAAACAGATGTCTCAGAAGAGGATGGGAGATGGAACACGACGATTCTGAGGGGGTCATCTCAGTGCTTTCGAAGGAGGTGCTTTTACAGGAGGTGGTGCGGAATCACGGCGTCTCCAAGTTATGGATACTCACTCAGCTCGTAGCTGAGGAAAACAAGAGGCAGGAGGGTATTTCTAATTTTACCTCAAAGCTTATCCATTTTCTTTTCTTTTTGTTTAGCTGTGTCACTAATGGTGGGGAGGTGGAGGGGAGAAGGCGGACGGGATGTAAAGAAGAATTTGAGAAATGGGACAGACCAGGGTATTCATTTTCTAGACCTGCCGCAACAACATAATACGGAATGGGTGGCTTAACCTCTTGGAGGCTGGACGTCCGAGATCCAGGCGTGGGCAGCTCTGGTTTCCCCTCAGGCCTCTCCTTGCCCTGCAGACGGCCATCTTCTCTGTGTCCTCATGTGGCCTTTCCTCTGTGCGGTCACATCCTGTGCCTATAAGGAACCAGTCATACTGGATTAGGTCCCCCCCCCCATGACCTCATTTAACCCTAATCACCTCTTTAAAATCTCCATTTCCAAATACAGTCACAACCTGAGGTACTGTGGGTTAGGGCTTCAACGTGTGAATTTTGGGAGGATGCGGTTCAGCTCACACAAGCAGAGAAAGGAGAAGAAGCAAGAAGAAAGTTAGAGAGGCCGTAGTGCTGCCCATGGCCAGATGGACCGGGGGGGTGGCCCACGGAACCCTGGCTGGGATGGACAGAGCTGGGGGCTTTCACCCGGGGGGGGGGGGGGCAGGGCTCCCGGGTCAGCCTCAACCACCCTTCCGTGTGTGTGTGTGTGTGTGTGTGTGTGTGTGTGTGTGTGTGTGTGTGGATTAGGGGGTGACTAAGGGGCCTCGATTCTCATCCCCATGAATTTTACTGTTGCCTTCGGGGCCCTAAATGCCAATGCCATCACACACAGGCTCCATCAAGGGCACTTTCATCCCATCTTCAAGGTCTTGAACAGGATGCTGGCTGAGATGGCTGTGCAGCCCCCAAGGAGGACTCCCCTCCCGGCGCCCATTTCAGGCACGGTGAGCGGAGAACCATGGCCAAGGGATCCCTCTTAAACAGCGCGACCCAGGACGAGCCAAGGACCCCCTCACCCTGTGCTGGAAGGTCTTCACTGCGTCTCACGGGGGAGTTTCTGGATGTCCCCAGAGCAGTGACCGCTGTGTCCCACCACCCTTCCCCATGTTGAACGGGAGCGTTTCCTTGCACTTGCCCTGCCCCTTCCCCACCCTGGTCCCTCAGCCAAGTGCATGGCTCTTTAGTTCATGGGTCTCCAGATCAAGAGGAAGCACCTCTGACTTGATGGGGTCTCTGCCAGAGACTGATGGCTCTGTCGGGTGGGGGGGGGAATCCTTCAGGAAGGGGCTGAGAATGCTCCATGGAGAAGAAGAAGGGAATTGTTCTGAGGTGACCAGAAGGGCGGATTGTTGCAGAGACAATGATATGGGTTCATCCAATTCCATCTCATCATCCTCTTCCTATCAAGTCCTGCTTCTCTTGCAGTTAGGTTGGGGCCACACGTCTGGGTTCTGGCCAACAGGACGAGGCCACAGTGCTGTAGGACACTCCCAGCCTGGCCTTTAAAAACCTTCTTCAAAATCCGCGGTGCTCTTTCCTCTTGCCATGGTGACCTCGGGTGGTGCGTTAGAGACAAGCACATGATGGAGAAAAGCCACCTAGAGGTTGCCTCCGTGAGCAAGAAGTCGGCATCATGCTAAGTCACTGAAACGCTGGCACAGCCCAGCCTTTCTAACACTGACGTTGCCTCACTATTTTTATTTTTCTTTCCTTGTTTACGTCCCTTCAGATCTTCCTTGATATTTACTTTCGTAAAGATTTTGTATTTGAAATTCCAGCCCGTCCCGTGTGCTAACTCACCCCTCACAGTCCCCTCCACAGCTTGCTCTTCAAAAGCCTGGACCACTTCTCAAGCAGCTGATCCGAGGTTTTGCTTCCTAGACCTCAGCCTGCTCTCCCGTGTTGTGTGCAGCTGCATCAGAATCAAAGTCAGACTAGGGGTGGCTTGGCTGAGCTCTGCCCTGGGAGCCAGCCCTTGAGGGTTGCAATGCAATTGAGGGAGGAAGGTTGTATTTACCAGAACTTCTCTCAGGAATGCTGTTCGTGATGCAGGTACGAGGAGGGCACATTCCGGAAGCGGCTGGCGTCTGCTCAACTGCTTCCTAAGGAAAGAGGCTTACAGCCCTGAGACCCAGCTGGTCTGCTTGGGATGAGAAAGCAGAGGCTGGGAACCACTGGTAACAGCCCTTTCTCGCGCCTGGAGCTTAGCTCTCCTGTGAGAGCATGGATTTGGTCTGGTCCCGGTCCTTGTTGCTGTGCGGTCAACTTACCCCTTCATTCACTCCAGCCCAAGACTGAGAAACAGAGCATAAGCGCCTATACACATGTAGGCCCCTCCCCACTCCCGTTTCCACTGGGTAAGCAGGTGATTGCAGGACTAAAGGGACCACAGACCAAGCCTCAGCCTCCCCTGGTACCTTGTACTTACATGCAGGCGGTGGGACCCTTAGGTGCTAACAGATAACAAATATTGTAACTACCCAGAGCCTATAGCATTCATGCAACCAGAATGACTCCTATTGAACTGCTGGACTAACCCAACATTATTCGAGTCTGACACTTGAAAACAAGGCAAAGCAAAATTATGAAGTGAGGCGTATCTTTGGTGGCCCCTTCCTCATCTCACAGTATCCATCTTTCATGCATGAAAGAGTTAAGGGCTGCTGGGCTCAGGCTGCACCACCCACGGCATCAGGAATGGTGACTTACAGAGATGAAAAGACTCAGTTCCTGCCCGCAAGGAGATCGGAGTCTAGTCCAATCATGTCAGAAGCCCTGATGGATCTAATTCGAACACCACACATACCTAAGGGTGGATTTAAAATAACATGGTACTTTTTTTTGGGGGGGGAGGTATTTAAAGTGTCACCTCTACTTGCAGAAGGAACAGACTCCAGCCTATGTTAGAGGATGAAGTGGCAGACGGGTGGTCACTGTCCCAGAAGGGTGAAGGTGTCTTCCCCAAATCATGCCGTCAGGCCTGGAGACAATGCTCTTTGGCCCTGGCCCTGTTTCAGGGACAATATGGTTGCCTCTTCTATCTGACTGCTCACTTACAAAACACTAAGGGGTTGGTTTCTGGGAAGCTGTTTGCTTTATTCATCAAAATTCTTTTGCCCTTATCAACCCTTGTGTGCCATTATAAATCCTGCAAAACAACCTTGGGGCTCAGTGCTCCAAACTAAAAACTCTCATTGGGTCTCTTCCAATGCTGTCTCATGGTGTTTGAAACTTTGGCAGGGGACCTACGGTCAATAGTTGTTTGCAAAGTATTCACCTTGGTTACCTCTGGTGAAATGATGTAAACATCGCTGTATCTTTGGTACGTCAGGTAGCCTTTGAATCTAAAGTCGTTTAAGGGCAGTGGCAAGGCTGATTGGTAAGCGTAGAAAACCGAACTCTTGCCCAAATACGGCCTGGTTAAAATGCGCGCACGCGCGCACACACACACACACACACACACACACACACACAGAGTTAAGTAATACTTTGCATTTATATAAAATAAGGGCAGGGAAAAAGTATTTTTAAATCATGAAGTAACTCGAAACCAGATGGCAAACTAAAAATGATGCAAGCCAAGGAGCTCTGAGAAGAAACAAAATAAAAACAAACAGATAAGCGGCCTCTCGGCACTTAGAGATGTATTTTTAAGACCACCTAAATTTACAAATACCACTGTAACATATAACTCTTCCATAAAATATGCCTGCCACAAAGAATTAAGTTAAGATGCCGATGTTGGGATGATGATCAGGTGTCTACTCGCGAGGTGAGTGTCTCAATCCTGTGCACAAATATCAGGTGGCAAAACCCACAAATTAGTAAATGATCTGGACCTTCCTGAATGTCCCAAACTGTGATGGCTCCTCAAAGGAGGATTCTAAGGAACCCTCTCATGATGATAGGGCAAAGGCTTGAGGAAGAAAGGGTGCTGACTCACAGATCAAATACATGCTTGGCCTCTATTTTTATTGACCAATTTGTTAAAGAGGTTCTTATGCTCAAATTTATTCATAAAATGTACAAGTTGGGTGTAGTTCCTCAGTATTTCTAAGCTAAACTGAAAAATATTGGAAAAAAAATACTGAACCCGGATGAAAATAATTTTATAATTTTGTGGGAATCTAAGAAAAAAGTTTCTGGTCAGAATGTGTATTTGTGCCAGATGAGAAGATTGCAAGTGGGTTTTCTATATGCAGGCACACACAGACACACTCACACACAGATGAAGAAGAAAGGAAGGGAGGAAGGAAGGAAGGAAGGAAGGGAGAATCTATGACAAAGGAGGCAAGGATATAATATGGGAAAAGAGTCTCTTCAATAAGTGGTGCTGGGAAAACTGGAAAGCTACATGTAAAAGAATGAAATTAGAACATTTTCTCATACCATATACAAAAGTAAACTCAAAATGGGTTAAATACTTAAAGGTAAGACCAGAAACCATAAAACTCCTAGAAGAAAACATAGGCAGAACACTCTTTGACATAAATTGTAGCAATATTTTTTTGGATCTGTCTCCTAAAGCAAAGGAAATAAAAGCAAAAATAAACAAATGAGACCTAATTAGACTTAAAGCTTTTGCATAGCAAAGGAAACCATCAACAAAGCAAAAAGACAACCTACTGAATGGGAGAAAACATTTACTAATGATATGACCGATAAGGGGTTAATATCCAAAATATATAAACAGCCCATACAACTCAACATCAAAAACCAAACAACCCAATTAAAAAATGGGCAGAAGACTTCAATAGGCATTTTTCCAAAGAAGACATACAGATGGCCAACAGGCACATGAAAAGATGCTCAACATCGTTAATCATCAGAGAAATGCAAATTAAAACCACAATGAGATATCATCTCACACCTGTCATAACGGCCATTATTAGAAAGACCACAAATAACAAATGCTGGCGAGGACGTGGAGTAAAGGGAACCTTGTACACTGTTGGTGGGAATGTAAATTGATGCAGCCACTGTGGAAAACACTGTGGAGGTTTCTCAAAAAAGTAAAAATAAAACTACCATATGACCCAGCAATTCCACTCCTGGGTATATATCCATAAAAACCCCCAAAACACTAATTCAAAATGATACATGCACCCCAATGTTCATAGCAGCATTATTTACAATTGCCAAGGTATGGAAGCAACCTAAGTGTCTGTCAACAGATGAATGGATAAAGATGTAGCATATATATATATATATATATACACACACACACACACATATACACACAATGGAATACTACTCAGCCAGAAAAAAGAATGGAAACTTTGCCATTTGCAGCAACATAGATAGACTTGGAGGGTATTATGCTAAGTGAAATAAGTCAGATAGAAAGAGCTCTATGAAATCACTTATATGTGGAATCTAAAAAATACAACAAACTAGTGAATATAACAAAAAGGAAACAGACTCACAGATACAGAGAACAAACTAGTGGCTACCAGTGGGGAGAGGGAAAGGGGGAGGGGCAAGATAGGGGTAGAGGATTAGAGATACAAACTATTATGTATAAAATAAGCTACAAGAATGTATTTTACAGCACAGGGAATATAGCCAATATTTTAGAGTAACTATAAATCCGGTATAACCTTTAAAAATTGGGACTCACTATGTTGTACACATGTAACTTATATAATATTGTACATCACCTATATCTGAATTAAAAAAAAATTTCAGCCCACACACAAGGACATGAATACCAGAAGGCAGGGCTCATTGGGCCCATCTTAGAGGCTGCCTACCGCAGATGCCAGGAGCCTAGATTCTGGAACCAGGATGCCGCATTCACTTCTCCGCTCTTCTACTTACTTGCCTTATAATCTTGATCTCTCTGTGCCTCAATTTCCTTATCTTTAAAAAGGTGATAATAAAGCGCTAACCTTATAGAGCTGCTATGAGGAGTAAATGAGTGTCTAAAACACTGCATAGCACTAAGGAAGCCTTACAGAAGTTTTAGTTATTATTACAAGGGTTTGCTTAATGCCCTTGGTTTCAGAGTGTTCTGGGGATAAAAATGAGAACTTTCTGTGTTAGTTTACATAGTAGGCAATATATTTAAGTGCATTATCCACAGAGAGATGGTATTGAAGGAAAAATAAGATGGTTCAACATCAAGAATGGCAGAGCACAGACTCCGCCTCTCACGGGAAGGGCCTCAGATGAAAGGCAGTGCTGGACTGGATGGAAAAAGCCAACATCTCACCGTGAAAAGTCCTGGAAGACAAAATTCTCAGAACCCGAACCGCAGCAGCTTTAGACCTTCCTACGCCTTAGATTCTCTTTAGATTCCGTGAGATTCCGGCTGAGTCCTGGGAACCAAGAGCCCTCACTCATACAGTCGTGTGATGAATCCAAGCATCAAAGGTATTCCATTCAATGTCACACACAAGTGCTTTGGCCCAGACTAGAGTTCTAATCGTTTTTGCCCCATTTTGGTTACATAACATTCAAGGCAAATAGATCAAATGCTGTGGCTGATTTATGAGCAGATGCATTTAATTAGTAGGGATAGCAAATGAAAGTGGATCATCATGAATGCCTTCTAGATACCCTGATTTTGTTCCAGAAGGTCAAGTAAGTTTGTATCAATGATAAAAACATCCAGAACCATCAATGGGTTAAACAAAATGTGGTAGCTGCACCCAATGGGATATTATTCAGTCTTGAAAAGGAAGGAAACTCTGACACCTGCTACAACACACATGCACCTTGAGGACATTAAGCTAAGTGAATAAGCCAGTCACAAAAAGACAAATGCTGTATGATTCCACGTACATGAGGTACTTAGAGTAGTCTAATTTGTGGAGATGGAAAGGAGAACGGTGGTTGCCAGGGACTTGCAGCAGGGGGATTGGGAAATTGTTGTTGTTTAAGGGGTACAGAATTTCAGTCTTGTCACATGAAAGGAGTTCTGGAGATCGGCTGCACAGCAGTGTGAATGTCCTTAATACTACTGGACTGTGCACTTAAAAATGGTTAGGGTGGTAGATTTTATGTGTATTTACCACCACAAGAAAAAAATCAGCTGGTAAAATCAATGCTGTGAAACCTTGCTGTTGTTAGGTAAATTAGTCTAGATGTTAGACTAGATGACCTTCCACCCCAAATACTTAAAAATTTGTATTTATTATCCATTATTTTTCTCCCATCATGGACACATGGAAAAATCATTCTATTTTGGCACATGGGGGTAACTGGAGGGCCTGCTTGAAGCTGGGGGTCGTTGGTCTAAGGATTCCAATGGTCCCAGGACCCAACCAACTCACCAGGTGCTGGCCCTCTCTGCCCTCCAGTCATCTGTTCACGCACACCTGCTGGGAAGCTCCCATCCACTGGGTCTGTTCATGTGATATCATTACCTCAGTCAGTGGCTTGATTCCAAAGCTGACAAAGCAAGTGGCGTAACCTATAGTCTGAAAAGGTGGAGCAGTTGTGCTCAGGTTGTTGTTTTGTAGCTGATTTTATCTGCAAAGCCTTGAATACCACAGGCGATGTGTACTCACTAGCAGCTGATTAGCTGCCATTAGCTGGTCCTCAGATGTTAATTGAGAGACACTGGATTGAAAATAAGAACAAGTGTTACTTGTTTATTAAGGTAGATAAAGCACAGCTACCAGACCCTGAGACATTATTTTTAGGGTTCAGTATTACTTTTGAATACGAATATTAATATTAATTGCTTTTGGAAGAATGATTTCTTCTCCCTATCCAACCAGCCACAAATTCTATTGAAATAACTTATCCTAGCCTGGAGTGGGTATTTTCTGAAGCCATATAACAAGGAAAATATCAGTAAATCCCCCAAATAGGTCATTGGCATTGTGCTATATCATTACACATTACATTACATGTGGGTATACTTATTTCCAAAACAAACAAAGAAAAAGTTCTCTGTATCTTAGGTCAAATATTGCCTCTGTCACTCTTAGAATCCATCTTGGTCTTTTGAAATGACACTTTAGGTAAAAATGTTTGTGATGGATGTTTCTGGAAAATGAAATATGGCAGACTAAAAGTGATATTCCAGTCTTTGCGAAGTAGGGTTGAATTTCCCTCCCTTTGGTCTGGGTGGGCTCCGGGATTTGTCTGATTAGAAGCGATGCTCATTAAAAAATGCTGGGTTAGAAGAAGTTTTGCTGTCATAGAAATCCTGCTTTCTGCATACAACCAGTTAAGTCCATCTGTGAGCTTGGATATGCATAAACCAAACTGACTTCTGGAGAATTTTGTCTAGAGTTCAAAACTAAAACAGGAAAAAAAAAAAAATCAGACTTTTCTGACAAAGCTAGCAAAATGGGGAGAAAAGCGTGGATGGAGTTAACCTAAGCTAAATGTAAGTTAATTCATCCAAAGAAAGTCCAAATAATACTTAACTAAGGGCATAAATGACTAATATGTTACATCTATATTTTATCTCTTTCCATTATGGTCACAATCCTCAAGAAATCTTGAAAGCATTTGAAAGTTGAAATAATCTTCCAAGAACTGATCAACACTGATTTCCTGTTTTGGGAGAAATACGCAGGCTTCTGAGTCATCTTGTGATTATTATGATCATATGCTGAGAGGAGTTTGGGGGATGACAGTAAGATCATGACAGCTACCAAGAGTGTGACTTTATTTTTCATCAAATTCCAGATTATTTAAAAAGTACAGAGCCCTTATGACATACACAAATGTTAGAACAACTAAAAGGTATAATCCCTACCTTACAGGTAGTAATGAGCAAAGCAAGGAAGCCTTAAATCAATAGATGGTAGATGCAACGTAAATTTATTATGTTGTATAACATTTTGCAGGAGGGAAGTGACTCGTCTAAGGTCTCACTGATGGTAAGTGGGGAATAAAGACTAGAATTCAGGTTATAGTCACTTTCTCTCCTCTAAGCCATGCTGCCTCTGTACACCACCCAGCTCCTGTGGAAACACATAAGAGACACAGACATTTGAGAAATACACAAATTCAAACATGTAATCCGGAGAGTCCATTGCCATGATGTTAATCTATGAAAACTTAATTGGAAAGCTGGTTCAAGCATCTGAATGAAATCAGGGGAGATGCTGTTTTTGTTGGCTGCTTAACCGAAGCGCAAAGAAAGAAAGAACTTTCTCCATGCGCCAGCCTCCGGTTCACATCGGGTTCATCTTAGCTGGGCCACACACTAGGTGCTACAAGTGTTTAAAAATACCTATCTCAAATAAAGCAGGAGGATGCAAAGTTGGTTCTATTGAGATGTGTTCATTAATTTAGAATTATTTTCTTCTCTTTGTTTTGGTTCACCTTGACATGGCACATTTTTCAAAGCTTATAAATAATAGGTTGACACAAAGAGGTAAACTCATAACTATATCTATGAAGGACAGAGAAATCACAGTAGAGGTGGAGCGTGCGTTTGTGTGTAGGTTAGAAAGCTCAGCGATGGCAAGCGTTGGCCCTGAACTGTAAAACCTCCAAAATCAACAGGCGTCGGGAGGTTATAGATGGAGACTGCTCAACTCTGAACCCAATAGCCAAGATCAAGGCCATTTACTGATAACAGGAGACCTTGAACAGTATTAACTAAGGCCTTTTTTTTTAAGCACTACAGCTCTTTGGGAACACCGAACCCAAACTGCACTTGCACGTAGCCTTGACCATGTGTGTACTCCGCTTCTTATGTTTACGCTGAGGTAGCTCTCTATTCTTAGCTCTACGAACTCTAGGTAAATGGCATTAAAAAATACATAAATAAACGGAGATACTATAGTCACACTTTCATGAGAACTCAAACCATTATGTAATGATGGGAACATGCTGTTCACAACTTCTAAGGAAGTCAAATCTGACTGAATAAGCTGCCCACCGTCTTCTGCACTGGACCTCCACAGGTCCAGCGGAGGGGCTAAGCTTAGGATGAGAGGCAGAGAAGGGGTAACTGGCTCCACTTACTGGAGAGAGAATTTAGAGTTCCAGGGAGCACTGACCTCCAAACAGCGAGCACGTAGCTGGCCTGATGGCCTAAGCCTGGGGGTGCAGCATGGAACAAGGTGGCCAAAGAAAAAACCCCTAGGGATGACGGGGAAAGGAGTTTCGAAGATACAACTGTTGAGTGTTCAACTGAAGTTGCTTGTGTTGCTGTAATATTTCATTCTCCTTTCCCTGCAATCTCCTTTTATTAGTGTCAGCTGCCGAAAAAAGACGGCCTTGTGTGGGGAGTTCTGTTTTTGCTGAGCTTTGCTTTTTGGGAGGTTTGGGTGGGTGAGGAAACCACTGTCTAATTTGACATCGGTGTCAATGTAGTACAGGACAGGAACCTCACGTGAGGGGCAGTCGGGTGACTGTTCATAAATCCAACCAGTTAAATGGAAGCAAGGAGCTTGGGGCAAGGGATTTTGACTTCACGGACACGGAATGGAAGTTAGAGCCAATTTCCTCCAGAACTCAGAAGGAAGGGAAACCATAGCTACTACTGGGAGAAGTACTTTTTTGCCTGTATTTCTCTCTCTCTTTGGGAAGCGGGTAGTTAACAAATAGGTAGGTATCTTGACACAACTTTTAATTTTCTCACCTTTGGGAGATGTTAAGATTAAACCGTGCATTTAATTTTATAGATGAAGACATGAGAGCTCTGAGTCACTTTTCCAGGGCCACTCAGGGATTAAACTGAGATCTGGCTCCAGGGCAATGTTTATTCCACCAGGCTACACGAAGGTGACAAGGACCCCTGGAACTGCTGGGAAGCATACTTACTTACCCTGGGGGTGGGGAGGACCTCTGCTGACTTCTGCTCTAAAAAGCTCCTTGTCTGTATATTAGTGACTCTGTTTATTGATCCGTATATTCAGATCCCTAAGGCGATAGGCAGGAGATTTAAAAGGAACAAATGACCTTTGCCCTATTGTCATTTTCATTTTATCTTTCAACACTGGTTCTTCAACAGAGTCAGTCTTCTCGGGTGAATTTGCTCCAGAAAATAGAATGCTTCTGTTCTTTTTTACAGAAATTGTAGGAATTGGAAAGTACATATGATGAAAACATGGGAAAGAATTCATTATGTGCAAATAAGGGACAGGCAGGGTGCAATTAGATGTGAGAGTTCAATAAACTACTGGAAAGTAAGAAAGCCGGTTAAATGTAAATAGTTACAGGTGAGATCAGATGCTAATCACGAGCAGCTGAAACATTTGAGCATTAATCACAATGAGGGTTCTGGATTTAGTTTAGAAGGAGGAGGTTAAGGAAGACCTTAGCACAGCTGTTTCTGACAAGTGAGGGTGACAGAGGTCAGAGCGGGAACTGGAGAATTGGAGGGTGGGCACGGAAGCAGCTCAGGGGTCAGCAGAGCACGTCAGGGGCAAACTTGGCTCAGACTCCACCGAAGAGCGAGATACAGGAGACGTGGAGACATCCAAAGTGCAGGAGCATGCAGGGAGAAAAGGCGTTCCGCCTGTTATCTCCAATGAGTGAGAGAGAGAGAGAGGGAGGGAGAGGCAAAGCGGGAGAGAGTAGGAGGGGAGGAAGGGAGGGAGGAAGGGAAGGAAGGAAGGAGGGAAGGAGGGAGGGAGGGAAGAAGGAAGGGAGGGAGGGAAGGACGGAGGGAGGGAAGGAGGGAGGAAGGGAAGGAGGGAGGGAGGGAGTGTTATTTTAGGAAATAAACGCTGAAGCAGATTATGAAGAGTCAAGAAAAACAGATACTGTCCTAAGTGAAGACTGAGTCACAAAGTGACAACGTGGCACAGATTGTTGAATTTTTTAGTGACCAAAGACCTAAGAGAAGTGGATAATTATGTAATCAAAGTACTCAACAGCACAGAGATAACAAGGGATAATTTCACACTGAGTGCTCCTAGTACACAGAGCGAAAGAATCATGAGTGGAAATAATGAAATCAAGCGAAAGCTTAAAACAGCGAGGAACAAAGAAGAGAGTTTTAAAAATGTAGAATAGAAGAAAAACAGGTCAAGCATCAGGAGGTTAATGGGAAAAGTACAGTAGTTAGTTGTTAAACTGTGCATTATCTCATATAATTCCCGTAACCTATCAAAGGTAGGTATAGCATAAGAGGTAACTAAGGCACAGAGTTTAAATGCCTTGACCAGCTGGTAAATGAAGTCAGGGGTCAAACCCAGGCCTGTCTCCAAGCCAACACTTCACCACGATTGATTTTTTTTTTTGTATTAATGAGCATGAACATTTTTGGAAGATTTTACTTTAGCACACATTAAATATTTCCTTCTATATGGCTAAAAACGTTATCCCATTTCACAAAATTAATTACAATTTTCAATATACCTAGTGCACATTTCACAAGTTGTCCTCAAAATATGATGGTCTGGTCTATCCAAATCAGGATCCAGTCCCAGTTACGGCAGCCTAGTTGTATTCCTTACCTCTCCTTTAATCTAGAAGAGTCTTTTTTTTCATGACACTGGTCTGTCCTGTAAAATGTTTCATCATCTGGGTTTCTCTGATTACTTCTCTGTGGCAGCTTTTAACTTATTCTTCTACGTACTTTCCTGTAAACTGAAAGTTACATCTGAAGGCTTGACAGTTCAAGTTAAATGCTTTAGGTGAGAATACATCCCTGGTGATGTGTAGACACATAGGCAAGTCCACTTGGGGACACACAGTACCTGGTTTTTCCACCATTAGAGCTGCCAAGCTTGGTCACTGAATTAGTGTGAAGATGGCCTTATTCTTCATATTGTACAATTTTAGCCTCCCTCCTCCTCCGTCGTACAGTTAAGATCTCACCCCTGTCGTGAGTGTGATCTTTTTTGATGTTATTCGGGCAAAGCACGTACAAAATTCACTTCCCCACCCATCCCTCATCTAATAATTTTAATACCAACTGATAATCCTTGTCTGAGTCAGTGATTTCACTGGGGACTGCAAAATGATGATTTTACATTTCTGTTTGTCACCGTCTACCTCTACTAGCCGGTATTCTTAAGTCAGCTTTCCCTTATCAACGAGGGCTACTGGTTTCGAGAAATAAAGGTCTTCCTGGAAAGGCAGAATAAAGGCATAAAGTTTTCAAAGTAAGGGGTTGGTTTAATGGCTGCCTCCATTGGTGACAAAGTGGTTTTAGTGACTCATTTGATAATCACGAATGACTTATGGATTTTCATGGACCCAGTGAATTTCAGTTAACTACGATGTTGATAATTTGGCTCAAATGGTGTCAAATTAGGCCGGTAAGAACTACATCAACCTGGCTTTTGTGCCCTTTTGACATGACCCCATTGGTCTTTGAAAGCTTCTTTACTTTAGTCCCCAGATAACCTGGGCTCACCTTGTATTTCCCTTTCCCTAACCTGGAGTCAACCATTTCTTCAAGGGGCTCTGGTTATTTTTAGTCGGGAATAATACGAGAGACCAAAATCTGGGCTAGAAATGGTAAGCAGTGCCCCCCTCCACCCCTCAACTACACTGTAATCCCGTGGCAAATCTTTTCTAACAGCTTTTTTCTTATCGTAAATTTTTTCACATCATTATTTTACTAGACATTTTTCAAAAGACTGAATAGTGTCCTATGAAGGAACCATAATTTTTGTTGAATAGGTCTGTGCCGTTAGATTCTAACATAATTTTTTTTTTTAAGGCTATTAAGCATTAGGCCCAGGAAAATTGTATTGGCCTGCAAAATTTTCACTGTCTTTAACCTGTTGCTTAATGCTATCCTTTACCAAGCTATTCCACAGATATTATTAGACTAAAATGTTTTTAATAAGAATTCTCAAATTCTCTTACCAGTAGACAGTCCCAGAAAAGCAATCCAAAAGGAAGAGAATAAGCAACACGTTATATTTTCTCTGGATTTGCTTGTTGGTTTCCGTTTTTGGCATCATTTGTCCATCTTTACTTCCGTCATAACATCTGTAGGCATGTTACGTTGGTCAGTGCTTAATTTTGTGGAAAAGAATCAGAATTAAGAACTGAAGGACAGTGTTCTGATCTCCTGGTTCTGGAGATGAGAAAATTGGGACTCACAGAGTTGGTGGTGGAGGCGTGATGAGGAATTGAGGACATCCACCTTTATGCCAATTCTCTCCATTTTCATTTACGATTCTGCTACTCACGTCTCTGCTAGTGGCCTTGTGGGTTGTGAACGTGCACGCACAGTTTTGTAAGAGGGAACGGCAAAGATCAAAATAGAATTTACCATGGTGAGAGCTGGTGACTGCAGATAAACAAGAATGAAGAATTGAAATCAGAGTAATCAGAATTTAGCTGATATTTAGGGATATGGCGTGCGTAAAAAAAACACAAAAAAACAAAACAAAAAACCCCCGAAAAAACCAAAAAAAAAAAAAAATTAACACAGGAAAAGAGTTAAGAAGTCAGTTTATGGCAGTGCATTAAAACAGAGAATGTCTTATCAAGAGTTGAGACCTTAGCGGGGCATTTTAAATGCTTTCCAGGGAGAACGGTCAGTGGGTAAGACACCAGTGATGGACATCTGGGCCATGTGTAATGGGCAATCTTGCACTGAAAAACCCAAGGCCCAATACATTGACACTAGCAATATTTTTACGATTCAACATTGTTACATTTCTAAAGATGCTAATTATATTTAGCCAAGTATTCCTTATCTATACTGCAAAAGGTCAGAAAAAACAGTGCTAAATGATACTGATGTTGGCATAATTCCTAGTTTTTATTTTAACAACTAACTTTCATCCTCTCTTTATTTTATTAAAATATCAAATCACTATGTTGTACACCTGAAACTAATACAATATTTTAAGGCAACTATACGTCAGTAAATGAACCAACAGACCAACCAGCTGAGGGAAAGATAATGATGAGATTCTTTTACAGGGCCCGCACGCCGTCTGGTGGAGGAATAAGTAGCCAACATCTCGCACACAGATGTCCTAATGTTACCTTCTCAAAGGCAACTAAAAGGTTCTGTCTTACTATCAGCAACACCTTGATCTTTGTAAAGGTTAACAGGGCCTGTGGCCTTAGACATTTATTGCCAGATGATGACATATGAAAATTTTTTTTTCTTCACTCACTCCTTGACCCCATGTGGCTCCTCTCCATACATATGTATTGGTGGGAAGAAATGCAGTTCTTTCTCCTCTGACATCCTGGGCTGTTAATTTTAAGATTGGAGTCACCTCGTGAAAGAAGTTAAATTGTAATCAACAACAGCATTTTTGATATCGTTAAATGCTGCCAGGCAATGATATCTGCTGTAGCAAACGTTGTCTCTCTGCCCCCGCTCCCCCATGTTTTAATATATTAGATTTTTGAAAGGTTTCATTAAGAACTTTTCAGAGTTCTAAGTTTATTAATCTTTTTGGCTTTCTTTCAAGATATTCTGGCTTATAGTTGTATAAGAATACTAGATTCTTGTACTAGATCAATGCAAGAAAGAATTTGATATTTATATCTCCAGTTTAAAATAAAGACATAATACTCTTTTAGAAAGTGTCAGACCCTTTCAAATAGTCTGCTTTTTCTGTTACATCAGTCTTGATGTAACAAAATTGCTAGGAAGACGGCAAACATTGAGGAAAAATATAACAAAACATTGAACTGCATTAGAGTACTCCACACAAGAGCTAAATGGAACCAAAATTACCAAATCATCATAAATTAACATTTCACCTGAGGATGTTTCTGGTGGCGAAACTAAGAGTTACCATATTACCTGAATATCCTTTAGAATATTACTTCATATGCTGAAAATTACTTAAAGTGCTGAATACTCACACTTTTGCATACTCTTAAATGCAATTATTTAGGTAAAATCTGAGCCTCGATTGGACAACCATCCATTTAAAAGTGGAGTTAGGGGACCAATTTGTAGGTATAAAACAAAAACTTGTCATAAAATATAAAAACCTCTAGAAATGCAAACATCTCTTACAATTTTATTTTCATTAATAGATTAAGGGAGATCCTCTTATTTTAAAAAATAATTTAGAGGAAGAAAAAATACAGTTTGTGAATCGCCCCGTGGTCCTTTGCACCTGGGGAGATGAGATCAGATGAATTGTGTGCCGCACACTCACCGAGGCACGGGTGTGACTTGGAATCAAATCTAGCCTTTTTGCTGTTTTCATTGCATCTAAAACCAAAGGTTTAAGATGCCTATGGATACCATTCCTTGTTAAAAGTCATTTCTTATTTCCAGGACTGCACATAGAGAACCTACTTCACTTACCATTATAAGCTTTAGTGCCATTTCTCATGTCAAATATAAATACTTAAGGTTTTGTACTTATGTTAAAAAAGAGAAACATGCAAATTAAATAAGTACGGGTTGAGTATTTTAACCTACCTAAAAGTGTGCTATTCAGGAGTATCAAAATTAAGAGAATTTTATAAAATCATTCTTTCTGTGAAATAATTTCAAGAAGAACATTGAAACTCATACATGTTTGCAGAGATCATCCTTTTCTGTTTATAAAGGTTATTTGGAAATCTGTAACTCCAGGTCATTTCTGCCTTCTTTGCTTGCGTGGAAGATTGGGTAATGGGGTTAATCTGGAGAACAAGAACAATATATAATGACTAGTGAGTTTTCTTTATAAGTTCAGCCAAATTGAGAGCGTAGCCAAAGTCAACAGCTCCACAAACTAGTCTGATTTCAAAGGCACGAGCTATGTGTGGTTATGGCCTTTAGTGCCATCTGAGTTTCTGCAGCTTTTCAGTTAACAAGAGTGTTGCCATATATTTTAGCACACTCCCAATTTATTGTGATTAAATTTCATTAAATCAACTTTCACATTTTGGGGTATCAGTATTAAAGTAACAAATGAGGATGGGGTATTACATTCAAAAATAAAATATCAAGAGCTAAACATTTAAAATAAATTATGTGATATTAATAAATTAAATAGCTATTATAAGACTAGCAATATTTTAACTCTGACATGAAGATCAAATCTATAAGAACAACCGTACTTAGAGTAAGCAAATAGAACAGAGCCCACTGAGATTGGGATTGACATATAGACATAAATATACATAAAATGGATAACTAATAAGAACCTGCTGTATAAAAAAATAAATAAAATACAATTCAAAAGAAAAAATATTGGCGATGTGGCCACAAGGCCATCTTTGTTCCTTTGACTTGCCCCGAGTAACAGCTAGTAGTGGCCTTCCATGGTCCCATGTTATTTTTTTCTAGGAAAAACTCACCTTCAAGAACATTTAAAAGGATTGTTTATATTTATATTCTCCTTCCTGAAAAAGTTGCAAAACATCTTTAACCTTAGTCAATTTCATTTTAAGGGGGGTTATTTTCTCCATTCCTTTGTAACTCGGAATGCCAAAATGTAAGTAAGTCCTTTCATTGCTAATTATTAAAATATAAATATGAATTGATTAAAAATATAGTGGGGATAGTGGACATCTTTCTAGTGTATGTCATTAAAAAATGCTGGCTTTTGGGTTGAAATACATTTTATCATATTAAAGAAGTAACCATCAAAAAAAAAACAAAAAAAAAACTGAGCCCACTGAGGGGTTTCTACCACGTCTTTATAGAGCAGTGTTCTTCCTTATCTCTAAACTAGAATCACAGCCCCTGCTACTGGCTTTCAGACAGTCCCAGGCATCTCACCTCATGCAGGCTTCTCAGGAGCACATTCTTCAGCCCTCTTCGCCCCAGTTCTACCTGGGGAAACACCCGGACCACCCGCTCACAGATACAGGTGCTTCCATTCTTGGGATGAGTCGAGGCCACCACTTCTAGATCACTTTTCTCCTTCTCCTTCCTTTAAACCCAAACAAAATATACAAATGTTTTCTGTCACCAGTATCGACTCTATTGGCGCTATTCGGAATCTCCTTTTTAAAACATGAATGCATATATTCTTCCAACGTTCAGAGGGTCCCAATCTTAATTCACTGATTTGTTACTTATGGACCACTTACTGAGTGCCTCCTATGTCCAGGTTATTGTTTTAGGCTCTAAGGACACAGCAGTAGGTTAAAAACAACCCTGCTCTCACAAACTCACATTCTGAGAATCTGGGGTGATAAAGTTAATTCGTTTAGGGAGACCCACGTAATAATGGAGGCCGTCCCAGGGGCTTGCCCATGCCACAGATCTAAACCTCACCCAGCCTGCACTTCTGGGAAACACCTGACAAGGAATCCTAACACCCACCAATCACAATCCTCCAATTCAGCTTTAGTGAGCTCACCTCACCCTAGAAAATGGGCCCTGCCAGCCTCGTAAGGAAACCCCCCGCCTCCTAGCCAGTCAGGCCCTGTTTCCAGGTTGCCTCCTCTGAGCTCTGTGAACTCACTCTTGCCCCCAAACCTCCCTCACTGCTTGTAGGGCCCTGTACTCCCCACTCCATGGATTGTTTTCTCTTGGATAAAGGACATCAAACTCATCACCAAATTGTTTTAGTTTTATAATTGTCAGGGGGAACAGGAAAGAGTGCCTGAACGTTAGGAGGTAGGGATAAAATCAAATAAATGGACAAGGAAATGTTGGTATTGCGAATGCTGTAGTAAACAGGGTAGTGGGCCTGAGAGCTGTGGACAAGGGAGGATCTTAGACCAAAGCATGAGTGGGGCTGGGGAGCGGGGGGCTCTCCGGAGAAATCACATCCAGGCTGGGGTCAGAGTGACACTGACCGCAAGTGACATGCTGCCCGCCAAATACAGGATTCTGCTCTGAGTGAGCCCTCAATAAACGCTGAACCCAAGCAGTGATCTCCAACATATGTATCTTTATCGCAAATGAATCACACACATGCTTCCTGTTAAAGAATGGAAAGTCAGATTAGTTTGAATAGCCGTAGAACACCTTTGTACACAGTGTTTCAAACAGTAACATCTGGGACCTCCCTGGTGGTGCAGTGGTTAAGACTCCGCCTGCCAATGCAGGGGACACGGGTTCGAGCCCTGGTCCGGGAAGATCCCACATGCCACGGAGCAACTAAGCCCGCGCGCCACAACTTCTGAGCCTGTGCTCTAGAGCCCGCGAGCCACAACTACTGAGCCCACGTGCCACAACTACTGAAGCCCACGCGCCTAGAGCCCGTGCTCCGCAACAAGAGAAGCCACGGCAATGAGAAGCCTGCGCACCACAACGAAGAGTAGCCCCTGCTCGCCGCAACTAGAGAAAGCCCGTGCACAGCAACAAAGACCCAACACAGCCAAAAATAAATAAATAAAATTTTAAAACCCTCAAAAAACAGTAACATTTACTTCCATTACAAACATTTATAATAGGTTTTCAAGGGGTAAAAAACCCACCTCTCAGCCTTGGTGTTATTATCATGTATTTATAACATGCATATATGAAACTTTTATTTGCATATAAGTTCACTACATTAATAAGAGTGACCTCTTCAGCTCAGGGGATGTTAAATCTGACATTGATTTGTAGGAAGGATGAACATTTCTTTCTAGAAGATGTTACTTCGTCCTATGCCCTCCTGTGCTCAAAAGCCCAGACCCAGTTAAAAATCCCAGGCTGGGGGCAGGACCGCCCACTTGTATCAGCTATGTTCGTGCTTTCACTTCCAAGCCTACTGATGTTTTGAGTATTTGTAGTATTTATTGTTGCTACTTCCTAATCAACATAGATTCTGACAGAAAACTAAAACTTATACTTTCTACCATTCTTGATCCTATGATTAAAAATGATAAAATCTGTTGACAGCAGAAGAAACAAGCCTTTCCCACAGGGACAAAAATGAAAAACAAAGCAGGAAAAATGTTAACTACAGAAACTACCATGTCAGACCTTTTATAATTAACAATGTTCTAAAAAGGACACTGAAAGGTGCCCTATGCAGACAAGGAAAATACAAACCAAAAAGCAGACACAGAGGCATAAAATCAAAGGACATTCACTCATTTTAAGTACTCTTCTATCCCCAGGGTTAGAGCAAGGAAAGTCACTGTTGTACATATGTCTGTGTTGACATCTACACAAATAAACAGCAGTGCTAAGAGAGTTTACACTCAAGAAGGTAAAGGGCAGAAGAGAATTTTTGGAGGAAAAAAGGCAGTTGCCTTTAATCTCATGGACCTCTTTAATTGGTGCCTAATTAACACACATAACTCCAAGAGAAGTGCCAACTAAAACTTGTCGCTCGCCACCTGGCTCTACAAGGATGAAGTCAGTAGCCAGCGCAGCCACTGACCTTCAACGCCCCCTGAAAGGAGTTCGGGGTGGAGATCAGGAGTGAGACATCTGTGCTCTGGGAAAAACTGGCAGAACAGGGCTTCAGATAGTTAGATATTTTCAAGAGAAGATTTTATGAGCTCAAATTCTTGCATCTCCTCATATCTAGAAGAGCACTAAAATCACTAATGGTGACATCTGTTCCTCGTGACTAGCAGCAAGCCTCTGGCAACATGTGTGCTTGACTGCACGTCCGCCCTTCACTAAAATCCTATATAGCACTGATCTTCCCCCATCTCCTTGGAGCAGTTCCTCAGAGCTATCTGAGACGCCGTCTCCAGGGCTATAGTCCTCATTTTGCCCCAAATAAAACTTAACTCGTAACTCTCATGTTGTGCATTTTTTTTTCAGTCCACAGGAGCCAACTGAAAAACTATTGTATTGCTGATTGTATGACGTCTCTAAGTCCATGCTAATAAGTTGGTAATTATCTCCAAAGAAAGCAAGAAATGTTGTGATATACTCAACAGAATGGACTTATTTCCACCTTTCCTACTGTAGCTTTCCTCTGAGCAGCCTAAGAAGCCATCTGAGATCACCTAGTCAGGACTCAGGAAGTTGTAAGGTTGCAGCTCCCCAGAATGATTCTGAAAGTCTCTTGCTTCATAGTGTGAAAAAACAAAAAATTCAAATGAATAAATTTTAAACATCTTGCTGAATTTATTGAACAATTCACGAATGGGCAGCAGCCAATCTAGCAAATAGAAATGAGCTCCCAGTAGCTGTTCAAGCTGAGACTTTTTTAGGCAGAAGAGGGTAGGACTAGGAAGATACACTGGCAGAAAAGCAGGTTGGTTATGGCAAAGGTCACTTTCCTTTAGGGGGTGGCAAGCGTTTATCAGACAGATGACCTAATTAGTGCTGATCAGATTATCGATTGACTGGTTTAAGATTCCATTTCTGGGAGAGCCCACACTATAATTAAGTCAAGTCAGGGTTTGGTGACGTGGGCCTTGGCATTTAGGGGCTCCATTTTGGGCTACAGTCTTGTTTTTAACAATATAGAAACATTTATCTAAAAGAAAATAAATCATCAAGTTCAAACTTTCTAAAAAAAGCTCCCCGCCCTCCTATTTTTTCAGAAACTTAGGTCATAGCTCTAAATTCTAAAGAGGCCAAATTGTTAAGTATAAGCTAAGTAGACTATATAGCTAGTTGTTAGTTCTGGGCCACATGAGTAATTTATATGTGCTGTACAAACACCACGCACACTGTTATACATATGCAATGGGGCTCCTTTTACAAAACATTTACTTGGAGTTAAAAGATACTTTAAAATTAGATAGGGCTTCCCTGGTGGTGCAGTGGTTGAGAATCTGCCTGCTAATGCAGGGGACACGGGTTCGAGCCCTGGTCTGGGAAGATCCCACGTGCCGCGGAGCAGCTGGGCCCGTGAGCCACAATTACTGAGCCTGCGCGTCTGGAGCCTGTGCTCCACAACAAGAGAGGCCGCGATAGTGAGAGGCCCGCACACCGCGATGAAGAGTGGCCCCCGCTCGCCACGACTAGAGAAAGCCCTCGCACAGAAACGAAGACCCAACACAGCCATAAATAAATAAATAAATAAATACTTAAAAAAAAAAAAACAAAAAAAACTGACAGGGCATATTCTTATTTAAAAAAAAATTAGATAGAGGATTATAGAAAGTGTTTCTTAGCCTTTATGACAACACTGGACACATATGTATTTATGTGCATTGCTGATCAGGGACAAAAACTCTTAATGGAAAACATGAGGCACTTGATCAACAACACATGTCGTGACAAGGTTTTCAAGAGATCCAGTGTGGCTGAAGTGAAGAAAAATTGGCACCTTTATTTTGGTGGAATAAAAACAGAATCAGTGATGGGAAACAGGTAACATCGCTACAGCTCGGATCCTTCTGTCAGAAAGACGTACCACGGGAAATGCTACCCTTACAGTACTCCACTAGGCCACTCAAATAAAACTGCAAATCAAAGGACATTCTGAAAAGGATTTTCAATGATTTTCAGTGAAAACATTCTTTATTGGTAAGTGAAAACGTCCTTACACACGTCATGCAAAACAACTGACGTCACACAATCTCTTCTGAGAGGATTATAAATTTTAAAAGTTACAGCGACTGCAACAGTACAAAGAATTCAGGAAAACTCTAAATGAAGCAAAACACTTTGTAGAACACACGAAAGTACTGTTCATCCCTCTGGATGTTTGATTCTCCCTCCCGATGTGCATCTATTTTGGAACCATTATATACAGAAATGGCAGTCGTTTTTGTACGTGCGTCTACAGGCACTCCATCTAATTGACTAAAAAGAAACTACAAGAATAACGTTTCAAGTAATTTTACAGGGTTTGGTTAATTGTTTTCTCCATTTTGTTGATCCAAAACAGGGCAATGCCCTTTTACTTAAAATGTTAATTTGTTTCAATAGATTATTTCTGCAGGAATACGATTTTGCTCCTTGAAAATGTAGTTTATCCCTGGTAATCTTTCTGAACAGAGGCTGACTTTTTGAATTGTCATTTATATATTCTCCAGGTTGTTTTCAATTAGTGGAAAGGAACAGAGCTTCCCATTCTGAGGAGAAGACTTAGGACTACGCTTCTTCTTCTGGATTACGACACTGAGAACGAGTTTTCTCTGTGGTGGTGAGATCAACACTTCCGCGGTGGGCAGGTCTGGCAGCCCTCCCACTATCCGCCCCTCACACAGGTAAGTTCAGCTCCTTGAAGCGATGGGAGCCCCAGAGAAAGGTCCCGTCCAAAGCTCCTACTGGCACATTCCAGTCAAGTGGCAGTGAGGAGGCACGGTGGGCTTTTCTAGACACCCTGAAGCGAGCGCTGCTGTAACAAAGACCTACAAGTGCAGAGGTGGCTCTGCGCCTGGGCAGCGGTAGAGGCTGGGAGAGGTTTTAGGAGCGTGACAGAGAGAGCAGAGGCTGCCTTGAGCCCTGCGGCAGACACGTGGATGCAGACGGCAGCCAGGGCTCCGAGGAGGCAAGGGGTGCATGCGGCTGCTGTGAGGACACGCCTACTAGCGACAGGGACCTGAAAGGCGCTGCCAGTGAGGGCTCAGGAGGGAATGCGGAGCGTGCTGCGGGAAGCGGAAGGAAACGAGATGCCGGGGACATGGTGGCAGGAGGCTTGGCTGCAGCCGCGCGAGGAAAGCAAGAGGCGTGAGGGAGACTCGGGACACCGAGCTGAAAAGACTTCCGAGCAAGGTGGGGAAGGCGCAGCCTGCTTTCTCCCTACTGATTACGGTAAAATGTGAGAGGAAGCAGATAAGTTGAGAGAAGGACTGTTAAAAAAGAAGGAAACAGGACTTGATGACTTGGAAATTCTTAGTTTACCCGAACAGCAAAGACATTAAGAGATTCACTGTCAGGAAAGATGGCTCTAAGGAAAGAGATGAGATTGTGGCCTATAACTTTTTGCTAATACCTGAGAAAGATTAAAAAAAAGGTCACATCAAAGGCTCTTTAAAGAGATTAAGAGTGTGACTCACAGAGCCCCTCAGCCATCTCAGAAAAGGCCAAAAAGAGAGCTGGATTATCTAGGAAAGCTCTGGGGAGGAGCCTCTGGTCTAATGGAGCAACTTCTGTAACATGCACAGAAGACCCACAGACATTGCCATCTTAAACTAAAAGGGAAAGAGACAGAATAAAATGAAAAAAGATGGCTGAACCTCCCACGATTCCACAGGCAAGAAACAAGCTGATAAAACTACTCAGCTGCAAACACCTGCTACCTTTCATGTATAAGGAAAGACTCTGAGGGAAAGTCACACGTCTATGCGATGCTGCTGTGAGCCACAGAAGATTATTCCCAGGCCCCGAAACCTAACGGAGTGTGCCTGGCTGAACTTCTAAATTGCTTGGCACTGCTGGCTCCTTTTTCCCTTCCAGTTTCTATTTTTTTGAACAGGAAGGTTTGTAATGATTATTCTATGCCTGTCTTACGCTTATATTTGGGGGCAGATACCTGGGTTTCTAGGTTCACAGATGGAGAGAAACTGTGTCCCAGGACGCACACCGAGATGCTCACTCATACTTTAGATGAGATTATCCTGGATTATCTGTGTGAACCAAATGTAAGCACTAGGGTGCTTGTAAGAAGAAAGCAGGAGAATCAAAGTCGGAAGTAAATGATGTAAGGACAGAAGCAGAGACGTGGAGGGATACAGCCATAAGGGAAGGGATGCCATCCGCCTCTACAAGTTGGAAGAGGCCAAGAGGAGACCACCCCTGGTGCCTGCAGAAGGAACCTGTGATATGTCACCTTACATGACAAAAGGGATTTCAAGGATTTGGTTAAGGTTACCGTGGACCTTATGATGGGGAGGTCATCCTGGATTATCTGGCAGACCAATCTAATCACATGAGTCCTTAGAAGCAGAGACTCTTTCCCGGCTGTTCTCAAAGAGATGTGATGACACTGGAGCCAGAGACATACAGTATTGCTGGTTGTGAAGATGGAAAAGGGCCACATGCCAAGGAATGCAGGTGGCCTCTCGAAGTTGGAAAGGCAAGGAAACACTTCTCCCCCTAGAGCCTCCCCAGGGAATGCTGCCCTGTTGACACCTGACTTTAGCCCAGTGAGACCCACGTGAGACATCTCACCTATAGAAGAAACTTAGGCTATTTTAAGCCACTAAATTTGTAGTAATTTGTTACAGCAGCAATAAAAGACTACAATAAAAGACTAACCAGGAGGGGTGACCAAAGATGAATGGTGTCTGGGAAGAAGGAAAAGCTTTTCTCTCATCCTGCTGTAGCCTCCCTTACTCAGGAAATACCTGGCGTCAGCAGAAACGCAGACATTTATGCTGGTAACTCTTCAGATCCAGTCTGGCTGACAGAATTTACATTCCTGTATTTCTACACTCATTTTGTCTTGCAGTAGACTACATTCTGGGTCGAACACTTAGCACAGTGTTAATATATGTAGTGGGTCCTCTGGAACAACGTGCTGAATGAATAAATGAATGTGATCATGGCAGGCTCTGCGAGGGACTGGAGTTACTCTAAAGTGCTGGTGGACACATCTCAGGAACTGCTGACCTTTGTCTTTGTTTCTAGTTTAGGATGGTCAGAGTCCTGTAAAATACAAGGCTAAACTGTATTTTCTGACATGAGTAAACAGCTAAATCAGCAAGGAAAAAGGATGTGTAAAATCTTAATAGGAGAAATAATTATCGTTATGATCAAAGTATTTCAAAATCAGATACAGATACTTTTCAGTATACATTACAGAAAAATTTTCAAAGTATTTGATCAGAAGATTTCTTAATGGCTGTTGATCAATGCAGCATCAAGAAACTTTAGTGCAGATTTTACCAAATGCATTTATCAAAATGGGGTTTTGTTCATTTTCTCTGCAAACAAATGTTGTTGCATTAACGCTGATCATGTATCCAATTGGTTTGCCTGAATATTTAAAAGCTATCAACAGAAGCCAGCCCTTGCAGCTAAAACCTCAAACATATTTCTCAAGATCTATTCCTAGTCCAAATTTGTCTAGACTAACGCTGGAAGACAGAATAAGAATAAAACCAAAATTTATCTGTATAAATAATAAAAATAACTTTTTACAGTCTAAGTGTTTTCCTCACTAATATGGCACATTATCGTTCCTACGTGCTACTGCATGGGTAGGAGGAATATCATTTTAGTTGCTGGAGTATCACAGTGTTAAGAATATCTGCTTCTTGTAGTGTCAGGCTTTCATCTGTTAGCTCTTTGTTTGGAAATGAAGTCACAAGAATAAAGTCAAGAGTTGCAAATTCAGGACGGGACTGTACAATAAAGTCCCGAACATCCAGGATCCTGAAGAAATAAGATAAAAATAATTTGTGATACAAAAGTTTTATTGTCAATTAAGCTTTTAGCTAAAACTAGATAATAAAAAAAAAAATCACACAATTCTTATCCTTATTTAAATGTGTTGTAACCTTCTTTAATTTAATTTCAATGGATGGATTTACCTTGGCTTTACGGTAAAATGTGAGGATTAACTTTGGAGCGCACCTGACATTTACTCTCACTGTAAACAGACACAATCTTTAGGTGAGTTATGCATCGAAGAAATGTCAACAATGTTACTACACTACAGGGCCTATTTTTTCAGAGTATAAAATATCTTAGCAGCACATGACCCAGAAAAAGGTACCTCAGATGAGCCTGTGTCAGTGTGAGTCTATAACTATGAAAAGTGTAAGTTATAAAAATAATGAAAAAAATTACGCTCACATATATACAGTAGCTCAACTAAGATCATAAATGTATCTCTTAGTGGGGTACAATGAACAAATAAAAATAATATCTTATTAGCACAACAAATGTACAATGAATGTTAAAATGACATTTAAAACTGTTTATTTGAAGTACTTGATAAGAGCACAATTAAACTTTATTTACACTATAAATTTATGTTATAAAGAATTTGCTATGTAGAAAGTTAATCCTAATCAGGGTTATCGTAAATTTTTAAAGGAGTAAAGTCCAAATCAGGTTTTAGTAAAGCAAATCAAATCTGATTCAACTTCTCATGGTTTTAGCAACGGTGCAAAACCACAGCTTTTAACAATTTTCTTTATTTTTGAGTGGTATCTGCATTTGCACTAGTATTTGGACAGTTTACAGAGGATGTTTAAGTACTAAATGTTTCACTTCTTACACACAGCTATTATTCTTTTAAAGTTTTTGTTTTCTGTCAAAAACTTACTTCAAAAGTAAATGTAAAGAATTTCGTATTCTTCATGACTCAAGCTGCGTCCAGTTTTATAAAGATAAGTCACCCCAAGCTTACCTGTGTGTACTATTGAATCTTTGTATCAAACGGCTCCCGTCTGCTAACCTGATCTGAATTTTGGTCGTTGGCACGGAATCATCAATAAGAACAACTGCGTTAAGTAGTGACTTCTCCTCTTCTTCTGGGGAGGAAGGTGTACTGACTATTTCAGGTGTGAGGCTAAGAAAGAAGAACTAAAGAATCAGAATGTAAATCTGAATACATAAGATGCACGACAACCTGAAGACAGTAAAACAACCACTCAGACTTTCACCTGACCTCCAGTCATCCCACCATGGCTTCTGCCCCAGTGAGAACACGGCTTCCTTGGGGTCTCCTATTCTTCTTCCAACTTCTTTCATTATATTAAAATTACTTTGGGTCCTGTGATTCTGATTTAGTTTATCCAGCCTCTTTTGAAAGGCTAACTCTGTATTCCTTCCTCCCCAATCCCTTTGAAATTTCATGAGACTGTTCAGCACATGGTCTTCAGTTAGAAACCTGAGCAACTTGGAGTTAACGTCCAGGACTGACCATGAGCACAGACAGACTTGGTTTCAGATCCCAGCTTTGTCAATTGCGTGTACTCGAGTACCTAAATTAATCTCTCTGAATCCGTTCTATCATTTATAAAATGGGGGGGAAATAATAACATGTCATGTAGGTCTGTTATAGTAAGTCCTTCATATAGTGCTTGGAACAGTGTTTCAAGAGGTATCAGCTATATTTGTACACATCATCAGCACTAAGCTATTAACTTAAACTTCGTTGATATTACTTTAAAAATCTGCTTTAAGTAGTTACTGCTTTACAAAAGAGTAGTTCCTAAGTGTGAGTGAGAAATGAAATTTAATATATGGTGATGAATTTATAATGAACCTTGTGTGATACAATCTCTTACCACTGGGCCTTGGTTACTAGTGACCATAGTGCCTTCTAACGCTAGCAGGATGACCCATCATTGTAAGCCGAAAGCAAATCTCAAAAATAGTGCTCTTTTGATTAAGCAATTAAAACAAATGAAAAGAAATTTAGAAATTCTTCATAGACATCAAATCTTAATCCTCTTTCAGTCATCCTGCGGGATTCTTTGATAGTCTTGATGTTGATTCTCTCAAATACTGGGACTTAGATGGCTCCCTATAAATGACTGTCTTTCGAAAAAAATAAAATAAATATATATTTATTAGTATAAAAGTCCTATGAGCATTTGTGCTTTAGTCTAGTGTAAACCTAGCTCATCATGACTCCAATTCCCACCCAAAAACTTTCTCAGCATATCTGGCAAAGTGGGAAAATTAACTGGTACTTACTGCTAACACTTCGCCTTTCCTTAGCTACTTCCTGACACATATTTTAGAACTAATTTCAGAATGTATAAGATAAAGAGATGGAAGAGGAGAAAATGATGATCTGCAGTCACTGCTCAGGTAGTATTAAGGGATTTCCTTTCAAGTTTGGAACTGAGGACTGAAACAGCTGCACCTCCAAGGTGGGTTACTCTGCAACAGTCCAGTGTCCCTCACACAGGGAGGGGGACGAAACCCAAAGAGGGGACGGGAGTCAGTGAGCACAGAGGGCCTCTTCCCTCTCCCTCTGCACCCTTATAACCAGGTCTACACACTGTCATCGCCACCACCAGCACAGCCGCTGCAGCATTTGCTATTTCCTTTAGATCCTGGAGTGAGGGAGGCACTGTTGCTTAGTGGGCAACAGCACGGATGCAGGGGCCCGACTCCGGGACTGACTCTGCCACTTATTAGACGTGTGACTCTGGGCAAGTCACTTAACCTCTTTGTGCCCAAGGAAAGGCAAAGTGTTGGCAGTAAGTGCCAGTTAATTTTCCCACTTTGCCAGATATGCTGAGGAAGTTTGTGGGTGGGAATTGGAGTCATGATGAGCTAGGTTTACACTAGACTAAAGCACAAACGCTCATAGGACTTTTATACTAATAAATATATATTTTATTTTTTTCAAAAGAAGGTCATTTATAGGGAGCCATCTAAGTCTCAGTATTTGAGAGAATCAACATCAAAGACTATCAAAGAATCCCTTAGGATGACTGAGAGAGGATTAAGATTTGATGTCTATTTGTAAAAGAGAGACAACAGCAGCACTGTTTCAATTAATTAGACATATAAGCACATCAAACAGTGCTTTTATATGGTTGGCACTACCTCCAAGTTAGCTATTAGCATTGTAACTATTACCCTAACAACAACTAGGGGAGGAAAAGTTACCCCTGTTACCCCACCGACAGACGAGAAAGCTCAGGCTCCTCCCAGGTTCTTCCCACGACATCAAGTTGCCTCGTATTGCTGCTTCTGTACTTTAATGCTTTCTATAGATTCTGACCAGGTAAGCTACTTCTTTACTTCTTCCTTTTTTTTTTGTTGGTTGGGCCGAGTGGCTTGTAGGATCTCAGTTCCCTGACCAGGGACTGAACTCAGGCCACGTCAGTGAAAGGCCGGAATCCTAACCATTAGACCACTGGGGAACTCCCAGGTAAGCTACTTCTTAAAACATAAAAATAAAGTACAGGGCAGGGGCTCTAGGGAAGAAAAGCTTTCATGCGTTCCTTTGTAGGATGTGTGTGTGTCAACGTGAAATTACATGGAATAATAGTTGAGGGCTGGAATGGCCTTTCGAGATAATTAAGGCCAACCACACCATTTTATAGGAAAGGAAAACTGAGTCACAGAGATTGAAAGATACCCTCAGAGTCACAGAAACAGGCAGTGAACAAGCTGGTCAGTGTGTTGACAAAAGCTAGGAAGGAAGAAAGACCATTCTATAGCTGTTAGATCTGCCTCTCAGGAAAAAGTACTTAACCTGTTCTTTTTGTCCCTGGCTTTCCTCGGTTTGTGAGATCACTCCATTTTTTAAATATAATTTTATTTCTTTCAATGAATTTGAAATTTAAAAAATTTGGAATAATGAAAAGTAAAAGTCATATTAACTTTAACATTTAGCTCTCAAAGTCACGGCTGCATGTTATTTCAAACTTTCTCCTCATCATTCAATTTATCAAGCCATAGTGACATTTTTAATATATTGTATGTATGCTTCAAGAATTAACATTAAAAAGAAAAATTTTTTAAAAAGGAAAAGAAGAAAGTTAATTGGTGAAACAAGCTTTCTAGGCAAACTGGAGGAAAGGATGTAGCTTGTAAGCGGAGTGATTCCCTCAGACCCATCTTCTTCAGACTTAAAATAGGGTGGTGAGGATGGATGTAATAAACTCAGAGGCTAAGAGGAATGTATTAAGAAAGCTAATTCTTGTCAGGCTCTGTTTCGCCAGCAGAGCTGCTGCGAGTGAGGGGCAGGGGTAGAACGGGCACTGTGGGAAAACCGGGAACGTCCGGGCTCAGCCGTCTGGGGGCGGGAGAGGGGCAGCCCGCCTGCCCAGCACGGGCGCGCGGGCGTCCCCAGCAGCACTGACTGCACAGGGCAGACAGATCCAGTGGCTGTGCAGTCAGGCAAGGGTCTGCAGAACCGCTGGTCAGAGAATGAAGCAGAGGCAGGAAGGAAGGGGCTGTGAGACGTTAGAGAAGAGGGCCCTCCAGGGTCCAGGGACCAAGGCGAAGGCACACCTCAGGTGTAATGGCCAGACTCGGGCCAAACGGCAAACAGAAGCTTTTGGATGCACAGTGTGCCAGACAGGCAGTGACTGTCCTGAAGCAGAGAGAGATTTACTTCAAATCATGATCTGTATCATCATACACGCCAGCTCAAAAGCCTACCGTGAATGTCTATCAGAAATGCTAGCCCTGCCCGTCAAAAATGATTCTGAGGTTTTCTAGCTCTACCTGGCTCACCAAGCTCATTTTTATTAAATAATCGTATTGTTCTACTATCAAAAATTTGTAGTTTTACATCTACGGTTTGCTTGCTCCTATAATATTACTGTGAAGGTACTGGGTAATATTTCTATTGCATTTAGGTTTACCCCATTTTATTGTGATCTACAAATAATTAAGTCAATTTCCATCTATGTAAAGTTCTGTTTGCAATTAGACTGCCAACTATGGAAGACAATGGAATCATTTCTCATTCTGTTTTGTTTGCTTCTTTTTAATTACTTCTCTGTTCAGTAAATAGTTGTCTGGAACTCTTGGGAAATAAGCCATTTTAGAAAGTTACTTTCTGAATAGAAAAAGGCTGACTGTTAGAACTTTTATGTTTTAATATATTTCTTGACGTGAAGTCCTCTAAAATGCTCTATGCAACCCTTCACCTTCTTAGAATATACATAGCCAACTATTCCGCATCTGGATCCATGTACATCACACAGGCTCACACCACCACGCTAATCTCCTGTGTAAATTTCCTGTGTATCAGAAGCTGGAAATTCTGAAGACTACATTTCTCAGACTCCCTTGCAGCTAGGATTTTGTAGGATTTCACCCTTCCATCAAGCAAACAAATACATACTTGTACGGTGAAAGTTAAGACCATGGCGTGGAGATGATGCAGCTCTTCTGGTCCCCAAGGTCCTGGAGGCATCTGACTCTCCCAGTGCAGTCACGATGGGGTGTCCTAGCTCTGGGCCCCAGCTCCACAGGCTCTGAGCAACTGATGGGGCACAGGAGGTGTTTTCTCTAGAAAGTTCTGTTTGCTTCCCCCATCTAAGGAAAGCTTGGTTTGCTATCTCTTCCAGAAATTCTATAAATTATTCAAGGCTCTGTAAGAAAACCCTTACTATTTAATCTAGCAAATGGATTCTGTTTTCTATAATCAAAAACCCTGACCAATATGGCTAACGGTTAACACAGCATTATCACCACTTATCTTTGTCATTCTTCCTTCATCATTTTCTCCTTTTTTTATTGTCATTTTCTCTAGTTATTTCCCTTATAAGTAGAAAGGCTGGCCTTTGTAAGATACTATAATCAATCAGATAATAAATCGTTATTTTCATGAGTTCAAACTGCCAATTATAATCACTGGGTCTTCTTAGCTATCTTCCCTTTAGGCAACCTTCTTCAATTTCAATTCTAGGTTTACTATACAACTGACCCTTGAAAAACACGGGTTTGAACTGGGCAGGTCCACTTACGCGTGGATTTTCTTCTACAGCAAACACTATTACGTGATCTATAATATAGAGTACTACACGATCCGAGGATGGGGAATCGTGGATACAGAGAGCCAATTATAACAGGAGTTTCGACCGCTTGGAGGGTCGACGCCCCGAACCCCTGTGTTGTTCAAGGGTCAACTGTACTTCTACTAACAAAGATATGCATTCTAACTTTAATTCTTGGTCATACACTTAAATAATAGAAAAAGAAAGCGTATGAAACAAAGAGATGACTGGGCATTTAACCTGTGTTTTAATTAAAAATCATAATCTCAATAAATATTAAGTAAAAAATGAGAAGTGCTAGAAAATATTAAAAAAATATCTGGGGGTCGTAGTTATAAAAAAAAAGGAGGGAAGAAATAGGACAATTCAGGAGAAGCCTGACTGTGTTGAAAGTCAAGAGAGATGAGGGAGAAAATTTCCAAGTAGACCTGTCCTTAAAAAAGCCAGGTCAACACATGTTCCTGTATTCTCTACATGTCTCAGAAATCAGTCTCTAATCGGCGAAAAGGATGCAGAAAGGGAGACTTGAGAAATGAAAGACAGGTGCAGAGAGCTGATACTGAATTCTTTCCTATGTTGAGAAATGAGAGGGGAAGAGAGAACCGGTGTGCACAAGGCAACTAAAAAGAACTCGGAAGGGAAGGAATCACATGAAAAGGAACAAAGGGTGCACAAAAGGGTATGTTGGAAACATGGCCAAGGCCGCAATTCAACATGCCACCTGCAGTAACGTGTGGACAAATGGAGGGTCATGTTTACCAGCACACGTAACAAGCTTTATGAAGAGGCAAGCCGTAGCTATTGTAAAGGTGTCCACTCGTACATTACACCATGCACACTGGTTTCTAAATTGTGCTCGGCAAAGTCCTAGGGTTCTTTGGAAATGTCTGAGACAATTCCCTCTTCCTGCAATAAGAGGAGTTCTCTATGTGTTTCCATAACTTGAAGAAAGAGTTTGGCTGCTTAAAATATATCGAAAATAACCAACTTAAGCACACTGCTTTGGCTTCAAGAGCTTAACAATTACCTACGGCAGACAGGGATGCTTACAGCTGTGATCTGAGATACCTACTGCTTTATCTAATCAACAATTCCCCCTGTGAACCCACATAATCGTAATCAGAAAGAGGCAGGATGGCACAGTGGTAAAAAGCACAGACTCGGGGGCCAGAGTGCCCCGTTTGAAGCTCACACGCTAACCACTTCCTCACTCAATCACCCTGGGCAAACTGCTGCATCTGCAAATGGAGTGATAACAGGATCTACGTCAAGGAGCAGTTGTAAAGATGAAATGAGGTAATGACTGTAAAAGTGCTTTGAGGGCCAGGAATGTGGTAACTGCTATCTAAGTATCACCTACTAATATTATCACCAGATTGGTACATCTAATTCCATCAGCAAGGTCTTCATAGTTTATATTTTAGTTTTTACTTTCCAGGTAATTTTGCTTTTCTTATTCTCAAAGAAAATTCATGTTGAACACAGACAAGTACTTTTCTCATTTTAGGGTTTTACCTTCCAAGTTTCTGTCCTTCTCCACTAAAAGCCTTGAACCTCAGTCTAGGTTTTATGTATTCTTGATCCTGATGATCCTCCATATCCAGATTCACGTGGCCTCTGTGAACCAGGCGCTGAAGCTCCGGGGGAATCTCTCTTAAAAGAAGAAAAACCACAGTGAGATACCACCTCACACCTGTCAGAATGGCATTAATCAAAAAGAACACAAATAACAAACGTTGGCGAGGATGTGAAGAAAAGAGAACCCCTGTACACCGTTGGTGGGAATGTAAATTGGTGCAGCCACTGTGGAAAACAATATGGAGGTTTCTCAAAAAACTAAAAATAGAGCTACCAAATGATCCAGCAATTCCACTCTTGAGTATGTATCCAAAAAAACACAAAAGCACTAATTCCAAAAGATGCATGCACCCCAAGGTTCATAGCAGCATTATTTACAATTGCCAAGATATGGAAGCAACCTCAGTGTCCATCAACAGATGAATGGATAAAGAAGATGTGGTACATATATACAATGGAGTACTACTCAGCCATAAAAAAGAATAAAATTTTGCCATTTGCAGCAATACGCATGGACTTAGAGGGCATTATGCTAAATGAAGTAAGTCAGAGAAAGACAAATACTGTATGATATCACTTACATGTGTAATCTAAAAAAATACAACAATCTAGTGAATATAACAACAAAAAAAGAAGCAGACTCACAGATATAGAGAACAAACTAGTAGTTACCAGTGGGGTGGGGGGGAATATTGAGCTAGGGGAGTGGGAGGTACGAACTATTAGATGTAAGACAGGCTACAAGGATGTATTGTACAACACAGGGAATATAGGCAATATTTTGGAGTAACTGTGAATGGAAGGTAACCTTTAAAAATTGTATAAAAATAAAATAAAAATTTAAAAAAAAGGAAAAATGTTTTAGTAAACTTTTCGAAAAATGAATCTACACTGTTGAGATTGTGATAGTTAAGTTGTGAACTTGAAAACAGCAATTTTTGCTTAATTTATAATTTAAAAATTTCCGTGATGATTGACTAGTTCTCGTAGATATTTCTTTCTTAAAGGTGCATCACATTATTCCTTAGTGATTCTCAACATAGGGATTTTGTTGTCACAGGGAGGCTGGAGGGCTTCTGACAGAAGGCCAGATTGTAGGGCAGCAATTTACACCTAAGTCGGCATTAGAAAATCCCGATGAGGACACAACAGTTAATGTGGATATTTATTTCTAAACACCCTGGAGGAAGTTTGGAAATTTGACGGATGATTTTGATTGTCATGTGATTCATGCATGCTGCCCTCCTTTAGGGTCAGGATCGGGGCAGGAGATGCTCTGTCTCGGGGTCTCAACTTACACAATGAAGACTTGTCGGGGGTTCCACAGAACCACTGAGGGTCCCACCAGGGGGTCACATGGATGACAAGGCTGTTTATAACGCCTGAGCCTAAAACCTAAGGCTTAGGCTCTATCTTACATATAAGCAAAAAAAAATTTTTTTTTTTTTGGTATTGTATAAATACGCTTTGAACTTTTCAGGAACTCATCTGCCATATAAACAGAAGGAACATTGCACTTTGTTTTGTTTGGAACTGTACCAAGTGCCTGACTGCAATGCCACTTATAGTAATTAAGTTGCCAAAGTCACACACCTCATTATTCTGTTTTTTGTGTGTCGCATCTACATGAAAAGTGCTAGACTGCACACAGGTGCAGTCTAGGTCAGTCTATCTGTCTGTTTTGTTATGTCTTCTGGTGTAATCATACCTAGGCATTAGACGTTGAAATATGTTTAGTTTTATGATAAATGACCTTCCTTTACTTCTTCACCATATTTAAGATAAATTTTATATGAATGTTTTTAGAAATAATATGCATAGATTGATGATGTTATCTGTAAATTCTTCTTCGAGGGTAGTGAAGATAGTGTTACAAAATATCTGTTATAAAAAAGGGACAATGATTATGCAGCTGACAACCACTATCTGACAATCATTTTTTTCAAGGAGTCTTTTCTAAAATTGTTCTTGATCATAATTTGTACTTGAGGATATGGTGTAGCTCAAATGAAAAAATTCTCTTAGTATACCATGACTGACCACGAGCCTACAACGTCCGTCGAGTATTTTCATTTAATAATAAATTAGTTTTGATCTATATTATAGCACATTCGTCATCATGTTCTTTTCTTCTTCCATCTGGAAGCAAGCGTCATTTCAGCAGTCATGTTGACCTTTACTCAGCAGATGAGCACTTCCCCCACCCAGTGGCTCCCAAGCTCTGCCCAGTGACTCTGCAGGTTTCCAAGTCCACAGCACTGACTTCAACTCTTACCCTTCTGTTTACCACCAGCATACACTGCTTCCCGGGTCAGCTTCCCACCTTTCTCAATGACCTCCCTCCCGCTTACAGCATTTCTTGCTTTTCTTTGGTATTCTGACATTACCTTTGTAGAATTCAAATACAAAATCCATGCTAATTAGTTCTAAAATGCCTTTCCATTAGAGTTCCTTGACCACCTCAACTCCGATGAGTTCCCATCTCCACTCCACTTCAGCCACTCTCCTTGGACAGATTTCATCACTTGGAAAAGCCCCACCTTCAATTACTGGATGGAGTGTAACCTCCTGCTCCAGCCCCTTCACTGCTACTTACACCTCCCAGTTCATGACCAGCCTGACGCCTTTCTTCAGTTGTATTTCTACTTAGGGATGATCACATTGTCAGCTAGTCAAAGCACAATGCAGAAAAGCTTTTATAATCGTAGCAAAATCACTTGATTCCTCATCCTTTAGCCAGAAGGCCTGGTGAGTTATGATGTTCTTTAGATGGGTCGGAGCACTGTAAATCTGGTTTACTTTCACAAAGTGTAACTTCAAACTAACCTTCTGAAATCTTCTGCCAGCAGTAATGCCACTTTAAAAGCTTTCTAATGTAAGGTGCTGAAATTCAGGCATACATGCAATGAGTCACCCTGTCAACAGTAAGCAGGACAGTGGCTTAGTGGATGAACAGCTACCTGCTAATCAATTCACTAATTTATTACATTACGATACCTCTGCTCAGAATTGGGACCATAGCTTCATTGGATTTTGAAAGGGACCAATGACCACTGCTCCCCCCCACCAAGTTAAGAACCACTGACTTACAGATAGCAACATGTCCTTTATATACTTAAAAATACCCTTCCCCCCAGCAACCACCTACAGAATATATTCCAGTATCTCACTCTTAAAAACCAGTAGAGCAGTACTGAACGGCGTTCCGTTTACAAGAAAAAGAAGTTCCACCCTCAGTAACAAATAGAATCCAAGTAACACATCTTACCCTCTCTTAACGGACTCCAGAAACTGAGCATTTGTTGGGTCACTGTAAGGTCTCAATTCTCCATCGTCTAAGCTGAAACCATTGCTCCACAGTTTAAGCAAAATCTGAACCTTTTGGGCGTAGGAAAAAAATACAAGAACGTGTCTGCATTAAACAATTTTAATTTTCAAATGTGATATTTATGATTTACTTTATTTGTACTATTCTTTATTCAGCTGAAATAAAGATATAAACGAAGCCACGTGTGAGATCTATACTTAGCTTAATGAACTGACAATGGCTGAAATAGCAAAGGTCCCATCGCTGGACCCTGGCCTTGAAGTCCAATTATTTCCGGTTCACTGAGAAGACCAAAGTCCTGAGAGCATCCAGCTGCCCCTCCACACCCACTCTTCCCCATCATCTCTACCTGTCTTCTTTTCTTTTTAACATGTTTATTGGAGTATAATTGCTTTACAATGGTGTTAGTTTCTGCTTTATAACAAAGTGAATCAGCTATACATATACATATATCCCCATATCCCCTCCCTCTTGCGTCTCCCTCCCACCCTCCCTATCCCACCCCTCTAGGTGGTCACAAAGCACCGAGCTGATCTCCCTGTGCTATGCAGCTGCTTCCCACTAGCTATCTATTTTACATTTGGTAGTGTATATATGTCCATGCCACTCTCTCACTTCGTCCCAGCTTACCCTTTCCCCTCCCCTTGTCCTCAAGTCCATTCTCTACGTCTGCATCTTTATTCCTGTCCTGCCTCTAGGTTCTTCAGAACCATTTTTTTTCCTTAGATTCCATATATATGTGTTAGCATATGGTATTTGCTTTTCTCTTTCTGACTGACTTCACTCTGTATGACAGACTCTAGGTCCATCTACCGCACTACAAATAACTCAATTTCGTTTCTTTTTATGGCTGAGTAATATTCCATTGTATATATGTGCCACATCTTCTTTATCCATTCATTTGTCGATGGACACTTAGGTTACTTCCATGTCCTGGCTATTGTAAATAGAGCTGCAATGAACATTGTGGTACATGACTCTTTTTGAATTATGGTTTTCTCAGGGTATATGCCCAGTAGTGGGATTGCTGGTCTACCCGTCTTCTTCTCTGCCACAGAGCTAAACTATTTATGCCAGGGGGCCAGACAGAACCTCCAGAGACCCTCTAAGGCTAAACTATACATGTTTAAAATGAAACGTAACTCCAAAATTTCAAAAGGCGAAAACAAAGAATGACTTTAGGCATTTCTATGTTCATAACTCAGCTAATTCTATATCATGATGGTATGTCATTTATAATAATTATTATAACATATATGTAAGCTCATTTTGACAGTGAGTCATACATTCTTTCAACAAATAGTTATGTATCTCTAAGTGCAAGGCACAATTGAGATATAAAATACAAAATTTAAGTATGAAAACTTACATATAATTGTAAGTCCTTTTAATCCATGCTTCAAAAAGTAACAGAACAAAAAGAGATTATATTATCAATTTTTAATTTTGTAACAAACGGTAGTAACTAGAGGCAAAAATCTACAATTTTTCATTTTCTTTCTGTACGTACATCTTGCAACTGAGTTTCTCCATAGATGTATTCAGACCGCTTACAAAAGGAATTACCCAATCTGTACCCTCCACCTGTAAAAGACTAAAACACACACATAGCAAATGAGCTAAAAATTCACCGAGGCTTATCAAGCAAAATGGTATGATAATGTGTGATAATATATTTTAAAACTATATCAATTATAATTAGCCAAACTGGTTTATATTTTCCAGGAAATTTTTATATTAAAATAAAGGTCTTATATTACAGAGAGGTATACTCTAGTAAGAAATTATGTTTCTTCCCACAAAAACATTAGTGACTCAGAAGCTGAAATAACTTAGGCCAACCTTAAACTAAGAAATGCATTATACACTGAAATAATATTTTCAAGTAGAAACAGACTTTAAAACCCACCTTTACTATTTTATGACAAGTCTTATAATAATTATAATTCTTGAATATTTCACAAAGTAAATAAGAGTTTCATAGAGAAAGGAAGAATTTTATAAATGAGTATAAATTATCCTGAAGAAAAGCTCCATACTTACAAGCTGCTTTGATTCAACTGTAACAAATCAACTAGACTGTACTTTTTGTTCTGTTATACTAATTACAAGCTCTTCTATTTTTCAGGTAAGATAGCTTATGAGGTAAAACTGCTGTTTCTTTTAATCACCATTCATATCATAAATGAGCTATTAATCATCACATTGCTTTCCTTTCTATAGACTAAATTATATCAATCCTGTATTTTTCTTACAGAATTGGAGAACTTGCAAGAACCAAAATTACCTGAGACTTAACTGAAAGAGAATTTCAAACTGTGGGTAAAGAACGAAATGAAAACTAAAAGTTAAGTTTCATTTAACAAGAGCGGTTCTGAGCAGTGGATGACTCTCACAATTACCAGACAGGCCCCCTAGGCACATTGGACACCTACTGAGCCATAATCCCTGAGGCCACATGGTGGTTTAGAAAACCTCCCAAATGATTTTGATGAGGGAACTCAGGTTGGGAAATGATAATTATAAGAATATATGACAATTATACACAAAAAGATACTTGAAGTCTTCTTTGATATACCAGTACTCTGCCAGCTGACATAGTTATAAAAGTTGTATAAAAGTTTTATAGGAATTTAAGGCACAAAAACAACTTAGTGGAGAAAGGAGAGCCTTTCAACACACAATGGTGAAGCACTTGGACCTCCACAAGGAGAATAATGAACCTCGATGTAAACTTTATAGAAAATTAACTCAAAATGAATCATAAGTTTAAATGCAAAAAGAAAAACGATAAAAAATGTTCTAGATAACATGAAAGAAAATCTTCAGGACCTACAGTTAGATGAAGAGTTCTTAGACAAGATACCAAATACATAAAAGGAAAAAAAAGGAGAAACTGGACTTTATCAAAATGAAAACTTTTGCCCCGTGACAAATCCTGGTAAGAGGATGAAAAGACAAGCTACAGTCCAGGAGAAACTATCCGCAGACCATATATCTGACCAAGGACTCATACCTATTAAAATATGTACAGAACTCTCAAAAGTCAACAGTAACAAAACAAACAATCCAATTAGAAAATGGGCAAAAGTCAGTTTACTGAAGAGGATAATAAAGATAATGGCAAATAAGCACATGAAAAGATGTTCACTATCACTAGCCATTAGGAAAATGCAACTGAACATGATTGATTAGCCATTAAGAAAACGCAAATCTAAACCACAGTGAGTTATCACTACACACCTATCAAAATGGCTAAAATTATAAACAGTGATATTACCAAATGCTGGCAAGGATGCGGAGAAACCAGATCCCTCATACACGGTGGAAAACGGTTTGGCAGTTTCTTAAAAACCTAAACATATACATACCCTTCGACCAGGCAGCTGCACTCCTGGGCATTTATCCTAAAGAAATAAAAACTATTTACATACAAAAACACAACTGCTCACAGTAGCTATATGTCTTTCTTCCTTCCTTCCTTCCTTCCTTCCTTTTCTCTCTCTCTCTCTCTCTTTCTTTCTATTCATTTCGTTAGTTAGTTGTGCCGGGTCTTAGTTGTGGCAGGTGGGCTCCTTAGTTGCGGCTTGCCAGCTCCTTAGTTGAGGCATGCGATCTCTTAGTTGTGGCATGCATGTGGGATCTAGTTCCTAGCCAGGGATTGAACCCGGGCCCCCTGCATTGGGAGCATGGAGTCCTAACCACCGCGCCACCGGGTAAGTCCCAGTAGCTATATTTCTAATGGCCCAAAACTAGAAACACCTAAAATTTCCCTCAATAAGTGAAGAGTTAACAAACGGTGGTACATCCACACCATGAGCGCTACTCAGGAATAAAAAAGAAGGATCTACTGATACACTCAATAGCTGATGGATCTCAAGGGCTTAAGCAGAGTGAAAAAAAGCTACTCCTAAAAGGTCACATACTGTACGATTCCATTTGTATAACATTCTCGATATTACAAAATTACAGAGATGGAGAACAGATTAGTGGTGGCCAGAGGTCTACTGAGGGCGGGGGCGGTGGCAGTGACTCTAAAGGGGGCCACCAAGAGGAGACTGTCGTGATGATGGACAGCATCCAGATCGAGGAGGTCACCACGCAAATCTGCACCTGTGATAAAATGGCACAGACCTACACACAAACCCTGCACCAAGGTCAAATTCCTCCTTTGCCACTGAACTATAATTATGTAACAACCGCTGGGGGAAACTGGGTGAAAGGTGCATAAGACCTCTCTGCATTCTTTGGCAAATTATTGTGACTCTATAATTATTTCAAGATAAAAAGGTAAACAGAGAAGTTTCATAGAAATGTTAAGAAACTGCCTCAACTTTCGACCATTTGTAGAAAGATTATATAGACATAAAAATAAAGCAAATATTTGAAACAAATATACAGTTAGAAAAACAATGTTTGCAACTAATATAAAAATCTTTAGGAGATCAAATATATAAACAGCAAATTTAGTTTTTTTTTTAAACTTTAATGTTACATTGCTTTTATCTTTTATTATTTATTTCTTTATTTTATTGCTTGGCAACGCTGGGTGGCATGTGGGAACTTAGTTCCCTGACCACGCCCCCTGCAGTGGACGCTTGGAGTCAACCACTGGACCACCAGGGAAGTCCCAGTAGCATATTTAGTTTTAAAAATTCAGCCCTTACCTTAGATTTGTCATCACCCGAAGCTCTTGTGGCTTCATTCAGAGGGACAGCCCCATGTTCCCTTGCCTCTTTGAAAAGTTCATTCACAATTTTCCCAGTTGAAGGTCGAACTATATGTAATCCACTGCATTCATGTTCACTTGAATAGAACCTTTAAACATTACAGTTCATGAATAAAAACAGAATACAAACATAAACTACTTTAAAGCAAAAAGCTACACAGTCTTAGGAAATGACTTTTATTTAAAGAGAGCCATTTCTAAGGCCTTTGTGGAAATACTTAATTTTAAAAAACGGGATTAAGGAATTAAGTAGTATCAGTAGTTTGCAGAGATTCTGGTAGCAAGTTCAGCATCCCCCCTGAGAACTAACTAGTTTGTTTCTTCCTCACTTACCCTCTGTAACTGCTTATCTATCACTCGAATCTCTTTGACAGCTGACAACCAGAAGCTAAGCCTCTTCCCCCGAGGAATCCACATTCAGTAGGATCTGGTCAGTGAAGAGACTTCTATATGTAGATGCTGTAAATATCTAAATCTGGACCACAGGGCTACACATACAGTTTACTCCTCAGAGAGTTCTCATTGAAAAATTATAACCTCCCTGTGTTAAAGGTAAATAACTTAGACCACAAACAATTTTCTCAGTGTTAACTATGTAGTGAATAATTTCTCCTTTCTTTTCTATTTCATAATGGTCCTAGGGAATATAAACATTTCCTTCACATAAATTAGTACCCTATTTTATCTTTCAAGATTTTTTACAATCAAGAATATCAGAAAATATAACCAATGAAATATCAACATGGAGACTTCCAGAATAAGGTGACAATCAAAGCTCATATCCTTGACTACCCATACCCTCCAATTCAGTTCCCAATTTGCACTGAACTGACTCACAAAACAAAGGGGGAAAATTATATCAGCACTGGAGTCTAGGAATAGAAGTCACCTTCGGGACTTTCCCAAAATTAGTATATGCAAAACTAAGCAGGAAAGGGAAGGGCAGCCCAGCTCTCAATTCACTGTAAGTGGAAGAAAGATCTACACGGAGAACAGTGGACACCAGCATTACGCCACTAACAAGGCCAGCTCACAGCTACTGAGGGGGGGGTGGGGTGGGCTCCAAGCTGCTAGTGCTCTGGTCAAGTACACTGAGGACTAAGTCACCCAGAGCAGGAGCCTACGGAAGGCTTCCTGCCCAGCTGATGCTCAGAGGGCCCGGTACAGACAAGCAAGGCCGAACGCTGCCACGGCAGGCTCTTACGACAGGGGTCAGTGTTAGAAGGCGCTTGACAGCAGATGCCTTAAATGGCAGCACTGAGAAGGGAAGGGAAGGGAAGGGAAGAGAAGGGAGGGAGGGAGGGGGAGCAGGGAAGGGGAAGGGAGGGGGAGCGGGGAAGGGGAAGGGAGGGGGAGCGGGGAAGGGGAAGGGGAAGGGAGGGGGAGCGGGGAAGGGGAAGGGGAAGCAAAGCTTCCTGCTGCAGCTACTCCTGTGGTAGCCCCTTCCCTCCTGTCTCCTGTCCCTAATCTGGCAAAGTACAACGATAGAGTTCCTTTTTCTCAGCCTTGGTCAGAAAGACCTTACAGGAAAAATCTGACTTAGGAAAAGATTTACTAACTTCTTTACGGTCACTGATTTTTTATTACCGGTATAAGAAATCTTTGCCTACCTCAGGGTCTATTTTCTTCTAGAAGTTTTATTGTTTTCCACAATCCATCCTTCTCCTCTTTCATAAGTATGCCTATATAATTGACTCTCCTTCTCTATTTAAATTCATCTGATCATCAACGTTTGTCCACTCCCATAGATAGCAACCTCCTCTATACAGAGGACTCTCAAATATATGTCTTTAGACCTTCTTACTTAACGGCCCGGTGCTGAACTGAAAAGCACCTACTTGAATCCAGTTCATCTCTTCCCATTAACGATCACATTTTCCCTGGATACCAGATTAAGAAGCTTTCAGTCTTCCCTCTTTCCCGTTCACTTACTCTCTATATTCCACGTCATCACGTTTCTACAATAAATTCTTTGAAAGTATCCCACACCAATTTCACCGCTTTCTGCTCCATTCCACTGACACCATCCTAACCTCAAATTTTATGACCACATTCTTTGGATTACTGCAGTTGTCTTCTTCTTGATTTGTCTCCTTATCTTGTTCTTCCCATTACAATTTACCTTATATGGTACTGCCAGACCTACTTTCCCAAAAGTATAGTAATAATAACTAACATTTATCAACTGCTCATTTAATCCTCATAACAATGGCATTATCCCCACTTTCCAAATAATAAAACTGAAGCTTAGGGAATTAAAAAAACTTGTCCACAGGCAAAACTTTATCAGAACAGAGAGAAAAAAAAGATAGAAAACTGAGGTGTGTCTATGTCCAGAATCAAAGCTTTATCGCTCTACTATAGTTTTTATGGTAAAAGCTACAGTGAAAAACATACACTGGCTTCCCCCTGCCTTGCGCACAAGAGCAGCCCTCCTTGGCCGTCAAGGCTGGCCGTGATGTGGCTGCATCAGGGCTGGATGCATAATGTGTGGGCCGGCGGCAAAATGAAGTAGGAGTCTCCTTGCTCAAAGTGTATTGAGAATTTCAGGACAGTCATACAAAGCGTCAAACCAAGCTCGCGGCCCTTCCCGGAGAGGGGCTCTGGGTGAACGCTGAGGCCCCACGTCCACGAAGCACACACGGCAGCACCCCGCCCACCCAGCCTCACCTGCCACGAGTCTACTCAAGCTCTGCTGCCCCTTTCTGGCTCGCTCTTGGCATTTTTATTATTTTTTCTTCTGGGCCTATTTCGTTCCTTGTCTTCTGTGCTTATACACATCCTAATAATCTTTTAAGGCCCAGCTAGGTACCAACACTGTGCTAGACATTTTATACACTTACTGAATTCTCAAAACCATCCTAGTGTCTCATGACTTGTAGGGGACATTTTTTTTAAGTTCTTACATTTTTGAACAAGAAGACTCACATTTTTAAAGTTCTATTTGTGACAGAGAAGCTTTTGTGGATGAATATGTAAAAGCAGGTGTCAGGCTAACTTCTGTGAGTTTTTCTGTAGATCTTGCCCCTCCTCTTGTAAATTAAAAATAGATCACACGACGTCTAGAGTACTTAAGTTTCACGTTATGTACACAGTGAAAATATACTGGCTTAAAATGACAATGAACAGATGAATGTTTTGATATCTAATGTTGTCCAAGAAGGTGGACCATTAATTAAGACTGTTTTCTGTACCAGACAAAGCGGTAGACATGCAATGAAACCCGGCAGATGTCAATGCTGAATATGAAGTCAAGAGAACTGCATACTTAGTATTTGAAAATATCACACTTCGCAAGAAGAAAACATTGCCAATAATTTGCTTCATATTGTATTTTAAGCAGATTAAACATAGTAAAAGCATCAACCAATATATTTAAGGCAGCTCCTCTTTTTGGATATGTAAATAATTCTAGAAATCAAATCTGAGGCACAAAGTCCTTAAAAATTGCATTATCAAATTATAACTGTTAACGGCAACACTGTTTCAGATAGCATAAAAGAGAAAAAACCACTCATTGAAGTATCTTAAGATTATATTCGAATAGCAAGGAAAATATTAATACACTAATCTTGTTTTAAGAAGTCAAATATTTTGATTTGTTATACCAACAAATTAAGTCATTCAAAATCTGTTCAAACTGGGGAACAGTGGCCAAATAGTTAATGAGTAAAACTTTGGTACATTATTATTTTGAGCGCTTTCAAAATTTCAGAGACTGTATAGATTAAGGAAGCAGTTAAAATATATAATATTTTATATATATATTATATATATATGTCTATGTATGTGTGTATAGGCATACACACATAGACAAACATACATATTAAATAAGAATTAAATGAAAGGGAAGGATATTCAAACAGTGCCAAGATACCAACCTGCAGATTATAAAGGAAAAACTGTACCTTCCGATGGAGTGGTGTGGTGGTCAGCACCTTAACCAAGTGAACATAGCACCAATAGTGGGAAAACCTGAAACCATATGGCTCCTGATGTGATATAATACATAGCAGAAAACATCACTAACTAGTGTTCTTAACAAATACGTTTAACAAGAATTTAATCGTGAGGAAACAATGACCTTGAATGTGGGACATTTTAAAAGACATCTGGCCCCGGCTCTTCAAAGTCAATGTAATAAGCTTTAGATTATATAGATGAGCTAAAAGCAGACAACAGAAAGGTTGGGAAAAATGCTCTGGATTCAGATACCAAACAGGCATCATCAGTGGAATGCAAGGTCCTTGGCTGGATCCTAAACCCGAAAGGCTCTAAGAGTATCTGACTATAGACTACGGATTAAATGATTTATGCAATTAGTGTTCATTTTCTAGTGTTCATATAAATTTCATCAAGTTCATTTTCTAAGGTGTGATGTGTTATCAAGGTTATAAAGGAGTGTGGGCTTCTTCTTAGGGGGTGCAGGCTGAAGCCTCTAGGGATGAAGTGCTATGATGGCTGCAATTTACTTCCAGATGGTTGAGTAAAAGACAGCGTGTGCACCAATGTACTGCTGTATAAAACATGTTAACAACTGGTGAATACCGGAGCAGACACAGCATATATTCATTGTCCTTATCTTTGATTATCTATGGATTTTAAAATTTGTAAAATAAAAAGTTGGGGTGAAAATTATATATATTATTCTTTCTTTCCATTCAGGTCCCGAAAGGGATGTCATTTTACCTCCCCTACAGAAAGAAAGAAGGTAGACTAGTGACAAACAAAAAAAGAAAGAATAACTGCCAGTGAATTTTTCAACTTTTGATAAAAGAACAGACTTTCTGAAAATGAGATATAATGGGAAAATTCAAGTTTCTCCCCCGTAATGAGATTTGCCGTACTAAAAGGACATTAAGGAAAACATTCCTGGAAACAAGAAAACTCATGACAATAAAATATACCTGGTTCTCATCTCTTAAAACTTCACTGTTGGTGGTTTTTATAGTTCAGGGATTTTAACAATAGCAAATACTACCTAGAAGATCACTATTAGATGGGTCATCACCCAACAGAAGGAAAGACAGATTCCTGAAGTTATAGATTCTTAAATGAAGGACAGAAGACACAGAGGGGCTCCATGGATGGGCTTTAAGAAACACAAAAACCCTTAAAAACGACGGAAAAAATTGTACATAAGTCTTGTTCTGGGGGAGAGGGGGTATAGCTTTCATCAGATCCTCAGTGAGTCCAATGACTCAAAAAAGAACCACGGTGCCCAAGAAAAATACTATTCAGTATATTATGCTATGTGATGTCTATCAAAATATTAAGTATTTAATATAATTTTCCCATAAGTTTCTTCTGGCTTTCTGACTATTAAAGTTTCAGAAATAGTATCTAAAAAACACTTATTTTAAGAAGTTATAGTTAAAAATAAATTCCCAGGGCCATTTAAAATAATGTGGGATTAGTGAACTAAAAAGGGATACAAGTTTAAAAAACAAAACAAAACTTACCTTTGAGGTGGTGTTCGTGGGCTTTTAAAGGCTGTAGCGTGAGGTCTATCAGATTTGGAAGCTTTGCATTTCACTTCATCTTCATATAATTCTGCCAAGGCCAACTACAGAATAACAGATTTGTTATAAAGTATAAAAACACTAGAAATAAACCCTTCTACACAATGACAAGTTATGAGTAGAAAATTAACTTGTAATTGAGTAGTAAAGATGTCTAATGAAAAATGAAGGCTGCCGCTTCAGAAGATGACTCCCTTCCAAAATAAAACCACTGCATCTCTCATTTATAAAACGAACCAAAATGCCACATATAGTAGAATAAATTAAAGTTACAATAATTGTTTAATTACTTTCAATGAACTATTCAACAGTTTCAAAAACTATTTGGTAACAGATCATTTTCAAAGTTGGACCTACAATTCTTTTAAAAATACTTGAAGATGTTTCACACTAATGTCAGTTTGCTCTCATCAGATCCCATAAAAATATTTCACTTAGCTGTTCAAGTTTTCAAAATCTGAGTACATAAAATAATTCCAAAATTATTCTACTTAAAAGTTTACCAGACATATAAATTTCATCAAGTTTAGGAAAAGGAGCTTCTTTTCAATGAATGATATACACAGTTTATAAAACTTTTAGAAAGCAATATTACCAAATTACGCTTTATAGATATATGGCTGGACATCTTCAAAATGAAATAAAGCATGGTTTTTGAAACTGGAATTTTAAGAAGTTATCAAAATATTTCATTATCATATAAGTAATTTTATTCCCACTTCTGACTTCCTTGGACAACTCAAAAACTTTCCTTTATGCCCCTTGTGGCTATTTATAATTGGCATGACCATAATCTTTGGAAAATTTTTTAAAAAAAGACAAAAAAAAATCCCCAAATCCCCCCAAAACCCAGATGAAGTGCCCCTTCTAGAAACATGAGAAATATGAAAACTATCTCCAGGGATTCTTTCCTCAGTAGGAAAAGAAAAATAGGGAACTGGGGCAAAGTTAATTCTCTGAAGATTCCATTAATCAACCTTTAAAATATGCACACAAGAAAACAAAAATGAAAGTCTTTATTTTTCCCACCTAATTTTTTACCTCCACCCCATACACATATGTCAACTTTCATATTTTTAACACGGAAATTTTGCAGGAAATCCTAATTATAAAAGTGCTGTGTAGCCTAGAAGACTTATTAAAATCCTAACTTAGGCTCTTACTGTGTGAGCTTGGGCAAATTATTTAACTTCTCTGAGCCTTAGTTCCCTCATCTTTTAATGCCTATTAAAAAAATCCCTTAGAGGTATTACATAATGTATGTGAAGCACAAGGCAAGTGCTCCATTACCAGAAGATATTATTAAGAAATGCTCAGCAATGATTGTGTCAGTGTTTCATTTTCCCCAAGGTTTCTTTTCTTCCTGCAGTGTTATCTATATATCTTCTACGGTCTTTTCCTACTTATCCTCTCCAAAAGGAGAAAACAAAACAAAACAAAAAACCCACCACAAAACAAACGAGAGAGACAGAGACAGAGACAGACAGACACTCTGACTACTTGGGCCCAAAGTTTTCAGAAATTTTTACCTCCCTGAAATTTCTTCAAAACCGTATTCCTTTATGGATTTCCTCATGAGCTGATAATATTGCTCTATGAATTACTTTTATGCTATTCCTATTCCCATCAATGAAAATGTTATCTGTATGTCAAAGGCCCATTTCAGGCATCCTTCACGAAGCCTTTTCTAATTTTCTTAACTAAAGTGGTATTTCTTTTCCAAATCCTTATAGCACATTTATATTAAACATTACATTGTCATCACTTGTATACTTTTCTTACTATTTCATCGCCCCTACTATAATTTAGGTTTCCCAAATTGTTTCTAACATAGCACATGATAGGCACCTGACAAATTCTTGTTGAATTACGTAGACTACAACTCAACATGAATCATAAAGAGACAAAGATAATGTTATAGATTTAAAAACTGAGATATTTGCTATAGTTTTGTACCTTGCTTTTTGCTTTAAGAAGGTTTGAATAAACCCTGTCAATCAAATAATCTTCTTCTATAAAATAAATGAATAATGCAAACAATGCCTTTTGACTCCATGGAATGTGGAATATATATTAACAATATAGGAATATGGAGAAAATTACATTACAGCAGGGAGTCCACCTAGCTGAAAGGTCCAAGTTATCACCAGTACATCATTAACTTAGAGGAAACTGAATGATATTTAGAGGGAATTAATGCCAGGATCCATGATGTACCTGAAGCATCATATGGCATAAGTTCATAAGCAAATATTTTAAACAAAGTTAATGTATATTATTTGACATAGCAAATGACACCACATCAGAAGAGGAAATTAACTGATGCACTGGTTAAAACCAGTAGAAAACAACAATAAAATCTCCGTCAAATAAAGAGATAAAAATGTATGCATTGTGAAGTAAAGATGCACGGTGAATTATCAGGACAGACTTCCATGAGCTAAACAACTAGATTATGAAGATATTTCAATTACACAGAGAGAATAAAGTATGTAAGCCCTGATAATCTTTCCTCTAGAATTTGAAATGTGAAGAATGTGAGAAAAGAACCTGAAATTGTGGGTGAGAACATCAAATACATAGCAAAAGATGAAAAGTACTGGAATTCCCAGTCTTAGAGGGACAACTGCCAGGAGGGATAACACAGATGTTTCAATCTAGAATAGCAACATCAGCACCACCTGGGGACCCTTGAAAACGGCAGATGCTCAAACCCCAACCTAGACCAAGTGATTCAGAAACTCAGGGCTGGGGTCCGGTGTCCGTGCTTAAACAAGTCTTCCAGGGGACTGATGTATGTTAAAACTGAGAACCAACGATACGGGACACTGACATCAATAGGACGGGGGTACCTGTGACAAGTGCAACACAGTGCCAGACATCTGTACACTTTTCTTACTGACAGAACTCCCCTCTTTGCCCCATCCAAAGCCCACTCGGAACCCTAGGAAGTACTGAAGTTATTAGCCCCAATTCTCCTCAACTCCAACCTATATGTAAACAAAGAAATAAAAACAGAAATCTTTTTCTTTTGATATCATTCTGGAGGAAACCTGGGACAGAAGCATACGATCAAATGCCTTAACTGTTAACCCCGTTGTGTGGATGGACTGAGGGGCATGAGAAGAGACAAAGGGCTCTGGAAATGTTCACAAACACTAATGAACACTGAGGTTTTGGGGGTGAGTACTGTCACTAACAATCCTATCCCAAACTTTCCCACTGAATGTTCCCAATTTTGGAGGAGGAAAGGACCTAAGATCTACTCTCAGTGTGAGATCCATGGGAGATTTCTGAATTTGTGAGTCAGAGGCTCACGGTGCTGGGAGGCTTTTTGGGAGACGACGATCCATCTTTCCTCTTGCGGTGAATGAGGAAATCTCTCCTAATGTAGATGCCGACAAACCCTACACTGCATGGCAGCTAAGAAATAGGTACTTAGTGGTACTTTTGCTATTTCCAATTATACTGTGAAAGACTCTGAGAGCGAGTTGTCAGGAAAGTTAAGGAGTATCTACTGAAAATTGAACCAAATGGGTAACTCTTAAAATAAGCATGGCTAGATTAAACAATAAAATAATCCCCAAATAACCAATATCCAAGAAACCAGCTGGGGAGACAACATTATCCAATTCTTTTAAATCTTTGATACATACTCTATTTCTTCATATGCCATCACTTGGTTGTTTTCAGGTTTCTTTGCAAATTCTTCACATTCTTATTAAATTCTAAGGGAAACATTATGAATACTTAGTGTATTTGATATTCCAAATCACATTCATAAAAAATCAGTTATCTACTTGAACCTACCTACCAGAAGGTAGACAGGGGATGGAAAAAAAAAAAAAACCCCAAAAAACCCTATTTTCTAATTGATGGTGGAAAGGAAGGAATTCTCACAATTGGCGACATCTACCACAATATCTCCAACAATTTATCATATCTTAATCCAGTGGAGGAAGTATAAATTTGTCAAGTATCAGGTGATCATTAACCAAGCTGTTCTCATTTTTCACATAAAAAGAAGAAATAGATTTAAATTAGAGAAAGGATATTAAGTCACACAGTTTTAAGTTTAATAGCATTAGCATGGACTAACCAGTGAAAGTTATAGTATTTTTCTCCTTTAAGGGAAAAAGAACCAAATATTTACTAAGCAAGTCTGATCTAGGATAATATGGGACTGAACAGACACTTTATAGACATTTCTTTATTTCATCCTTGACACCACCATCACCTCTAGTTCACAGATAAAGACACTGAGGATGAGAGAGGTTAAGACATTTTCCCGATATTCACATAACTACTAAGTGTCAGGGTCAAGATGCAAACCGAAGTTGTTCTGACCAGAAACTCCATTTTTTCCCTGACAGTCCATGCTGCCTCTTAGTGATACCGGTCTTCAACAGAAAATACAAGGTGGATGAGACCTTCCTGCCCCTTGATTCTGTTTACTGCTACTGAACTGACTTATGAACACTGGAACTCTTCTACATTGAGTTCATCTCCTAACCTGACACCGATCTCTCCATTCTCCAAATTTGTCATTTTATGCACTGCTTATTTTGGCACTAATTCATACTCCATCTCAAAATGTTATGGTAAATATATGCGTATCTTATTTCTGCAAAAATAGGTAGAAATGTCTTTTATACTTCTATGCCCTTCAACAGTGTCCCAGCACCAACTGTGGATTTGAGGTCCTATTTATCTCTGCATTCCCGAGCTTAGCAGTATGTTACAAGGCAGGTGGTCAATGTATGTTTGTTCAAAGAAATAGAATGAAGGTGTAACAATGAAGTAATAGAACTTTTCTACCAAGGCTTGTGGACTGAGTGTCATTTATTTTTAATTATAGCTCCCTACAGATGTTTACTTTTTGAATTTTATCAATGATCTTACAAAGAGAGTTAAAAAAAATCCCTCTAAAATGAGTAGTGTGAAGCATCTGACGGAGCAAGATCTGGTGCGCTGGTATTTAGCTAACTAATGTCAAGGTCCTGTAACATTACAAAGTTTTATTTCTCTGTTTCTTATGTGCAATGTTTTCTAGACTCTAAGCTGTTACAACTAGGCTGCGCAAGCCGTAGGATGAAATACTTTTTAGTTCACCCCTTTAAAAGGGAAAAGCTATCTGATAAAAAGGAACCCTTTTTACACGTTAAGTAATCGAGCCACAAACAGCATGCAAGACAAACAAGATCAAACCAGCCCACGCTGTGACTCGATTTCCCCACGGCCACCGCAGAGCTTTCTTCTGCAGTGAGTCTGACCGGAGCATCAACCGGTGAAGCACTCAACTGCCCCCTAACCTCCCAAACGCCATTCGACATCAGCAGCTGCTTCTTAAACTGCAAGTGGGGTGGAGGGGAAACGAGGCAGGGGCACCACTGACAGCCGGGCTCGGACACTTGTTTCCACCGACGCCGCTGCCCGGCGTGCCGCCGGGGGCGGACCCGCGGCGCCGGAATCACAGTTCGGTCCCCGGGCCGGTCTGGGGAAGCTCGGCCGCGGCCAGGGCGGTTCCACACGCCCCCGGCCGCGCCGTCCCCGACGCCGCGCCCCCGCCCCGCCGCTCGCCGCTCGCCGCACCTGCAAGTCCCGCGCGCTCGGGGGCCGCGGCCCCGCCGCCCTCGGCCCCTCCTCGCCCGCCTCGCTGCCGCCGCCGCCCTCCGCCATCTTTCACCCGCTCCCGGCACCGCCACCGCCGCCGCCGAAGCGTCTCCCGCGACTTCCGGGGCCGGTTGCCTGGCAACCGCGGGGCGGGGCGGTCCCTGCAAGCCCCCGCCTCCCCCGGCCCCGGCGCGCCCTTCTTCCGGCGCCCGCCCACCTGTGCGGTCCCGCTTCTTTCCTTAAAGGAAGTTGGCTCAGAATTTCCCCGCCAAGAAGCCTCTGCGTAAACCCGGAGGCTGCTGGGCGCCGCCCCGGAGGGCAGCACGAACTTGCGTGTTCTTTTAACCCCACAGTGAAAACGTCCTCTGGATGTTTCATCTGATGAAAAGTGCCGCCGTCCTTTTCCAGTCTCGGTCACATTCTCTCATTTCCCTGCCAAGGACTGGGCGGTACGTCGCCCGCAAAGCGTGAATTGATGTTGAGGAGGAAGAACCCTGTAAACTTTCTTTGCGATCAGAACTAGAGACTTCTAAATTCATCTGAGATTTATTCAGACTCCTGTCTTATCCCAAGCACTTTTATGCCCCCGGATGCAAAGGTAAAAAGAAGTAGTAGTCCTCGTCATTATAAAACTCACAATCTATTGGGAGAGGGAGAGGTATAAACAGATAATAAAGTGCCATTTGCAGTAGAGCTTTGCCGGAAACGTTATGAGTGGAATGTGGGGTGTAAAGGGGAGTATTCTGTTGGCACCTGCTATATGCACCATGCTAGGTGCGTTCGATTGTATGTGTAATCTCGTCTGTTCCTCTGCCAGGTAAGTATTGTTATTACCGTGTTATACCTGAGGAAAGCAGATGACAAATAACGACTAAACTCACCCTGTTGTAAATGGCGGTACCAGATCCTAAGCCTCGCATTTGTTGGTTGTCCAGATATTCTTTTGAGTACAATGTTCTGCCCTAGAAATCCCTGGCTCTTCTTTATAACGCATAAAGCCAAAGGCATTTTGGCCGAATCTTGAAGGATAAGTGCCCCTGGTAAACTTTGGACCAAAAGGGACCACAGGGAAAGACATGGGTTTGAAATACCATGTTTATCCTGATAAAGTACTGCATGGCTGAACCTTAGGAGAAATGACAAAAGATGGTTGGGGGTTGGAGAGTGTGGGTGCGGATCTAGACTGGAGATGTAGGCTTAGGACAGATGCTGAACGGTCTTGCCTTAGTGAAGAGATTGAATATTACACTCCGGGCCAGTGATTCTCAAGGCTGATGCACATTAGAACTCCCCTCCCATCCTCTCACTGCAGGAACTCAGATTTAATTAGTATGGGGTTGCACTCAAGCATCATGTTTTTATAAGCCGCTCCCCAAGTGGACTTTGCTTTTGGCCATGACAGTGTACCTGGTACTGGATTTGCCCTTCCACTCCCAACAATGAAAAAACTAGACAAAATATGTGAAACGATTATTTTCAGACATTGAACTACAGGCAGTACAGATCTGTGCTATGCCAGAGAAGAGAAACAAGCAAAATGAGCTATGTTTGTCCTGGCTTTCTGCCTGGAACTCTCCTACAATGCTGGTGGGAATGGAGAATGGTACAGCTACTTTGGAAAGTAGACAGTTTCTTCTAAAGTTAAATATTCAGTTATAATAAGATCCAGCAATAACACTCCTAAATACTGACCCAAGAGGAATGAAAACATATGTTTACAAAAATATTTGTACCCAAATGTTCATAGAAGCTTTATTCATAATAGCCCCAAACTGGAAACAATCCAAATATCCATCAGCAAATGAATGGATAACATTTCGAGAAATTCATACCACAGAATACTACTCAACAGTAAAAAGGAAGAAATTACTGATTCACACACCATGGCTGAATCTCAAAGACATTATCTTGAGTAAAAGAAGCCAGATGTCAAAGAGTAAATATTGTCCGATTCAATTTATATGAGATTCTAGAGCAGGCAAAACTTATCTTTACTGACAGCGGTTGCTTAGGGTCAACTCTTTGGGGGAAGGATAAGCTTGGGGAATTTGAAAAAGGATATGTGGGAACTTTTTGAAGTGATGAAAATGTTGTATATCGTTATTGATGGTGATAATTACACACTTTGTGTGTGTGTGTATGTATGTGTTAAAAACACATTGAGCTATATACTTAAAATGGGTGTACTTTATTATATGTAAATCATACATTTATAAAGTTAGTTGAAAAAAACCCTCCCCAGATAATTCTGTTGTGCAGCCATGGTTGAGAACCACTGGTCTAAGGCAATTGGGAGCCATTAAGTGATTTGTGATTTAGAAAGATAACAGAGGCATCAGTGTGTAAGATGAATCAGAGTTACAAAATTAGAAGGTTATTACAACAATGTGGGGTGATTAGGATTAAAGTTTTTTTTTTTTTTCGCCTTTGCTGTGCAGCTTGCGGAACCTTAGTTCCCCAGCCAGGGATTGAACCTAGGCCCATGGCAGTGAAAGCACCAAGTCCTAACCAGTGGACCGCCAGGGAATTCCCAGGAATAAAGTTTTATCAGTGACAGTGGGTAAAGAGAGAAGCAATAATTGGTAGAGATATTAGGACCAGAGCCAATTGGTGCTGAAGTCTTACATGGGGAATATATGAAAGAAGGAGGAATAAAGAGTGACATTCAGGGTTTTGGTTAGGTGATTTGGCAAATGGTACCTCCTATAAATTATTGAGTTGAAAGGGAGAAGCAGACTTGAAACGACAGAAACGAGTTTGTTGTGGACATTCTGTGGTTTCGTTTTGCTTTATTTCCTTCCAGTTTTATTGAGCTATAACTGACATACAGCACTATATAAGTTTAAGGGGTACAGCATAATGATTTGACTTACATACATCATGAAATGTTTATCCCAGTAGGTTTAGTGAACATCCATCAAATGGTATAGATACAAAATATAATAAAAGAGATCATTTAGGAGATCATCAACTTAAAATAATCCTGTATATTTATAGGTTGCTGGATATAAACCTCATGGGAACCAACACTCTGCAATAGATAAACACACACACACACAAAGAGAAAGGACTCCAAACATAACACTAAGCATAGTCATCCAATCACAAGGGAAGAGAGTGTTATGACATTTTGAATTTGAAATTTATGTGGGGCACTAGAGGGAAAATACATCACAGAGCAATTGCAAATGTGGGTCTAGATATTAGGAGGTAAGAGAATCTTGGTTTGGAGATGTAGGTTTGGTGATGACTGCCCATGCGCGATAACAGGGTAGATGAGGCTTCCTGGGGCAGTGTGAGATGTGATAAGATGTGAGGACCGAGAATACTCAGAAAAACCAACACTGAAGGGCTCAGTGGGGAAAGGAGAACATTCAGACTAGACCTAGGGAATAGTCAGAGACGGAGGGTGAAGGCAAGAGACTGGACAAACCAGCGACATGGCAGTTTCAAGCAGGAGACCAATGGTGTCGTTTCCTATGGTGTCGTTTGCCTCACGTATGGCAAAAAAAAAAAAAAAAAAATTAAGACTGGAATGTGTCCACTGGATTAAGAGAAGAGATTGCTGTACCAAGTTTACTATGAATTTCATAGAGAGGAAAATCCACATTTTAGCAGTTTGAGAATGACAGCTAGGACAGTAAAGCTGTGTTTTCAATGTACTTAAAGTCAGAGGTGTGCAGGAGGTGGCTTATCCTGGCTCGGGAGAGCCTGTGGTTAAATATTCAGGAATTTTACAGGTAGTTGTTAAACACAGCCACTATTAAAAATTGAGGGGAAGGGGGGAAGGATAAATTAGGAGTATGGGATTAACAGATACACACTACCATATACATAAACAACAGGAATTTACTGTATAGCATAGGGAACTATATTCACCATCTTGTAATAACCTACAGTGGAAAAGAATTTTTAAAAAAAGGATATAGCTATATACATATGTATATGTATGACCGAATCACTTTGCTGTACACCTGAAACTAACACAATATTGTAAATCAACTATACTTCAATAAAAAAGTTAAAAAAAGAAAAAAATTAACATAAACTTGCAATGAAATCATATTAAAAACCAATGTAATAAATACTAAAAATCATTTCCAAATTATTTAAGTACATTTTATAATTATCTATGCCATACATTTTATTATCTATTACCTATTCTAAATATATTTTATTATTATCTATACATCTATTGTATCTACATGGTGGAAATACCATGTAATGGCATGCTATGGTACACCTCTTCCCAACTCCACATTCAGTGACAACATGTTGGTAGCTTGAAATTCACCATGGTGGGAGTATTCACAACTCAGAAATTGGCAAATGCCACACTTAAGACCTTGATTTATTATTTTGTTCGTTGCCTACTCTGAATTTAAGAATGTGGTGGAGAAAATGTTTACAAGGCAGTTAAGACTTAAAAGTGTGCTGTGTCTGTAGCTGCTATATTGGGAATAGCAAAAGGGAAGAAAAAGGGGCATTCTTTCAGTATTTGAAAATGACTGACTGATACAGGAAAGAAGTAGTTGCTCGTGTCATGTCATTGAGTTACTATGTATATTGTGTTGTTTCACTCACATCTTAACTTGAATGAAAGTATCAACCGACATTGGTGACATTCATGACAGGCAGTCCCTCTCTTTTTAGCTTGTGATGGAAGCTATAGTACCTCTTCCCATTCTTCTCCAAAGAAATGATCACAAGTACCTCACTTCCCCTGCATTTCTTACTATTTTATATTCTCAAAATGGTTGAGGGGGTTCGAGAATCATGGAACTTATTCATTCTATAGTTTCTTACCATTTACCATAAGCTACAAATCAGTCTTTTTTATTTATTAATTTATTTATTTTTGGCTGTGTTGGGTCTTTGTTGCTGCGCACGGGCTTTCTCTAGTTGCGGCGAGTGGGGGCTACTCTTCGTTGCGGTGCGCGGGCTTCTCATTGTGGTGGCTTCTCTTGTTGCGGAGCACGGGCTCTAGGCTCACAGGCTTCAGTACTTGCGGCACGTGGGCTCAGTAGTTGTGACTCACGGGCTCTAGAGTGCAGGCTCAGTAGTTGTGGCGCACAGGCTTAGTTGCTCCGTGGCTTGTGGGATCCTCCTGGACCAGGGCTCGAACCCATGTCCCCTGCATTGGCAGGTGGATTCTTAACAGCTGTGCCACCAGGGAAGTCCCCAGAGTCATTTTTAATTCCTCTTTTTCCTTTAACCCCACAGTTTATTGTTTACCAAATCTTTTGATTTCCCCTCCGAAATATCTCTTCTTCACCCTCATTGCACTGACATGGTACAAATTCTTTTTCTTTTAATTGAAATAAAATTGTAATAGATTTAAAGTGTACAGTGTGAGGATTTGATATATGTGAACCTTGTGAAAGGATCCCCCCATCTGGTTACTTAACATACCCATCAGCTCGCATATTTCCTTTTCTTTTTGGTGAGAACAGTTAACTTCTACTCTCTTAGAGTAGAACTTCAAGTCTCAAATTTCAATTATGCAACACAGTCAACTACAGTCATCATATTTTACATTAGATCCTCAGACCTTATCTTATAATTGAAAGTCTGCAAGTAGTCCTCTTGCCAGAAAAAGCCTGGGAGATGGGCATTTCTGTCTGCTCCCTCTGCACTGAGCCCTGGGGTGACAGCCAGTTAGGAGCTGTTTCTTTGTTTGCTACGGTCTGATAGGTCCTACAAATGCAAGCCCCACTGGCCACCAGAGCCAGGCGATCAAGGGGTGCATCTCCTGGGTTGCATCTGCAAAAGCCAGGCATCAGATGTGCGTACAGGCTCCTTCCAGGGAGAAAACTGTGACTTGGAGGCAGACATAGGGAGTTGGTGGAGATGGCTCCTACCAGACTCCCCAGTCTCCATGGGGGGCAGCAGGTGGCCCCTAGGCATGTGCTAAGTTAGGGGCCTGACCCTCAGGCTGCAGATTTTAAGGAATGCAAAGAGACCTCTTTTAGGTAAAAACTAGGAGATGGGCATTTCTGTCTGCTGCTTCTGCACTTAGCACTGGGGGGCAGCCATGAGGAGTCCTCACAAGCCCGTTAACAACTCTTTCTTTGCTTTAGCTTTGTAGGTTTCACAGACCCTAAGCCCTGTTGGCTTTTAGAGCTAAGTGTTTTGGGGGCCCATCCCTTAGGTGGAAGTTTTAAAAGCTAGGGCACTAGATGTTGGGTCGAAACCCCTTGCTCCTCAGGGAGAAGCTGGGAGTTTTGAGTTCCCTCCTGACTGTATGTCACTGCGCCGGAGGTGGGGTTTATGATGAAAGTTTCAACATTTCCTACCCGTTTTGATGTGGATTTTTTTCCCATTTGCCTGATGTGGAGGAGTTGTCCAGCTAGTTTTTGCATTTCTTTCAGAGGGAATTGTTCTGTGTGGAGCTGCAGATTCGAGGTGTCCATGGGAGGAGGTGAATTCAGGAACCTCCTACGTTGTCGTCTTGGTCTGGAACTCTCCGTCGGTTTACTTGTAGAATTTCCGTTTCTCTCTGAAATTCCAAACCTCTTCACCCATTAGATCTCTCTTTTCCTATAGATTCTTTAACATATTTCTTTTATCTATTTAAGAATCCCTGACTGCTGATTCTAACATCTGGTCGTGGCAGGGCCTGTTTATAATAACTGCTTTTTAACTTTTTAGAAATTTCGGGTCACATTTTCTTGCTTCTTTGTATAGCTAATATTTTTTATTTGTATATTGAATATTGTAAAGGATACATTATAGGAGCTCTGAATTCTTTCATCTTTCGCTGCAAAGTGTTGTTTTTTTGTTGTAGGCAGTAAGTCCTAAGACATAGCCATTAGTTTTAAATGTGGCCCTTTATTGTATGGTGACTCTTCTGGTACTCAATGGAAAACCCAAAGTATTTACCAATTCCCTCTCATTTGGCATG